>NW_028325224.1:348333-666666 GCF_987193195.1 Phasianus colchicus
TTCTTCTAGAACAATAACAATCAGAATACTGGCAAAGCACATCTCAGTGCATTTTGTTCCAAAAAAAATGACTTGTTGGAATGAGGCACAACAAGGCACAACTATGTTATAATATTAATAATATAATAAAATTTCATATGTTTTGCAAAAAATAAAGTAATACAAGTTTCAAACCCATACTTACACAGTTCCAGTAAACTTCTATTACAAAGTAGAAAAGAAGCATCTATCTTTTGAACAAACTTGTGCAGACACATAAGCAAGGACTACTGAAATTCTGCTATATGCAGGTCAGGGTGCTATGTTACAGACACTGTTAGATAGCAACATCTTTTACAAGGATTTAATTAAACCTGTATTCCACTAATCATCTTTCACACCTGGTGTTAATGTAAGGAGATTAAAGTAACACCAAGTCTTTTTACTGCCAGTGATAGAATTAGGAATTGATGTGCTAACTGCCATACAGAGACTTCCTAGCCTAGAAGGAAAAAAAAAATGTCAAGCAGCAGCTATTCAGTTTGAGATGTAAGGATAATTTATCTGTAGGCATGGCATTAATATGTAGCAGAACTAAACCTATTTCTTAATAGAGGACATAAGAGAACGAACACTGACCTAAGAGACCAGGGAATGGGAGAAAGGAGGAAGCAGCAAATTTAACATGTGGAATCACTTGCCTGGAAGCTAAAGAGATTAGCTGGAAACTTTTCACTCACTTGGTTAAGGTATTAAGAACACAAACATTATGTATGGATAAGATTATGAGAATGACTTGAATTAATAAAGCTGATACTCCACTCATACTGAGCTTACTTGACAAATGTATAGCTTGTATAGCTGCAGCTGTTGAGATGCACAAGCTCTGCTTATTACCAACAACCTAACTGTACAGTGTACATGTAATTCAACTTTGCTATTGCTAGACTCTGATTTAACAACTGTTCAGAAAATCCTGGACTCCCAGTGATATAAAGTATACTCCACCAGGACTATCTTAATAAAGTAGTTCACAAACATACATTCTTGACTATGCTTAAGGAGTTACAAAAGTGATAGAATCTCACTGCAGGTTACTTCAGTTCTTTCTCCCTACCCTAGGTTCACAAACAAGTGAAGAAACAAAAAAATTAGAAACACCTTCACATACCAGTTATCATTTCCCCTCCATGATGGCCAGATTTCAGAAATCCAAAGACTGTTTTGGATTGATAGGCACAATCCACACAAGCTTGTACAGCTTGTTGAAGTACCACGTTGACAGGACCTGGTCCAAAGTGATCTGGAAGCTCCTGAACCTTTTTCTTATCCAGGTGAGGCCCAGAATTTCCATGCTTGTTGACATAAACACACACTGAAAAAGAACAAGCCATATTTATACAGAATATTTCTGCTTTCTTCACACCTAGTGCACACAGAATAGAGACATGTTTCACGTGCTAGAACTGCATTGTTTCTTAAGTCCCAAATTCACTCCCATCTGACCTCTAAAGCCTTTCCGTACCCTGCTAACGTACAAAGCTATCACAACCTGCATCTCTACTCACGCAATAGTCCCAGCAAAGCAAGAACTACCAGTACATGCTCTAAACTACCAAAAATCTATTCTTAAAAGTTGTCCTTGCTGCCCTATTTTTTCTCAGATTTGAGACGATACAACAAACCAAACCCTATAGCATACGCCTGCTATCGGTGCCCATTCTGAAGCACCCACACAGCGTTAATAATGTCTGTGCACAATGGTCAGTATCTGCTATCTTCAGCAACCATGCATGTATGATTTCCACACTACAGTTTGACTTTCAGTGCTAAACAAAAGAACAGTACTTACCTGGAAACTGTGCAAAGTGGTTTAAGGCTTATCATGAAAGTAATCAAATAGGACTATTGAAAACAGAGACAATGTCCTCTTGAGGGAAGAAAACAGGTCTTTCTCACAGCAAATGTCATCCAATTGGGAGAAAATCTCCTCTCTTGGGGAGAAAAGTGGTCTTTCTGAGAGAAGGTGTCCTCTTCTTGGCTGCAAGTGTCCCATTTGGCATTGTCATGGAGGCTTTTTGGGGAGAAAGCGTGTGGCAGTTGTAAGAGAAGGGGTATTTCTGGGAGCAAATCTCCTCTTTTTGGAAGAGAAGGTGAAATTTCCAAGGGAAAAGTGGCATTTCTGGGAGGAAATGACATAGCTGGGGGAGAAAAGTGGGAACCGGTGGGAAAGAAGATCTTGTACTGGAGAGCAACGGTGGTCTTTTTGGTGTGCCAAGTGGTCTCTTGGGGAGAAAACGTGGTAAATAGGGGAGACAATGTCCTCTGGAGGAGTGTCAAGTAGTATTTGGGAGAGCAAACGTCAGGTATTTCTCGGAAACCGGCTGTTTCTGGGAGATGGTAGCAGACTTGGTTGGAAAATGACAGGTGTTTGTGAGAAAGCTGGTATTTTGGGAAAAAAAAGGCCGTTTTTTAAAGAATAAGCTGGCATTTCTGGGAGAATATGTCCCATCTTTGGGAGAAAACGGGTGTATGTGGGAGAAAATGTCGTGTATTTGGGAGAAAGCTGGTGTATGTGGGAGAAAAGGCCACTGTGATGGGAGTCAGTGTGATCTTGAGGAGTGGAAAGCAGTATTCTTGAGATGAAACGTGAGGTATTTCTAAGAGTCCTGGTATTTCTGGGAGAAAATGTCTTGTTTTGTTTTATTGTTTTTAATGTTTATATATTTTTTATGTTGCAATTTCAAGGAAACACTTCGATAGAAATGGCTTTTAATTCTTTTGGCATACATAGAAGATGCGAAAATGCACATCATATTTTCACATGAATGTAGTAACACAAAAAAAGTTCAAAGCAGTAACTGATACACTCAATTATAAAAGCTGCCCTTCCTGTGCAAGAAATGTAACTCAGCCCTTGGGCTAGATGCCATTCTGTGTCATTGATGTAAACCTGGCGGACAGTACAAATACTCTGAATTTAAAATGGCATGACTAAAAATGGAGTCTTTCCTCTAGCTTTTAAGTTTTAAGAAATAACATAAAATATGTACGTATGCTTGGCAACTTTTCCTTTCATTATATACAAAAGTGACTCTCTCTAAAATAACTGTCAAACTAAGAGGGACTGTCAGAAGCCTATCACAGGAGGTAATCTATTTGCTCAGGTTGCTGAAGAGCAATGAAAAAGTAGATATTGAGTTTCAGTTTTCAGCACGTACATTAAAGTCCCATGCCTGTAATTAGGTCTCCTACCTTCCAAATAGAATTTTAAAAAAGTTTGATACATGATTATTTTAAATTATTTTTCTATAATTGGTTAGTGGTATTGTGGAACACATATTTAAGGATTAATGATGAGAAAGATTAGAAATCCAAAAAGTGTAAAATTCCATGCAAACTCAATTAAGTTTCAAGGACATTTCCATCAGAAAGAATGGAAATGAAGAAAGAACGGAGCCCCCAGGCTGGTTGTTGAGTGAGAATTACTGCTTACCCAGCATCCGTTTGCTTCATCAAATGTCCCCCATCTGCTCACAGAAACCTCTCTAAGATGCTTTTCTGAAGAATATTTGGCAGCATGTTTCCCAGGGCTGATGCCTAGAGGAGAGGGTTACATGGAGACTTGCTGTCTATCTTGATGGCAAACCCCTCCTAAGTAGGAATCCAGAGCTGGTGACTCACTTTGTAGTCTTGTATAGGTCTGGGGCAAGACAACATTATGGCAGTGGGGAGATATTCATGGTCAGGCTGGACAGGCCTCTGAGGTCTCTGACCTCTGTGGGTGTCCCTGTTCATTACTGGGGAACTGGACTCAATGGTCGGTAAGAGTCCCTTCCAACTCAAAAAAAAATTCTATGATTCTATGAATATTCCTGGTTTTATTACAAGTACAAATACTGATAAAGCCTACATTCAAATTGTTTATTCCTTGCTTTTGGAGAAGCTAAAACACTAGCACTAAGAGTTTTAATCAACGTAGATAATAGCTTGTCAGTTGTTATGCACAGTGGTACGTGCACCCAGTTTGAAATTTCAGTGCCATTAATGTTTTTAATTTTTTAAGTGATATGACACAGTACATGCAATCAACAATAATGAACATACCATGGTTCAGGACCCCTGATCTCTCAGCTAGTAATTTAAAATATTTTCATGTGTAGAGACAAGACAAGTATTATGTCCTAAATGGAGTCTAGGTCCCCAGCACTATTTCTCTCTCTATTTGATCCCTAAAAACAACTGTTTTCTTGCCAAAGATTTTGCATCATTAAATCTCCTTTCTGAAACAATGAATATTGTGTAGTTGCAGACCACTTTTTCAATCAAATCAAATTGATCAAATAGGACTATTGAAAACAGAGACAATGAAAAACTATCTTTCAAAAGGAACAACAAGGCAGAAAAATATGGAGAAAAGCTGTAACTGAAGGGTTTTTCTTTCTTCTTTTTGGTCTAGACTATCACATGACCAGGAATGCACAAAGACATTAGTACAGGTTAAATCTGTGGTGACTAAGCAGACAATCTAAGTGATACGTAATAGAAAAGACTGCTGCATTTTCTCAGCTGTAGTACCATTCTGGCTTAGTTAGAAGCATAGATTTTAAAAATGAAACATTTCTATGAAGTGCTTCACTGATCTTGTGTCTTCATGCCTATCTGCTTAGTCTCTGATGTCTGCAAATTGGAGGAAGCCGCTTTGTATGAATAAACAAAGATACAAATCAGCAAAAAGAGCTTTCATGACATCTTCTGTCTGACCTCAATAACAGCTGAAAGGTTTATTTTCCTAGGAAACACAAAGGTATTTTCCCCTCATCCATCATTGAAGTTGGGATGGAGAAGAGCCTGACAACTTCTATTGTAAAAACAGTTTTTAATTTTGTTTGGGATACTTTTGACATTTAACATAAGTTATGGGCTTTTTTAGAAAGATCTGAGCTTTCAATTGACAACCTACAAATTGTTTCATTACAGAGTTACAAGCCCCTCAACAAGCCAGCTCATTAAGTGGCTTATTTTTGTTTTGCCAATGCTTTTTAAGATACATTTCATTACATTTTCTCTTAAGTTTGCTTGTTTAAAAATAAGGGAGATATTTCCCCTGATTGCTTTTACTTGGTTTAAATGGACTTGCTTTTTTAATAGAACACTGAAGAGAGACAAAATCTCCATTTTGTGTTATTAAAGTCAAGCATGCATGAAAGCAAAATATCATATGAGCTTTTAGCTACATCAAATCCCATTTCATACATCAGAGAATGAGACAGAAATGAAACAATTGTACAGTTTCCTCCTTCAGACAGAGCAAAACTGACAGGTTTAGCAGATGTGTTCAAAGTCTCTGTGCCCCAGCACTTCTTGTTTTAATGCAGGCATCAAAATACCAGTTCTACAAAGTAACACTGGCACCTACAAACATCTTTTTTAAAAAAACGTAGTAGGTGAGTAAGTTCGCAGATAGTTCATTCACAATCTTGAAGCAGTTTCTTTGAGTAACTGCCAGGTTTCAAACATTTTTTCATCTGTGTCAGCTTTCTGGGACATCATACTGAGTTGTTGTAGGGGTTCATTGCAGTCTATCTTCATGAGATATTTTTATTTTGACATCCTTGCTTCTTTTGAAAATGATGTAATTTCCCTGCAAAAACCTGCAAAGCCATGCATACATGTATGTATGTATATACGTATAAAATATGTATGAAAGCATAAGTATAGCGTATATATAAAAACATGTATGCATGCATGCGTACATACTATATACTGTAGTATATACATACATAACTCTCTCTGTTTCTAAAGAATAACGAGAATTTAAATATTTCCTGGCTTTTGTGACCAATTAATTCAGATTAAGACCCATAAAAGTAAACAAAGGATGATGGGTGTGCCATCAGCAAACAAGCTTGTCACACTGCTGGCAAATGGAAACAGGCATGACTCCTTACTCATTTTTCTAATAATCCTGTGCAGAAATTGTTGGCTTTGCATCCACTGCCGCTAGTTAGGTGAAAGTGCTATGGATCCCTTTAGCTGTAACATTCTGCCATTTTTGATATTAAAATGAATTTGAAGAAATACATCAACTTCATCTATAAAAGGGTTCCAGGATCAAAATGCTCATCAGGGTACAACACGCGTGCCGACTTACTTACAGGGAGATTTCTTATAAGAGAAGCAGGTCTAAGACATCTGTTTATCTCCAATTTAAACAACTTAATTTAGGTAGAATTATGTGTTTTACAGCTATTCACGCAGTTGCTTACTAGAAATATCTGATTTAATTGCAGAGATGTTCTAGACCTAAACCAGGGTCTATTTAAGACAGAGAAAGCTCTGCATTGACAATTTTTATATTTGTTGTGGTTACATCATTGAAGTGAATACATTGTGTTTATATTAAATTGTAAGAAGAACCATTTTTAATAAGCTTTAACATTTTAATTTGATATCCTCTTCTGATTTAAGTGTGGCCTTATGACTCTCCATAGAAAAAGATTATTCTGCCCACACTGAGGCTAAATGACAAAACCCCAGTAACTCAAAAAAAAAAAAAAAAAAAAAAGAGAAAAAAGAGAAACAAATGACTAATCTCAAAAGCCTTTGGAAATACTATGCAAATATACCACAGCAATAGAAAGTATCAGATGGGATGAGTCACATCAACAAGTTACCATGGTTTGACAAGTAGCAAAAGCAGAGTAAAACCACTCTTTCCTAAGTCTCTCTGTGAGGTTTAAGCTGACACGCTTCACTTCACATCTGAGGCAGACTACAAATCGGCACGAGCTACTGCACCTCAGCCATGGCACAGGCAAAAGCCTTCCTTGTCCTGGAGTCAGCTGCACAGAGAGGCTCTGCTGCTCTGGTCCCTGCCACGGCTGCATTTTATCCAACCCATTCCTGTGCTCATCTGAGCCCACGATGAGTCAGTGCAGAGAAGCTAACTGCAGATATCTCCTAGCTTTGCCAAAATGTTTTCTGTGCTTCACTGGGTCAGCTCGTCACCTCATCAGCAGGGAGGCTTGGGATGCACTACACGGACAAGGAGGCAAGGAGAGCAGGAGCAGAGCAACTTCTAGGGGCAGCTAGCCATACATTCAGTTAAACTGTACCATCAAAACACATCCTTGCTCTTACAGTCAGTAGCCCAAACCAAGAGTTATTAGAGTTGCTTCCAATTTATCTCCTAATCCATTTCAAGGGAATTGTTTTTCTACTAAATAGCCATACAGGAAGCTTCAAATGTCACCTATCTGCCTGAGTGATTTCACAAAAAAGACTGACATGTTTAGGAGAAAGACTTCTTGAACTTGCAGTAGATCGTCCATAAGCACAAAATCCATGCCACTGATCAATAAATATCTCCATTCTCAGCTGTCAAGGGCTATAGACATACCAGAGAAATACACTATACTCAGTCCTTTTGACTAAAAATACCAAAATCATACGTAATCCTCATATGTATTACAACACAATGTAATCACCTTCAGATGGATGAGCATCACTCCTCGGAAGCTTAGGGGAAAGGGGAGCTGTGTATGGTGGAGAGTCCTGAGAGTATCGTTTAACACTTCCGTTTTCACGTATTTCTTCTTTTGCTGTGAAAAGGAAAGATATCACCAATTTATTATGGTATAAAAATGCTCACAGGGAAAGTCAAAGTACAAAAGCAAAAACATACATCAAGTCATTCACCAGGTAACAAATCCATTTCACATAGAATCGGTCATTCAATACAAACTTCAAAAGCTGAAGTAACAGCTTAGTTTATACTATCATCATCCAAATTTCCAAATTTAGGCTACTTTCCTGAAAAGTATTAAAGCAAATGACTTTTATTTGATGAAATGAAACAAATACAATTTCTCTACTGGAAAAAAACAAAACAAAACAAATAAAAACCGAAATACCAAAACCACCACAATACTTTATTTTCTAAAGCAGCACCTCTAAGACTGAAACTGCATTGATGTCAAAGTTTTCTCAGCTATGGCTCCTGATAACCCTTGGACCGGGACTCGTAATACCAGCACTGCAAGCCATTTGATGGGAGACCCTGAGCATGTTATTTCCCTCTCACTCTATATACCCCCAGAGTACCAAAACTCACATAAAATGTCACAAGCAGCCAGCTGCAAAACCCACCTTCTCTACTAGACTGTATGCTGCAGAATTTAAAATTTTGGAGCCGCCACTGAGCAAGGTGAACAAAGAAGGAAGAAAAGAGTATTTAATGTTGTAGGATAGGCTGAACTGAATCATCTCTCAGAGCAAGCCCCTTCTTATAAGGTAGTAAGCATCTTTCTCCAAGGTTATTTTATGATTCAAACATAAATTGAACAGGCAAAATGTGAAGTTTTGAGTCTGTCCTTTTAGTAACCCAGTGG
This sequence comes from Phasianus colchicus, assembly GCF_987193195.1. Lineage (NCBI taxonomy): Eukaryota > Metazoa > Chordata > Aves > Galliformes > Phasianidae > Phasianus > Phasianus colchicus. Next base: position 356,706 of record NW_028325224.1, read on the forward strand.
TACAATTCCTACTTGACCACAAGAAAGAGTTAGCAGAACAAAATGATTTCTGCACATGTGGTATGAGCTATCCCAACCTGCCACAGCACTTGTGCTCTGGAACGAATCCTCTAAGAACTGAAGAGTATTCATTTCAATCAATTAAAGTTATAGCAAAGCAGATTAAAATGTTAAATTTCATAAAGTAACCACACTTATCAAAAATATCAGTACTTGTAAACAACAGCTGTTTGATAGTACCTGGTTTGTTCCTATCGTACTCCGTGGGACTACGTGCACACCCCATGTAGGGGCTGAAAGGCTGGCTACTGAAAAGATTATCGCATTGAAGACTGTGGCAGAGTTTCTCCAAGAAACGTAGGACAAACGATGCACTGTTTACAGAAGGAAGATTGATGGCATGCTTCTCCCCATCAAAGGAAGCTGCGAATAAGAAGAAGATGTCAAACAGCCCCTGAGCATCACGAAGTATAGCAAAACACTAACAAGTAAAGGAGAAGACATTCAGCTTTGATTTAAAACATGCAAGACATGAGAGGAATAAACAATCTTTCTGGTGTTTAACACGTTTATATCCAAAGAACTGGTTGTACCTTCCATTGGATCCATGCCACTTTAAATTTGCTCTATGAGAACTTATTTTCAGAAAATAACACTGGCTTTAAATGAGTATAACAAATCTATTCTCTCAACATCAAAATCTTACGGGCAATTTCAGTTGTTTGCTTATAAAACAGTACCTCTATACCACCTATTTGCAGGAGATAACCAAGAAAAGATCCATTACAGCACTTGCTGGAGGGAAAAAAAAAAAAAAACTTTTTTTTTTTTTAGTTTGCAACTGAACTGAGCTTACTTGCAATAGCATGCTGGCATGCATCACCACTGAAATTTTGACTACAGAAACTCATCTTGTCATTTGATATTTTACCATTAGAGAAATCCATCCTGCTGTCAACGCTACAGTGATGAAACTCCAACTTAATTCTAAAAAATCTAGGTGGCAGAGATACCACAAGAATGGACTTGAATGAGTGATTACAAAGAGACTGAACATGCGCCAACATCTTTAACTTATTAACTTCCTTCCTTGCTCCCTAAATATTTAGAATGATAGTAGTACTATAGTAGTAGTAGTTAATGATAATTTTCCCTTTTTGTGATACTTGGTGAGATTCCGAAAAAACTTACTGTTGCAAATGCCACCACTACATAGGTAAATAATTACAATTACGTTATCTGAATCCTTTGGTTATTTCTAATTAGAAAGACACTACAACAGGAACAAACTTGTAAATTATGCTTAGGGTTGGAAAGAATCAGTGTGAACACCAGGTTTATGCATCAATTTGTCTTCTCAGGCAGCTTTCTGTTTTTGAGTTTCCAAATGGTAAGCAGAGCTTTAAAGGATCACATTTGGTTAGTGGCAGATGCATTTTCAAAAAAAAAAAAACAAAAAAAAACAAACCCACAAAAATTACAAGAAAGCCTTTATTCACAAGTCTGAAATAAGAAGCATACCCATATTGCGTTACAGAAGAAGACAGATATTACATGCAAAAACAAAGAAAACGCCCCAGCTCTAGCATATTTTATGCTTCCTTAGGAAATCAGAAGCGTGACTGACTTATACTGTTAAGTGAGCCTATGATTAGGGTTAATGCAAGTACACGAGCTAGCAGCAACAATAACACACTACCTCTCGTTTGCTTTCATTGTGTGGTGATCAGTGCAGGTGCCTAGAGTTTAAGAGTCAGTACCACAGGGATAAATCCTGGACCCACGGGTTTCCATGGCCCATTCACATTTTTTCCAGACTCCAATGTTTGAATGAAAACCTAATGATTCACATGTGGCTCAGACACAAGGCTCTCTACCTCCTGTTTGGGGAAAAGGTCTCGGGAGGCATATTTCTGCTAGGAGCTCAACCAGTTCTGGAGAGCAAATGGGCTGTGAGACCCAGCACAGCCTGATCTCCTGGTATTTACTTCAAGGTAGCACTATCAGCTGCAGCAAACATTCAAATAACTTCATAATAGCCTCACAGGTAGTCTTACATGGCCCTAGGGAAATTACTTGTTCTCCACATCTTAATTTCTCATTTTGAAAAGAAGCACTGAAAAGAATAATATTATCTTAGAGTTGTCAGGAGGATAAAGCAAGAAACATCTGAGGCCATCTGAATGCCCCAAGTCACACCATGAGAAAAATCCACAAAAAAAAGAAAACAGGATTCAGTGCAAACACAGCTCCCTTGTACTCCAAACATCTGAGGGCAACCATAGGAACTCCAAGCAAAGGAGTGGGATCCAGATCTACAGGCTCAACTCTCTGCTCTGCCTGGGAACAACATAAGCTTCTTACTTCCAAGATAAATGCTAGGGCTGAAAATAAAAAGGAGCACTTCTGAGGTGCAACAACCTCAACCTCAAATGACAAATAAACAGGGAATGGAGCTTGTTTGTGCAACCCCAGCCCTTGGGATGAAGAGTCATTCTCATTTCTTTACTTTTCATTGTGTAGGTATGTTTCAAACAGCAAGCTCAAGCCAGGAGAAAGGCTGAGCACTAAACTATCAGACAAATGTGTCTGTCTGATAGTGAAGAAAATCACCCAAGAGACTGATTGAATTCTCTGCTTGAGAAGGTTTATCTGAACCTCAGTCTGTTTCATCCCACTAAATGACACAGACTCAGAGCTAGAAGCAGAAAAAAGGGGCTGACACCACCACCATGAGTGGGCTTGCTAATCAAGCCTTTAATTTCCCTTTGGTTACATTTGCTGGAATTGAAACCTTATGCATCAAGCAAAATTAAAATGGTTTGTGCTTTTGTTTTGAGTAAGAAAAAATCCTAAATTCAACTCCATTCAAAACAATTATTTTCTCTGGCAGCTGAACCAAAAGAACCCACTAATTATTCACACACATTGTAGCAAGATTATTTCATCCAAGTCCCAGCATGCAGTTTTCTACTATAGCAAATACAATACTTGCCATGAAAGTTCATCACAAAAGATTTAGATTTCTTTCCTTAATCTCTGATGCAGACAATTGTTTTTCTTGCCAGTCTTAAAGAAAAACCAACTATACAAAAAAAAAACAACTTTCAAACAAAAACTCTACAAGAAAATATTCTCACAATTTCATTCTGCAATTTCTCATTTAATTCTACTGTCTACACCCTCCCTTCCTATTCAACTGCACAGTTGGTTTTCACAGAATCACAGAATGGCCAGGGTTGGAAGGGACCTCAAGGATCATGAATCTCCAACCCCCTGCCAATGCAGGGCCACCAACCTCCACATTCAGTGCTAGACCAGGCTGCCCAGGGCCCCATCCAATCTGGCCTTGAACACCTCTAGCGACGGGGCATCCACAGCCTCTCTGAGCAGCCTGTTCCAGCACCTCACCACTCTCTCTGTAAAGAACTTCCCCCTGACATCCAACTTAAATCTTCCCTCCTTCAGCTTAAAACCATTTCCCCTTGTCCTGCTGTTATCTACCCTTTCAAAGAGTTTTAATGCGTTACATTAACCTTAGCCACATTTTGTTCTTCTCAAAATATATCCCTCAAAAATTTTTTATAAAATGACTTACGATTTGACTTATCACTCAGTGAGCCTCTCAGCAACCTATCCAACAAGATGATGAGAAGACAAGAGCTAAAAAACACAGGAAACCCACAAGGGCCTTGTGGCTCTGTAACACCTGAGAGAGCTCCAGCACTCTGCTTCAGGAGCAGCCCACAGGCTTCTTGAGCTTAGGACTACTGAGCTGACTTCTTTGAATCTAGCAGTAATTACAATAGTAATTCCTGTTCCTATAGGATTTTTGAATGAAAACATATCAGAACTAGATAGATTTCTTTTTTTTTTTTTTTTTTTTTTTTACATCTGCTTTGTAAAATAATTACTTTCAACTATTCCATCATAGCCCACATTCGTGGTGAATTTAGTCCTTCTTCTAGAACAATAACAATCAGAATACTGGCAAAGCACATCTCAGTGCATTTTGTTCCAAAAAAAATGACTTGTTGGAATGAGGCACAACAAGGCACAACTATGTTATAATATTAATAATATAATAAAATTTCATATGTTTTGCAAAAAATAAAGTAATACAAGTTTCAAACCCATACTTACACAGTTCCAGTAAACTTCTATTACAAAGTAGAAAAGAAGCATCTATCTTTTGAACAAACTTGTGCAGACACATAAGCAAGGACTACTGAAATTCTGCTATATGCAGGTCAGGGTGCTATGTTACAGACACTGTTAGATAGCAACATCTTTTACAAGGATTTAATTAAACCTGTATTCCACTAATCATCTTTCACACCTGGTGTTAATGTAAGGAGATTAAAGTAACACCAAGTCTTTTTACTGCCAGTGATAGAATTAGGAATTGATGTGCTAACTGCCATACAGAGACTTCCTAGCCTAGAAGGAAAAAAAAAATGTCAAGCAGCAGCTATTCAGTTTGAGATGTAAGGATAATTTATCTGTAGGCATGGCATTAATATGTAGCAGAACTAAACCTATTTCTTAATAGAGGACATAAGAGAACGAACACTGACCTAAGAGACCAGGGAATGGGAGAAAGGAGGAAGCAGCAAATTTAACATGTGGAATCACTTGCCTGGAAGCTAAAGAGATTAGCTGGAAACTTTTCACTCACTTGGTTAAGGTATTAAGAACACAAACATTATGTATGGATAAGATTATGAGAATGACTTGAATTAATAAAGCTGATACTCCACTCATACTGAGCTTACTTGACAAATGTATAGCTTGTATAGCTGCAGCTGTTGAGATGCACAAGCTCTGCTTATTACCAACAACCTAACTGTACAGTGTACATGTAATTCAACTTTGCTATTGCTAGACTCTGATTTAACAACTGTTCAGAAAATCCTGGACTCCCAGTGATATAAAGTATACTCCACCAGGACTATCTTAATAAAGTAGTTCACAAACATACATTCTTGACTATGCTTAAGGAGTTACAAAAGTGATAGAATCTCACTGCAGGTTACTTCAGTTCTTTCTCCCTACCCTAGGTTCACAAACAAGTGAAGAAACAAAAAAATTAGAAACACCTTCACATACCAGTTATCATTTCCCCTCCATGATGGCCAGATTTCAGAAATCCAAAGACTGTTTTGGATTGATAGGCACAATCCACACAAGCTTGTACAGCTTGTTGAAGTACCACGTTGACAGGACCTGGTCCAAAGTGATCTGGAAGCTCCTGAACCTTTTTCTTATCCAGGTGAGGCCCAGAATTTCCATGCTTGTTGACATAAACACACACTGAAAAAGAACAAGCCATATTTATACAGAATATTTCTGCTTTCTTCACACCTAGTGCACACAGAATAGAGACATGTTTCACGTGCTAGAACTGCATTGTTTCTTAAGTCCCAAATTCACTCCCATCTGACCTCTAAAGCCTTTCCGTACCCTGCTAACGTACAAAGCTATCACAACCTGCATCTCTACTCACGCAATAGTCCCAGCAAAGCAAGAACTACCAGTACATGCTCTAAACTACCAAAAATCTATTCTTAAAAGTTGTCCTTGCTGCCCTATTTTTTCTCAGATTTGAGACGATACAACAAACCAAACCCTATAGCATACGCCTGCTATCGGTGCCCATTCTGAAGCACCCACACAGCGTTAATAATGTCTGTGCACAATGGTCAGTATCTGCTATCTTCAGCAACCATGCATGTATGATTTCCACACTACAGTTTGACTTTCAGTGCTAAACAAAAGAACAGTACTTACCTGGAAACTGTGCAAAGTGGTTTAAGGCTTATCATGAAAGTAATCAAATAGGACTATTGAAAACAGAGACAATGTCCTCTTGAGGGAAGAAAACAGGTTTTTCTCACAGCAAATGTCATCCAATTGGGAGAAAATCTCCTCTCTTGGGGAGAAAAGTGGTCTTTCTGAGAGAAGGTGTCCTCTTCTTGGCTGCAAGTGTCCCATTTGGCATTGTCATGGAGGCTTTTTGGGGAGAAAGCGTGTGGCAGTTGTAAGAGAAGGGGTATTTCTGGGAGCAAATCTCCTCTTTTTGGAAGAGAAGGTGAAATTTCCAAGGGAAAAGTGGCATTTCTGGGAGGAAATGACATAGCTGGGGGAGAAAAGTGGGAACCGGTGGGAAAGAAGATCTTGTACTGGAGAGCAACGGTGGTCTTTTTGGTGTGCCAAGTGGTCTCTTGGGGAGAAAACGTGGTAAACAGGGGAGACAATGTCCTCTGGAGGAGTGTCAAGTAGTATTTGGGAGAGCAAACGTCAGGTATTTCTCGGAAACCGGCTGTTTCTGGGAGATGGTAGCAGACTTGGTTGGAAAATGACAGGTGTTTGTGAGAAAGCTGGTATTTTGGGAAAAAAAAGGCCGTTTTTTAAAGAATAAGCTGGCATTTCTGGGAGAATATGTCCCATCTTTGGGAGAAAACGGGTGTATGTGGGAGAAAATGTCGTGTATTTGGGAGAAAGCTGGTGTATGTGGGAGAAAAGGCCACTGTGATGGGAGTCAGTGTGATCTTGAGGAGTGGAAAGCAGTATTCTTGAGATGAAACGTGAGGTATTTCTAAGAGTCCTGGTATTTCTGGGAGAAAATGTCTTGTTTTGTTTTATTGTTTTTAATGTTTATATATTTTTTATGTTGCAATTTCAAGGAAACACTTCGATAGAAATGGCTTTTAATTCTTTTGGCATACATAGAAGATGCGAAAATGCACATCATATTTTCACATGAATGTAGTAACACAAAAAAAGTTCAAAGCAGTAACTGATACACTCAATTATAAAAGCTGCCCTTCCTGTGCAAGAAATGTAACTCAGCCCTTGGGCTAGATGCCATTCTGTGTCATTGATGTAAACCTGGCGGACAGTACAAATACTCCGAATTTAAAATGGCATGACTAAAAATGGAGTCTTTCCTCTAGCTTTTAAGTTTTAAGAAATAACATAAAATATGTACGTATGCTTGGCAACTTTTCCTTTCATTATATACAAAAGTGACTCTCTCTAAAATAACTGTCAAACTAAGAGGGACTGTCAGAAGCCTATCACAGGAGGTAATCTATTTGCTCAGGTTGCTGAAGAGCAATGAAAAAGTAGATATTGAGTTTCAGTTTTCAGCACGTACATTAAAGTCCCATGCCTGTAATTAGGTCTCCTACCTTCCAAATAGAATTTTAAAAAAGTTTGATACATGATTATTTTAAATTATTTTTCTATAATTGGTTAGTGGTATTGTGGAACACATATTTAAGGATTAATGATGAGAAAGATTAGAAATCCAAAAAGTGTAAAATTCCATGCAAACTCAATTAAGTTTCAAGGACATTTCCATCAGAAAGAATGGAAATGAAGAAAGAACGGAGCCCCCAGGCTGGTTGTTGAGTGAGAATTACTGCTTACCCAGCATCCGTTTGCTTCATCAAATGTCCCCCATCTGCTCACAGAAACCTCTCTAAGATGCTTTTCTGAAGAATATTTGGCAGCATGTTTCCCAGGGCTGATGCCTAGAGGAGAGGGTTACATGGAGACTTGCTGTCTATCTTGATGGCAAACCCCTCCTAAGTAGGAATCCAGAGCTGGTGACTCACTTTGTAGTCTTGTATAGGTCTGGGGCAAGACAACATTATGGCAGTGGGGAGATATTCATGGTCAGGCTGGACAGGCCTCTGAGGTCTCTGACCTCTGTGGGTGTCCCTGTTCATTACTGGGGAACTGGACTCAATGGTCGGTAAGAGTCCCTTCCAACTCAAAAAAAAATTCTATGATTCTATGAATATTCCTGGTTTTATTACAAGTACAAATACTGATAAAGCCTACATTCAAATTGTTTATTCCTTGCTTTTGGAGAAGCTAAAACACTAGCACTAAGAGTTTTAATCAACGTAGATAATAGCTTGTCAGTTGTTATGCACAGTGGTACGTGCACCCAGTTTGAAATTTCAGTGCCATTAATGTTTTTAATTTTTTAAGTGATATGACACAGTACATGCAATCAACAATAATGAACATACCATGGTTCAGGACCCCTGATCTCTCAGCTAGTAATTTAAAATATTTTCATGTGTAGAGACAAGACAAGTATTATGTCCTAAATGGAGTCTAGGTCCCCAGCACTATTTCTCTCTCTATTTGATCCCTAAAAACAACTGTTTTCTTGCCAAAGATTTTGCATCATTAAATCTCCTTTCTGAAACAATGAATATTGTGTAGTTGCAGACCACTTTTTCAATCAAATCAAATTGATCAAATAGGACTATTGAAAACAGAGACAATGAAAAACTATCTTTCAAAAGGAACAACAAGGCAGAAAAATATGGAGAAAAGCTGTAACTGAAGGGTTTTTCTTTCTTCTTTTTGGTCTAGACTATCACATGACCAGGAATGCACAAAGACATTAGTACAGGTTAAATCTGTGGTGACTAAGCAGACAATCTAAGTGATACGTAATAGAAAAGACTGCTGCATTTTCTCAGCTGTAGTACCATTCTGGCTTAGTTAGAAGCATAGATTTTAAAAATGAAACATTTCTATGAAGTGCTTCACTGATCTTGTGTCTTCATGCCTATCTGCTTAGTCTCTGATGTCTGCAAATTGGAGGAAGCCGCTTTGTATGAATAAACAAAGATACAAATCAGCAAAAAGAGCTTTCATGACATCTTCTGTCTGACCTCAATAACAGCTGAAAGGTTTATTTTCCTAGGAAACACAAAGGTATTTTCCCCTCATCCATCATTGAAGTTGGGATGGAGAAGAGCCTGACAACTTCTATTGTAAAAACAGTTTTTAATTTTGTTTGGGATACTTTTGACATTTAACATAAGTTATGGGCTTTTTTAGAAAGATCTGAGCTTTCAATTGACAACCTACAAATTGTTTCATTACAGAGTTACAAGCCCCTCAACAAGCCAGCTCATTAAGTGGCTTATTTTTGTTTTGCCAATGCTTTTTAAGATACATTTCATTACATTTTCTCTTAAGTTTGCTTGTTTAAAAATAAGGGAGATATTTCCCCTGATTGCTTTTACTTGGTTTAAATGGACTTGCTTTTTTAATAGAACACTGAAGAGAGACAAAATCTCCATTTTGTGTTATTAAAGTCAAGCATGCATGAAAGCAAAATATCATATGAGCTTTTAGCTACATCAAATCCCATTTCATACATCAGAGAATGAGACAGAAATGAAACAATTGTACAGTTTCCTCCTTCAGACAGAGCAAAACTGACAGGTTTAGCAGATGTGTTCAAAGTCTCTGTGCCCCAGCACTTCTTGTTTTAATGCAGGCATCAAAATACCAGTTCTACAAAGTAACACTGGCACCTACAAACATCTTTTTTAAAAAAACGTAGTAGGTGAGTAAGTTCGCAGATAGTTCATTCACAATCTTGAAGCAGTTTCTTTGAGTAACTGCCAGGTTTCAAACATTTTTTCATCTGTGTCAGCTTTCTGGGACATCATACTGAGTTGTTGTAGGGGTTCATTGCAGTCTATCTTCATGAGATATTTTTATTTTGACATCCTTGCTTCTTTTGAAAATGATGTAATTTCCCTGCAAAAACCTGCAAAGCCATGCATACATGTATGTATGTATATACGTATAAAATATGTATGAAAGCATAAGTATAGCGTATATATAAAAACATGTATGCATGCATGCGTACATACTATATACTGTAGTATATACATACATAACTCTCTCTGTTTCTAAAGAATAACGAGAATTTAAATATTTCCTGGCTTTTGTGACCAATTAATTCAGATTAAGACCCATAAAAGTAAACAAAGGATGATGGGTGTGCCATCAGCAAACAAGCTTGTCACACTGCTGGCAAATGGAAACAGGCATGACTCCTTACTCATTTTTCTAATAATCCTGTGCAGAAATTGTTGGCTTTGCATCCACTGCCGCTAGTTAGGTGAAAGTGCTATGGATCCCTTTAGCTGTAACATTCTGCCATTTTTGATATTAAAATGAATTTGAAGAAATACATCAACTTCATCTATAAAAGGGTTCCAGGATCAAAATGCTCATCAGGGTACAACACGCGTGCCGACTTACTTACAGGGAGATTTCTTATAAGAGAAGCAGGTCTAAGACATCTGTTTATCTCCAATTTAAACAACTTAATTTAGGTAGAATTATGTGTTTTACAGCTATTCACGCAGTTGCTTACTAGAAATATCTGATTTAATTGCAGAGATGTTCTAGACCTAAACCAGGGTCTATTTAAGACAGAGAAAGCTCTGCATTGACAATTTTTATATTTGTTGTGGTTACATCATTGAAGTGAATACATTGTGTTTATATTAAATTGTAAGAAGAACCATTTTTAATAAGCTTTAACATTTTAATTTGATATCCTCTTCTGATTTAAGTGTGGCCTTATGACTCTCCATAGAAAAAGATTATTCTGCCCACACTGAGGCTAAATGACAAAACCCCAGTAACTCAAAAAAAAAAAAAAAAAAAAAGAGAAAAAAGAGAAACAAATGACTAATCTCAAAAGCCTTTGGAAATACTATGCAAATATACCACAGCAATAGAAAGTATCAGATGGGATGAGTCACATCAACAAGTTACCATGGTTTGACAAGTAGCAAAAGCAGAGTAAAACCACTCTTTCCTAAGTCTCTCTGTGAGGTTTAAGCTGACACGCTTCACTTCACATCTGAGGCAGACTACAAATCGGCACGAGCTACTGCACCTCAGCCATGGCACAGGCAAAAGCCTTCCTTGTCCTGGAGTCAGCTGCACAGAGAGGCTCTGCTGCTCTGGTCCCTGCCACGGCTGCATTTTATCCAACCCATTCCTGTGCTCATCTGAGCCCACGATGAGTCAGTGCAGAGAAGCTAACTGCAGATATCTCCTAGCTTTGCCAAAATGTTTTCTGTGCTTCACTGGGTCAGCTCGTCACCTCATCAGCAGGGAGGCTTGGGATGCACTACACGGACAAGGAGGCAAGGAGAGCAGGAGCAGAGCAACTTCTAGGGGCAGCTAGCCATACATTCAGTTAAACTGTACCATCAAAACACATCCTTGCTCTTACAGTCAGTAGCCCAAACCAAGAGTTATTAGAGTTGCTTCCAATTTATCTCCTAATCCATTTCAAGGGAATTGTTTTTCTACTAAATAGCCATACAGGAAGCTTCAAATGTCACCTATCTGCCTGAGTGATTTCACAAAAAAGACTGACATGTTTAGGAGAAAGACTTCTTGAACTTGCAGTAGATCGTCCATAAGCACAAAATCCATGCCACTGATCAATAAATATCTCCATTCTCAGCTGTCAAGGGCTATAGACATACCAGAGAAATACACTATACTCAGTCCTTTTGACTAAAAATACCAAAATCATACGTAATCCTCATATGTATTACAACACAATGTAATCACCTTCAGATGGATGAGCATCACTCCTCGGAAGCTTAGGGGAAAGGGGAGCTGTGTATGGTGGAGAGTCCTGAGAGTATCGTTTAACACTTCCGTTTTCACGTATTTCTTCTTTTGCTGTGAAAAGGAAAGATATCACCAATTTATTATGGTATAAAAATGCTCACAGGGAAAGTCAAAGTACAAAAGCAAAAACATACATCAAGTCATTCACCAGGTAACAAATCCATTTCACATAGAATCGGTCATTCAATACAAACTTCAAAAGCTGAAGTAACAGCTTAGTTTATACTATCATCATCCAAATTTCCAAATTTAGGCTACTTTCCTGAAAAGTATTAAAGCAAATGACTTTTATTTGATGAAATGAAACAAATACAATTTCTCTACTGGAAAAAAACAAAACAAAACAAATAAAAACCGAAATACCAAAACCACCACAATACTTTATTTTCTAAAGCAGCACCTCTAAGACTGAAACTGCATTGATGTCAAAGTTTTCTCAGCTATGGCTCCTGATAACCCTTGGACCGGGACTCGTAATACCAGCACTGCAAGCCATTTGATGGGAGACCCTGAGCATGTTATTTCCCTCTCACTCTATATACCCCCAGAGTACCAAAACTCACATAAAATGTCACAAGCAGCCAGCTGCAAAACCCACCTTCTCTACTAGACTGTATGCTGCAGAATTTAAAATTTTGGAGCCGCCACTGAGCAAGGTGAACAAAGAAGGAAGAAAAGAGTATTTAATGTTGTAGGATAGGCTGAACTGAATCATCTCTCAGAGCAAGCCCCTTCTTATAAGGTAGTAAGCATCTTTCTCCAAGGTTATTTTATGATTCAAACATAAATTGAACAGGCAAAATGTGAAGTTTTGAGTCTGTCCTTTTAGTAACCCAGTGGTACAATTCCTACTTGACCACAAGAAAGAGTTAGCAGAACAAAATGATTTCTGCACATGTGGTATGAGCTATCCCAACCTGCCACAGCACTTGTGCTCTGGAACGAATCCTCTAAGAACTGAAGAGTATTCATTTCAATCAATTAAAGTTATAGCAAAGCAGATTAAAATGTTAAATTTCATAAAGTAACCACACTTATCAAAAATATCAGTACTTGTAAACAACAGCTGTTTGATAGTACCTGGTTTGTTCCTATCGTACTCCGTGGGACTACGTGCACACCCCATGTAGGGGCTGAAAGGCTGGCTACTGAAAAGATTATCGCATTGAAGACTGTGGCAGAGTTTCTCCAAGAAACGTAGGACAAACGATGCACTGTTTACAGAAGGAAGATTGATGGCATGCTTCTCCCCATCAAAGGAAGCTGCGAATAAGAAGAAGATGTCAAACAGCCCCTGAGCATCACGAAGTATAGCAAAACACTAACAAGTAAAGGAGAAGACATTCAGCTTTGATTTAAAACATGCAAGACATGAGAGGAATAAACAATCTTTCTGGTGTTTAACACGTTTATATCCAAAGAACTGGTTGTACCTTCCATTGGATCCATGCCACTTTAAATTTGCTCTATGAGAACTTGAAGAAATACATCAACTTCATCTATAAAAGGGTTCCAGGATCAAAATGCTCATCAGGGTACAACACGCGTGCCGACTTACTTACAGGGAGATTTCTTATAAGAGAAGCAGGTCTAAGACATCTGTTTATCTCCAATTTAAACAACTTAATTTAGGGTGAATTATGTGTTTTACAGCTACTCACGTTGCTGTGAAAAGAAGCGCGGCTATACGAATAAGAAGTCGCGCGGCTCTGCCCTCGCAACTCCCCCCGCCCCGCGCACGGAGGCGGCCCCCAACCGCAGCCCCCAGCCGCAGCCCCCAGCCGCTCCCCCCCTCGCGCAGCGCCACTCCGGGGTGCCGCCTGCCGCAGCGACGGCGGCGGGGAGCCCTCGCGCCCAGAGGCGGCCTTCCCGGGGTCTGCCCTCTCCGCCCCCCTCCCACCTACCTGAGGGCAGCCGGCATCCGTCCGCGCGGCGGCGCACAGCCGGTGGCACCGCGCGCGCAGCCTGCCTGCCTGCCTGCCGCCCTCCCTCGGACGAGGGTCCCCTTAGACGAAAGCACAGCCCCAGCCCGGCCGCTACCGCGAGGGGCCGCGGCCGCGGCCGGAGCCCGGGGGCCGCGAGGAGGGAGGGCGGAGCGCCCGGTGACAGGTGAGGACGGCCCCCGCGCCGCTCCCTACCTCGCGCCGCTCTCCTCGCAGCCGGCGGCTCGCTTACCCTCGACCGCCGCCGCCGCCGCCGCCCCCTCGCTCCGTTCCCCCGCCCTAACGCGGCGTTCAACGCCGCCCCGCTAGCCGCAAGGCCCCGCCCCCCGCCCCGCACTGACGGCTCTTTCCGCCAATAGCGAAGAAGACGGCCGTCCTCGAGCTCCGCCCTCACCTCCTTCGACCAATAGTAGCTATCCGTGGTGCTGCCCCTCCGCCTTCCCGGCAGGCTCGGTTGGCTCGCAGCTGCCGAGCAACGGGCGCGGGGCTGCGGGTGGGGCCGCTGAGGGCGGTGGCCGGGTGAGGCCCCGCTGCGGGCCGGGGTTGGTGCCGCGGGATTGTACCCGGGGCTTCTCGTTCGGGAGCTTTCGCCTCATAGATGGACGTTTTTTGTTCCCCTCCCCTTTTTCCCTCTCGGCTCAGCCATCAGGAGGATGGAAATATCTCCCGCACTCACAAAGCTGTAATCTTGGATTGCAGACATGATAACTGGAATGTGAAGATGTTTCTAATTTTTTTGTTTCTTCACTTGTTTGTGAACCTAGGGTAGGGAGAAAGAACTGAAGTAACCTGCAGTGAGATTCTATCACTTTTGTAACTCCTTAAGCATAGTCAAGAATGTATGTTTGTGAACTACTTTATTAAGATAGTCCTGGTGGAGTATACTTTATATCACTGGGAGTCCAGGATTTTCTGAACAGTTCTTAAATCAGAGTCTAGCAATAGCAAAGTTGAATTACATGTACACTGTACAGTTAGGTTGTTGGTAATGAGCAGAGCTTGTGCATCTCAACAGCTGCAGCTATACAAGCTATACATTTGTCAAGTAAGCTCAGTATGAGTGGAGTATCAGCTTTATTAATTCAAGTCATTCTCATAATCTTATCCATACATAATGATTGTGTTCTTAATACCTTAACCAAGTGAGTGAAAAGTTTCCAGCTAATCTCTTTAGCTTCCAGGCAAGTGATTCCACATGTTAAATTTGCTGCTTCCTCCTTTCTCCCATTCCCTGGTCTCTTAGGTCAGTGTTCGTTCTCTTACGTCCTCTATTAAGGAATAGGTTTAGTTCTGCTACATATTAATGCCATGCCTACAGATAAATTATCCTTACATCTCAAACTGAATAGCTGCTGCTTGACATTTTTTTTTTCCTCCTAGGCTAGGAAGTCTCTGTATGGCATGCCAGCAACGTTTTGTTGCAACGTTCTTAAAAGAAGAAATCTTTGGCAAGAAAACAGTTGTTTTTAGGGATCAAATAGAGAGAGAAATAGTGCTGGGGACCTAGACTCCATTTAGGACATAATACTTGTCTTGTCTCTACACATGAAAATATTTTAAATTACTAGCTGAGAGATCAGGGGTCCTGAACCATGGTATGTTCGTTATTGTTGATTGCATGTACTGTGTCATATCACTTAAAAAATTAAAAACATTAATGGCACTGAAATTTCAAACTGGGTGCACGTACCACTGTGCATAACAACTGACAAGCTATTATCTACGTTGATTAAAACTCTTAGTGCTAGTGTTTTAGCTTCTCCAAAAGCAAAGAATAAACAATTTGAATGTAGGCTTTATCAGTATTTGTACTTGTAATAAAACCAGGAATATTCATAGAATCATAGAATCATAGAATTTTTTTTTGAGTTGGAAGGGACTCTTACCGACCATTGAGTCCAGTTCCCCAGTAATGAACAGGGACGCCCACAGAGGTCAGAGACCTCAGAGGCCTGTCCAGCCTGACCATGAATATCTCCCCACTGCCATAATGTTGTCTTGCCCCAGACCTATACAAGACTACAAAGTGAGTCACCAGCTCTGGATTCCTACTTAGGAGGGGTTTGCCATCAAGATAGACAGCAAGTCTCCATGTAACCCTCTCCTCTAGGCATCAGCCCTGGGAAACATGCTGCCAAATATTCTTCAGAAAAGCATCTTAGAGAGGTTTCTGTGAGCAGATGGGGGACATTTGATGAAGCAAACGGATGCTGGGTAAGCAGTAATTCTCACTCAACAACCAGCCTGGGGAATCCGTTCTTTCTTCATTTCCATTCTTTCTGATGGAAATGTCCTTGAAACTTACTTGAGTTTGCATGGAATTTTACACTTTTTGGATTTCTAATCTTTCTCATCATTAATCCTTAAATATGTGTTCCACAATACCACTAACCAATTATAGAAAAATAATTTAAAATAATCATGTATCAAACTTTTTTAAAATTCTATTTGGAAGGTAGGAGACCTAATTACAGGCATGGGACTTTAATGTATGTGCTGAAAACTGAAACTCAGTATCTACTTTTTCATTGCTCTTCAGCAACCTGAGCAAATAGATTACCTCCTGTGATAGGCTTCTGACAGTCCCTCTTAGTTTGACAGTTATTTTAGAGAGAGTCACTTTTGTATATAATGAAAGGAAAAGTTGCCAAGCATACGTACATATTTTATGTTATTTCTTAAAACTTAAAAGCTAGAGGAAAGACTCCATTTTTAGTCATGCCATTTTAAATTCAGAGTATTTGTACTGTCCGCCAGGTTTACATCAATGACACAGAATGGCATCTAGCCCAAGGGCTGAGTTACATTTCTTGCACAGGAAGGGCAGCTTTTATAATTGAGTGTATCAGTTACTGCTTTGAACTTTTTTTGTGTTACTACATTCATGTGAAAATATGATGTGCATTTTCGCATCTTCTATGTATGCCAAAAGAATTAAAAGCCATTTCTATCGAAGTGTTTCCTTGAAATTGCAACATAAAAAATATATAAACATTAAAAACAATAAAACAAAACAAGACATTTTCTCCCAGAAATACCAGGACTCTTAGAAATACCTCACGTTTCATCTCAAGAATACTGCTTTCCACTCCTCAAGATCACACTGACTCCCATCACAATGGCCTTTTCTCCCACGTACACCAGCTTTCTCCCAAATACACGACATTTTCTCCCACATACACCCGTTTTCTCCCAAAGATGGGACATGTTCTCCCAGAAATGCCAGCTTATTCTTTAAAAAACGGCCTTTTTTTTCCCAAAATACCAGCTTTCTCACAAACACCTGTCATTTTCCAACCAAGTCTGCTACTATCTCCCAGAAACAGCCGGTTTCCGAGAAATACCTGACGTTTGCTCTCCCAAATACTACTTGACACTCCTCCAGAGGACATTGTCTCCCCTATTTACCACGTTTTCTCCCCAAGAGACCACTTGGCACACCAAAAAGACCACCGTTGCTCTCCAGTACAAGATCTTCTTTCCCACCGGTTCCCACTTTTCTCCCCCAGCTATGTCATTTCCTCCCAGAAATGCCACTTTTCCCTTGGAAATTTCACCTTCTCTTCCAAAAAGAGGAGATTTGCTCCCAGAAATACCCCTTCTCTTACAACTGCCACACGCTTTCTCCCCAAAAAGCCTCCATGACAATGCCAAATGGGACACTTGCAGCCAAGAAGAGGACACCTTCTCTCAGAAAGACCACTTTTCTCCCCAAGAGAGGAGATTTTCTCCCAATTGGATGACATTTGCTGTGAGAAAGACCTGTTTTCTTCCCTCAAGAGGACATTGTCTCTGTTTTCAATAGTCCTATTTGATTACTTTCATGATAAGCCTTAAACCACTTTGCACAGTTTCCAGGTAAGTACTGTTCTTTTGTTTAGCACTGAAAGTCAAACTGTAGTGTGGAAATCATACATGCATGGTTGCTGAAGATAGCAGATACTGACCATTGTGCACAGACATTATTAACGCTGTGTGGGTGCTTCAGAATGGGCACCGATAGCAGGCGTATGCTATAGGGTTTGGTTTGTTGTATCGTCTCAAATCTGAGAAAAAATAGGGCAGCAAGGACAACTTTTAAGAATAGATTTTTGGTAGTTTAGAGCATGTACTGGTAGTTCTTGCTTTGCTGGGACTATTGCGTGAGTAGAGATGCAGGTTGTGATAGCTTTGTACGTTAGCAGGGTACGGAAAGGCTTTAGAGGTCAGATGGGAGTGAATTTGGGACTTAAGAAACAATGCAGTTCTAGCACGTGAAACATGTCTCTATTCTGTGTGCACTAGGTGTGAAGAAAGCAGAAATATTCTGTATAAATATGGCTTGTTCTTTTTCAGTGTGTGTTTATGTCAACAAGCATGGAAATTCTGGGCCTCACCTGGATAAGAAAAAGGTTCAGGAGCTTCCAGATCACTTTGGACCAGGTCCTGTCAACGTGGTACTTCAACAAGCTGTACAAGCTTGTGTGGATTGTGCCTATCAATCCAAAACAGTCTTTGGATTTCTGAAATCTGGCCATCATGGAGGGGAAATGATAACTGGTATGTGAAGATGTTTCTAATTTTTTTGTTTCTTCACTTGTTTGTGAACCTAGGGTAGGGAGAAAGAACTGAAGTAACCTGCAGTGAGATTCTATCACTTTTGTAACTCCTTAAGCATAGTCAAGAATGTATGTTTGTGAACTACTTTATTAAGATAGTCCTGGTGGAGTATACTTTATATCACTGGGAGTCCAGGATTTTCTGAACAGTTGTTAAATCAGAGTCTAGCAATAGCAAAGTTGAATTACATGTACACTGTACAGTTAGGTTGTTGGTAATAAGCAGAGCTTGTGCATCTCAACAGCTGCAGCTATACAAGCTATACATTTGTCAAGTAAGCTCAGTATGAGTGGAGTATCAGCTTTATTAATTCAAGTCATTCTCATAATCTTATCCATACATAATGTTTGTGTTCTTAATACCTTAACCAAGTGAGTGAAAAGTTTCCAGCTAATCTCTTTAGCTTCCAGGCAAGTGATTCCACATGTTAAATTTGCTGCTTCCTCCTTTCTCCCATTCCCTGGTCTCTTAGGTCAGTGTTCGTTCTCTTACGTCCTCTATTAAGGAATAGGTTTAGTTCTGCTACATATTAATGCCATGCCTACAGATAAATTATCCTTACATCTCAAACTGAATAGCTGCTGCTTGACATTTTTTTTTTCCTTCTAGGCTAGGAAGTCTCTGTATGGCATGCCAGCAACGTTTTGTTGCAACGTTCTTAAAAGAAGAAATCTTTGGCAAGAAAACAGTTGTTTTTAGGGATCAAATAGAGAGAGAAATAGTGCTGGGGACCTAGACTCCATTTAGGACATAATACTTGTCTTGTCTCTACACATGAAAATATTTTAAATTACTAGCTGAGAGATCAGGGGTCCTGAACCATGGTATGTTCATTATTGTTGATTGCATGTACTGTGTCATATCACTTAAAAAATTAAAAACATTAATGGCACTGAAATTTCAAACTGGGTGCACGTACCACTGTGCATAACAACTGACAAGCTATTATCTACGTTGATTAAAACTCTTAGTGCTAGTGTTTTAGCTTCTCCAAAAGCAAGGAATAAACAATTTGAATGTAGGCTTTATCAGTATTTGTACTTGTAATAAAACCAGGAATATTCATAGAATCATAGAATCATAGAATTTTTTTTTGAGTTGGAAGGGACTCTTACCGACCATTGAGTCCAGTTCCCCAGTAATGAACAGGGACACCCACAGAGGTCAGAGACCTCAGAGGCCTGTCCAGCCTGACCATGAATATCTCCCCACTGCCATAATGTTGTCTTGCCCCAGACCTATACAAGACTACAAAGTGAGTCACCAGCTCTGGATTCCTACTTAGGAGGGGTTTGCCATCAAGATAGACAGCAAGTCTCCATGTAACCCTCTCCTCTAGGCATCAGCCCTGGGAAACATGCTGCCAAATATTCTTCAGAAAAGCATCTTAGAGAGGTTTCTGTGAGCGGATGGGGGACATTTGATGAAGCAAACGGATGCTGGGTAAGCAGTAATTCTCACTCAACAACCAGCCTGGGGGCTCCGTTCTTTCTTCATTTCCATTCTTTCTGATGGAAATGTCCTTGAAACTTACTTGAGTTTGCATGGAATTTTACACTTTTTTGGATTTCTAATCTTTCTCATCATTAATCCTTAAATATGTGTTCCACAATACCACTAACCAATTATAGAAAAATAATTTAAAATAATCATGTATCAAACTTTTTTAAAATTCTATTTGGAAGGTAGGAGCCCTAATTACAGGCATGGGACTTTAATGTATGTGCTGAAAACTGAAACTCAGTATCTACTTTTTCATTGCTCTTCAGCAACCTGAGCAAATAGATTACCTCCTGTGATAGGCTTCTGACAGTCCCTCTTAGTTTGACAGTTATTTTAGAGAGAGTCACTTTTGTATATAATGAAAGGAAAAGTTGCCAAGCATACGTACATATTTTATGTTATTTCTTAAAACTTAAAAGCTAGAGGAAAGACTCCATTTTTAGTCATGCCATTTTAAATTCAGAGTATTTGTACTGTCCGCCAGGTTTACATCAATGACACAGAATGGCATCTAGCCCAAGGGCTGAGTTACATTTCTTGCACAGGAAGGGCAGCTTTTATAATTGAGTGTATCAGTTACTGCTTTGAACTTTTTTTGTGTTACTACATTCATGTGAAAATATGATGTGCATTTTCGCATCTTCTATGTATGCCAAAAGAATTAAAAGCCATTTCTATCGAAGTGTTTCCTTGAAATTGCAACATAAAAAATATATAAATATTAAAAACAATAAAACAAAACAAGACATTTTCTCCCAGAAATACCAGGACTCTTAGACATACCTCACGTTTCATCTCAAGAATACTGCTTTCCACTCCTCAAGATCACACTGACTCCCATCACAGTGGCCTTTTCTCCCACGTACACCAGCTTTCTCCCAAATACACGACATTTTCTCCCACATACACCCGTTTTCTCCCAAAGATGGGACATATTCTCCCAGAAATGCCAGCTTATTCTTTAAAAAACGGTCTTTTTTTTCCCAAAATACCAGCTTTCTCACAAACACCTGTCATTTTCCAACCAAGTCTGCTACTATCTCCCAGAAACAGCCGGTTTCCGAGAAATACCTGACGTTTGCTCTCCCAAATACTACTTGACACTCCTCCAGAGGACATTGTCTCCCCTATTTACCACGTTTTCTCCCCAAGAGACCACTTGGCACACCAAAAAGACCACCGTTGCTCTCCAGTACAAGATCTTCTTTCCCACCGGTTCCCACTTTTCTCCCCCAGCTATGTCATTTCCTCCCAGAAATGCCACTTTTCCCTTGGAAATTTCACCTTCTCTTCCAAAAAGAGGAGATTTGCTCCCAGAAATACCCCTTCTCTTACAACTGCCACACGCTTTCTCCCCAAAAAGCCTCCATGACAATGCCAAATGGGACACTTGCAGCCAAGAAGAGGACACCTTCTCTCAGAAAGACCACTTTTCTCCCCAAGAGAGGAGATTTTCTCCCAATTGGATGACATTTGCTGTGAGAAAGACCTGTTTTCTTCCCTCAAGAGGACATTGTCTTTCCCACTGAGGACATTTTCTCCCAGAAGTGCCGCTACTCTTTGAAACACCTCCATTTCCTCCCAAATCTACTCCATGACACGCCTCAGGATGACACTTACTCCCCGATTTGGGGCATTTTCTCCCAGAAATACCACTTCTCTCCCAAAGGGATGGCCTTTTCCCTCTCTAGCATCTGTTTCCTCACCAATACCTGGCATTTTCTCCCAGAAACACCAGCTTTCTCACAGATACATCACCTTCCCCCCCCCCACATCAGACCTCTTCTCCCAGAAATACCAGGACTCTGCTGAATATTTCCCATTTCCTCCGGGACATACAGCATTACACTCCGCAAGAGGACAGTTTCTTTCAGAAATGTGGCATTTTATCGCAGATACACCATTTTTATGCCCAGTAGAGCTCCTTTTCTCCCAGAAATAGCACTGCTCTTAGGAAGAGCTCCCATTTTCTAACCAAAATGCTGCTTTACACTCCTCAGGATCACGCTTACCCCCATCAAGATGGCAGTGTCACAGAAATACCAGCTTCTGCCCCCAAAATGGGACTTTGGCTCTCCAAAACAAGACATTTTCTCCCAGAAATACCAGGACTCTTAGAAATACCTCACGTTTCATCTCAAGAATACTGCTTTCCACTCCTCAAGATCACACTGACTCCCATCACAGTGGCCTTTTCTCCCACGTACACCAGCTTTCTCCCAAATACACGACATTTTCTCCCACATACACCCGTTTTCTCCCAAAGATGGGACATATTCTCCCAGAAATGCCAGCTTATTCTTTAAAAAACGGTCTTTTTTTTTCCCAAAATACCAGCTTTCTCACAAACACCTGTCATTTTCCAACCAAGTCTGCTACTATCTCCCAGAAACAGCCGGTTTCCGAGAAATACCTGACGTTTGCTCTCCCAAATACTACTTGACACTCCTCCAGAGGACATTGTCTCCCCTATTTACCACGTTTTCTCCCCAAGAGACCACTTGGCACACCAAAAAGACCACCGTTGCTCTCCAGTACAAGATCTTCTTTCCCACCGGTTCCCACTTTTCTCCCCCAGCTATGTCATTTCCTCCCAGAAATGCCACTTTTCCCTTGGAAATTTCACCTTCTCTTCCAAAAAGAGGAGATTTGCTCCCAGAAATACCCCTTCTCTTACAACTGCCACACGCTTTCTCCCCAAAAAGCCTCCATGACAATGCCAAATGGGACACTTGCAGCCAAGAAGAGGACACCTTCTCTCAGAAAGACCACTTTTCTCCCCAAGAGAGGAGATTTTCTCCCAATTGGATGACATTTGCTGTGAGAAAGACCTGTTTTCTTCCCTCAAGAGGACATTGTCTTTCCCACTGAGGACATTTTCTCCCAGAAGTGCCGCTACTCTTTGAAACACCTCCATTTCCTCCCAAATCTACTCCATGACACGCCTCAGGATGACACTTACTCCCCGATTTGGGGCATTTTCTCCCAGAAATACCACTTCTCTCCCAAAGGGATGGCCTTTTCCCTCTCTAGCATCTGTTTCCTCACCAATACCTGGCATTTTCTCCCAGAAACACCAGCTTTCTCACAGATACATCACCTTCCCCCCCCCCACATCAGACCTCTTCTCCCAGAAATACCAGGACTCTGCTGAATATTTCCCATTTCCTCCGGGGCATTACACTCCGCAAGAGGACAGTTTCTTTCAGAAATGTGGCATTTTATCGCAGATACACCATTTTTATGCCCAGTAGAGCTCCTTTTCTCCCAGAAATAGCACTGCTCTTAGGAAGAGCTCCCATTTTCTAACCAAAATGCTGCTTTACACTCCTCAAGATCACACTTACCCCCATCAAGATGGCAGTGTCACAGAAATACCAGCTTCTGCCCCCAAAATGGGACTTTGGCTCTCCAAAACAAGACATTTTCTCCCAGAAATACCAGGACTCTTAGACATACCTCACGTTTCATCTCAAGAATACTGCTTTCCACTCCTCAAGATCACACTGACTCCCATCACAGTGGCCTTTTCTCCCACGTACACCAGCTTTCTCCCAAATACACGACATTTTCTCCCACATACACCCGTTTTCTCCCAAAGATGGGACATATTCTCCCAGAAATGCCAGCTTATTCTTTAAAAAACGGTCTTTTTTTTCCCAAAATACCAGCTTTCTCACAAACACCTGTCATTTTCCAACCAAGTCTGCTACTATCTCCCAGAAACAGCCGGTTTCCGAGAAATACCTGACGTTTGCTCTCCCAAATACTACTTGACACTCCTCCAGAGGACATTGTCTCCCCTATTTACCACGTTTTCTCCCCAAGAGACCACTTGGCACACCAAAAAGACCACCGTTGCTCTCCAGTACAAGATCTTCTTTCCCACCGGTTCCCACTTTTCTCCCCCAGCTATGTCATTTCCTCCCAGAAATGCCACTTTTCCCTTGGAAATTTCACCTTCTCTTCCAAAAAGAGGAGATTTGCTCCCAGAAATACCCCTTCTCTTACAACTGCCACACGCTTTCTCCCCAAAAAGCCTCCATGACAATGCCAAATGGGACACTTGCAGCCAAGAAGAGGACACCTTCTCTCAGAAAGACCACTTTTCTCCCCAAGAGAGGAGATTTTCTCCCAATTGGATGACATTTGCTGTGAGAAAGACCTGTTTTCTTCCCTCAAGAGGACATTGTCTTTCCCACTGAGGACATTTTCTCCTAGAAGTGCCGCTACTCTTTGAAACACCTCCATTTCCTCCCAAATCTACTCCATGACACGCCTCAGGATGACACTTACTCCCCGATTTGGGGCATTTTCTCCCAGAAATACCACTTCTCTCCCAAAGGGATGGCCTTTTCCCTCTCTAGCATCTGTTTCCTCACCAATACCTGGCATTTTCTCCCAGAAACACCAGCTTTCTCACAGATACATCACCTTCCCCCCCCCCACATCAGACCTCTTCTCCCAGAAATACCAGGACTCTGCTGAATATTTCCCATTTCCTCCGGGGCATTACACTCCGCAAGAGGACAGTTTCTTTCAGAAATGTGGCATTTTATCGCAGATACACCATTTTTATGCCCAGTAGAGCTCCTTTTCTCCCAGAAATAGCACTGCTCTTAGGAAGAGCTCCCATTTTCTAACCAAAATGCTGCTTTACACTCCTCAAGATCACACTTACCCCCATCAAGATGGCAGTGTCACAGAAATACCAGCTTCTGCCCCCAAAATGGGACTTTGGCTCTCCAAAACAAGACATTTTCTCCCAGAAATACCAGGACTCTTAGAAATACCTCACGTTTCATCTCAAGAATACTGCTTTCCACTCCTCAAGATCACACTGACTCCCATCACAGTGGCCTTTTCTCCCACGTACACCAGCTTTCTCCCAAATACACGACATTTTCTCCCACATACACCCGTTTTCTCCCAAAGATGGGACATATTCTCCCAGAAATGCCAGCTTATTCTTTAAAAAACGGCCTTTTTTTTCCCAAAATACCAGCTTTCTCACAAACACCTGTCATTTTCCAACCAAGTCTGCTACTATCTCCCAGAAACAGCCGGTTTCCGAGAAATACCTGACGTTTGCTCTCCCAAATACTACTTGACACTCCTCCAGAGGACATTGTCTCCCCTATTTACCACGTTTTCTCCCCAAGAGACCACTTGGCACACCAAAAAGACCACCGTTGCTCTCCAGTACAAGATCTTCTTTCCCACCGGTTCCCACTTTTCTCCCCCAGCTATGTCATTTCCTCCCAGAAATGCCACTTTTCCCTTGGAAATTTCACCTTCTCTTCCAAAAAGAGGAGATTTGCTCCCAGAAATACCCCTTCTCTTACAACTGCCACACGCTTTCTCCCCAAAAAGCCTCCATGACAATGCCAAATGGGACACTTGCAGCCAAGAAGAGGACACCTTCTCTCAGAAAGACCACTTTTCTCCCCAAGAGAGGAGATTTTCTCCCAATTGGATGACATTTGCTGTGAGAAAGACCTGTTTTCTTCCCTCAAGAGGACATTGTCTTTCCCACTGAGGACATTTTCTCCTAGAAGTGCCGCTACTCTTTGAAACACCTCCATTTCCTCCCAAATCTACTCCATGACACGCCTCAGGATGACACTTACTCCCCGATTTGGGGCATTTTCTCCCAGAAATACCACTTCTCTCCCAAAGGGATGGCCTTTTCCCTCTCTAGCATCTGTTTCCTCACCAATACCTGGCATTTTCTCCCAGAAACACCAGCTTTCTCACAGATACATCACCTTCCCCCCCCCCACATCAGACCTCTTCTCCCAGAAATACCAGGACTCTGCTGAATATTTCCCATTTCCTCCGGGACATACAGCATTACACTCCGCAAGAGGACAGTTTCTTTCAGAAATGTGGCATTTTATCGCAGATACACCATTTTTATGCCCAGTAGAGCTCCTTTTCTCCCAGAAATAGCACTGCTCTTAGGAAGAGCTCCCATTTTCTAACCAAAATGCTGCTTTACACTCCTCAGGATCACGCTTACCCCCATCAAGATGGCAGTGTCACAGAAATACCAGCTTCTGCCCCCAAAATGGGACTTTGGCTCTCCAAAACAAGACATTTTCTCCCAGAAATACCAGGACTCTTAGAAATACCTCACGTTTCATCTCAAGAATACTGCTTTCCACTCCTCAAGATCACACTGACTCCCATCACAGTGGCCTTTTCTCCCACGTACACCAGCTTTCTCCCAAATACACGACATTTTCTCCCACATACACCCGTTTTCTCCCAAAGATGGGACATATTCTCCCAGAAATGCCAGCTTATTCTTTAAAAAACGGTCTTTTTTTTCCCAAAATACCAGCTTTCTCACAAACACCTGTCATTTTCCAACCAAGTCTGCTACTATCTCCCAGAAACAGCCGGTTTCCGAGAAATACCTGACGTTTGCTCTCCCAAATACTACTTGACACTCCTCCAGAGGACATTGTCTCCCCTATTTACCACGTTTTCTCCCCAAGAGACCACTTGGCACACCAAAAAGACCACCGTTGCTCTCCAGTACAAGATCTTCTTTCCCACCGGTTCCCACTTTTCTCCCCCAGCTATGTCATTTCCTCCCAGAAATGCCACTTTTCCCTTGGAAATTTCACCTTCTCTTCCAAAAAGAGGAGATTTGCTCCCAGAAATACCCCTTCTCTTACAACTGCCACACGCTTTCTCCCCAAAAAGCCTCCATGACAATGCCAAATGGGACACTTGCAGCCAAGAAGAGGACACCTTCTCTCAGAAAGACCACTTTTCTCCCCAAGAGAGGAGATTTTCTCCCAATTGGATGACATTTGCTGTGAGAAAGACCTGTTTTCTTCCCTCAAGAGGACATTGTCTTTCCCACTGAGGACATTTTCTCCTAGAAGTGCCGCTACTCTTTGAAACACCTCCATTTCCTCCCAAATCTACTCCATGACACGCCTCAGGATGACACTTACTCCCCGATTTGGGGCATTTTCTCCCAGAAATACCACTTCTCTCCCAAAGGGATGGCCTTTTCCCTCTCTAGCATCTGTTTCCTCACCAATACCTGGCATTTTCTCCCAGAAACACCAGCTTTCTCACAGATACATCACCTTCCCCCCCCCACATCAGACCTCTTCTCCCAGAAATACCAGGACTCTGCTGAATATTTCCCATTTCCTCCGGGACATACAGCATTACACTCCGCAAGAGGACAGTTTCTTTCAGAAATGTGGCATTTTATCGCAGATACACCATTTTTATGCCCAGTAGAGCTCCTTTTCTCCCAGAAATAGCACTGCTCTTAGGAAGAGCTCCCATTTTCTAACCAAAATGCTGCTTTACACTCCTCAGGATCACGCTTACCCCCATCAAGATGGCAGTGTCACAGAAATACCAGCTTCTGCCCCCAAAATGGGACTTTGGCTCTCCAAAACAAGACATTTTCTCCCAGAAATACCAGGACTCTTAGAAATACCTCACGTTTCATCTCAAGAATACTGCTTTCCACTCCTCAAGATCACACTGACTCCCATCACAGTGGCCTTTTCTCCCACGTACACCAGCTTTCTCCCAAATACACGACATTTTCTCCCACATACACCCGTTTTCTCCCAAAGATGGGACATATTCTCCCAGAAATGCCAGCTTATTCTTTAAAAAACGGTCTTTTTTTTCCCAAAATACCAGCTTTCTCACAAACACCTGTCATTTTCCAACCAAGTCTGCTACTATCTCCCAGAAACAGCCGGTTTCCGAGAAATACCTGACGTTTGCTCTCCCAAATACTACTTGACACTCCTCCAGAGGACATTGTCTCCCCTATTTACCACGTTTTCTCCCCAAGAGACCACTTGGCACACCAAAAAGACCACCGTTGCTCTCCAGTACAAGATCTTCTTTCCCACCGGTTCCCACTTTTCTCCCCCAGCTATGTCATTTCCTCCCAGAAATGACACTTTTCCCTTGGAAATTTCACCTTCTCTTCCAAAAAGAGGAGATTTGCTCCCAGAAATACCCCTTCTCTTACAACTGCCACACGCTTTCTCCCCAAAAAGCCTCCATGACAATGCCAAATGGGACACTTGCAGCCAAGAAGAGGACACCTTCTCTCAGAAAGACCACTTTTCTCCCCAAGAGAGGAGATTTTCTCCCAATTGGATGACATTTGCTGTGAGAAAGACCTGTTTTCTTCCCTCAAGAGGACATTGTCTTTCCCACTGAGGACATTTTCTCCCAGAAGTGCCGCTACTCTTTGAAACACCTCCATTTCCTCCCAAATCTACTCCATGACACGCCTCAGGATGACACTTACTCCCCGATTTGGGGCATTTTCTCCCAGAAATACCACTTCTCTCCCAAAGGGATGGCCTTTTCCCTCTCTAGCATCTGTTTCCTCACCAATACCTGGCATTTTCTCCCAGAAACACCAGCTTTCTCACAGATACATCACCTTCCCCCCCCCCACATCAGACCTCTTCTCCCAGAAATACCAGGACTCTGCTGAATATTTCCCATTTCCTCCGGGACATACAGCATTACACTCCGCAAGAGGACAGTTTCTTTCAGAAATGTGGCATTTTATCGCAGATACACCATTTTTATGCCCAGTAGAGCTCCTTTTCTCCCAGAAATAGCACTGCTCTTAGGAAGAGCTCCCATTTTCTAACCAAAATGCTGCTTTACACTCCTCAGGATCACGCTTACCCCCATCAAGATGGCAGTGTCACAGAAATACCAGCTTCTGCCCCCAAAATGGGACTTTGGCTCTCCAAAACAAGACATTTTCTCCCAGAAATACCAGGACTCTTAGAAATACCTCACGTTTCATCTCAAGAATACTGCTTTCCACTCCTCAAGATCACACTGACTCCCATCACAGTGGCCTTTTCTCCCACGTACACCAGCTTTCTCCCAAATACACGACATTTTCTCCCACATACACCCGTTTTCTCCCAAAGATGGGACATATTCTCCCAGAAATGCCAGCTTATTCTTTAAAAAACGGTCTTTTTTTTCCCAAAATACCAGCTTTCTCACAAACACCTGTCATTTTCCAACCAAGTCTGCTACTATCTCCCAGAAACAGCCGGTTTCCGAGAAATACCTGACGTTTGCTCTCCCAAATACTACTTGACACTCCTCCAGAGGACATTGTCTCCCCTATTTACCACGTTTTCTCCCCAAGAGACCACTTGGCACACCAAAAAGACCACCGTTGCTCTCCAGTACAAGATCTTCTTTCCCACCGGTTCCCACTTTTCTCCCCCAGCTATGTCATTTCCTCCCAGAAATGCCACTTTTCCCTTGGAAATTTCACCTTCTCTTCCAAAAAGAGGAGATTTGCTCCCAGAAATACCCCTTCTCTTACAACTGCCACACGCTTTCTCCCCAAAAAGCCTCCATGACAATGCCAAATGGGACACTTGCAGCCAAGAAGAGGACACCTTCTCTCAGAAAGACCACTTTTCTCCCCAAGAGAGGAGATTTTCTCCCAATTGGATGACATTTGCTGTGAGAAAGACCTGTTTTCTTCCCTCAAGAGGACATTGTCTTTCCCACTGAGGACATTTTCTCCCAGAAGTGCCGCTACTCTTTGAAACACCTCCATTTCCTCCCAAATCTACTCCATGACACGCCTCAGGATGACACTTACTCCCCGATTTGGGGCATTTTCTCCCAGAAATACCACTTCTCTCCCAAAGGGATGGCCTTTTCCCTCTCTAGCATCTGTTTCCTCACCAATACCTGGCATTTTCTCCCAGAAACACCAGCTTTCTCACAGATACATCACCTTCCCCCCCCCCACATCAGACCTCTTCTCCCAGAAATACCAGGACTCTGCTGAATATTTCCCATTTCCTCCGGGACATACAGCATTACACTCCGCAAGAGGACAGTTTCTTTCAGAAATGTGGCATTTTATCGCAGATACACCATTTTTATGCCCAGTAGAGCTCCTTTTCTCCCAGAAATAGCACTGCTCTTAGGAAGAGCTCCCATTTTCTAACCAAAATGCTGCTTTACACTCCTCAGGATCACACTTACCCCCATCAAGATGGCAGTGTCACAGAAATACCAGCTTCTGCCCCCAAAATGGGACTTTGGCTCTCCAAAACAAGACATTTTCTCCCAGAAATACCAGGACTCTTAGAAATACCTCACGTTTCATCTCAAGAATACTGCTTTCCACTCCTCAAGATCACACTGACTCCCATCACAGTGGCCTTTTCTCCCACGTACACCAGCTTTCTCCCAAATACACGACATTTTCTCCCACATACACCCGTTTTCTCCCAAAGATGGGACATATTCTCCCAGAAATGCCAGCTTATTCTTTAAAAAACGGCCTTTTTTTTCCCAAAATACCAGCTTTCTCACAAACACCTGTCATTTTCCAACCAAGTCTGCTACTATCTCCCAGAAACAGCCGGTTTCCGAGAAATACCTGACGTTTGCTCTCCCAAATACTACTTGACACTCCTCCAGAGGACATTGTCTCCCCTATTTACCACGTTTTCTCCCCAAGAGACCACTTGGCACACCAAAAAGACCACCGTTGCTCTCCAGTACAAGATCTTCTTTCCCACCGGTTCCCACTTTTCTCCCCCAGCTATGTCATTTCCTCCCAGAAATGCCACTTTTCCCTTGGAAATTTCACCTTCTCTTCCAAAAAGAGGAGATTTGCTCCCAGAAATACCCCTTCTCTTACAACTGCCACACGCTTTCTCCCCAAAAAGCCTCCATGACAATGCCAAATGGGACACTTGCAGCCAAGAAGAGGACACCTTCTCTCAGAAAGACCACTTTTCTCCCCAAGAGCGGAGATTTTCTCCCGATTGGATGACATTTGCTGTGAGAAAGACCTGTTTTCTTCCCTCAAGAGGACATTGTCTTTCCCACTGAGGACATTTTCTCCTAGAAGTGCCGCTACTCTTTGAAACACCTCCATTTCCTCCCAAATCTACTCCATGACACGCCTCAGGATGACACTTACTCCCCGATTTGGGGCATTTTCTCCCAGAAATACCACTTCTCTCCCAAAGGGATGGCCTTTTCCCTCTCTAGCATCTGTTTCCTCACCAATACCTGGCATTTTCTCCCAGAAACACCAGCTTTCTCACAGATACATCACCTTCCCCCCCCCCACATCAGACCTCTTCTCCCAGAAATACCAGGACTCTGCTGAATATTTCCCATTTCCTCCGGGGCATTACACTCCGCAAGAGGACAGTTTCTTTCAGAAATGTGGCATTTTATCGCAGATACACCATTTTTATGCCCAGTAGAGCTCCTTTTCTCCCAGAAATAGCACTGCTCTTAGGAAGAGCTCCCATTTTCTAACCAAAATGCTGCTTTACACTCCTCAAGATCACACTTACCCCCATCAAGATGGCAGTGTCACAGAAATACCAGCTTCTGCCCCCAAAATGGGACTTTGGCTCTCCAAAACAAGACATTTTCTCCCAGAAATACCAGAACTCTTAGACATACCTCACGTTTCATCTCAAGAATACTGCTTTCCACTCCTCAAGATCACACTGACTCCCATCACAGTGGCCTTTTCTCCCACGTACACCAGCTTTCTCCCAAATACACGACATTTTCTCCCACATACACCCGTTTTCTCCCAAAGATGGGACATATTCTCCCAGAAATGCCAGCTTATTCTTTAAAAAACGGTCTTTTTTTTCCCAAAATACCAGCTTTCTCACAAACACCTGTCATTTTCCAACCAAGTCTGCTACTATCTCCCAGAAACAGCCGGTTTCCGAGAAATACCTGACGTTTGCTCTCCCAAATACTACTTGACACTCCTCCAGAGGACATTGTCTCCCCTATTTACCACGTTTTCTCCCCAAGAGACCACTTGGCACACCAAAAAGACCACCGTTGCTCTCCAGTACAAGATCTTCTTTCCCACCGGTTCCCACTTTTCTCCCCCAGCTATGTCATTTCCTCCCAGAAATGCCACTTTTCCCTTGGAAATTTCACCTTCTCTTCCAAAAAGAGGAGATTTGCTCCCAGAAATACCCCTTCTCTTACAACTGCCACACGCTTTCTCCCCAAAAAGCCTCCATGACAATGCCAAATGGGACACTTGCAGCCAAGAAGAGGACACCTTCTCTCAGAAAGACCACTTTTCTCCCCAAGAGAGGAGATTTTCTCCCAATTGGATGACATTTGCTGTGAGAAAGACCTGTTTTCTTCCCTCAAGAGGACATTGTCTTTCCCACTGAGGACATTTTCTCCTAGAAGTGCCGCTACTCTTTGAAACACCTCCATTTCCTCCCAAATCTACTCCATGACACGCCTCAGGATGACACTTACTCCCCGATTTGGGGCATTTTCTCCCAGAAATACCACTTCTCTCCCAAAGGGATGGCCTTTTCCCTCTCTAGCATCTGTTTCCTCACCAATACCTGGCATTTTCTCCCAGAAACACCAGCTTTCTCACAGATACATCACCTTCCCCCCCCCCACATCAGACCTCTTCTCCCAGAAATACCAGGACTCTGCTGAATATTTCCCATTTCCTCCGGGACATACAGCATTACACTCCGCAAGAGGACAGTTTCTTTCAGAAATGTGGCATTTTATCGCAGATCCACCATTTTTATGCCCAGTAGAGCTCCTTTTCTCCCAGAAATAGCACTGCTCTTAGGAAGAGCTCCCATTTTCTAACCAAAATGCTGCTTTACACTCCTCAGGATCACGCTTACCCCCATCAAGATGGCAGTGTCACAGAAATACCAGCTTCTGCCCCCAAAATGGGACTTTGGCTCTCCAAAACAAGACATTTTCTCCCAGAAATACCAGGACTCTTAGAAATACCTCACGTTTCATCTCAAGAATACTGCTTTCCACTCCTCAAGATCACACTGACTCCCATCACAGTGGCCTTTTCTCCCACGTACACCAGCTTTCTCCCAAATACACGACATTTTCTCCCACATACACCCGTTTTCTCCCAAAGATGGGACATATTCTCCCAGAAATGCCAGCTTATTCTTTAAAAAACGGTCTTTTTTTTCCCAAAATACCAGCTTTCTCACAAACACCTGTCATTTTCCAACCAAGTCTGCTACTATCTCCCAGAAACAGCCGGTTTCCGAGAAATACCTGACGTTTGCTCTCCCAAATACTACTTGACACTCCTCCAGAGGACATTGTCTCCCCTATTTACCACGTTTTCTCCCCAAGAGACCACTTGGCACACCAAAAAGACCACCGTTGCTCTCCAGTACAAGATCTTCTTTCCCACCGGTTCCCACTTTTCTCCCCCAGCTATGTCATTTCCTCCCAGAAATGCCACTTTTCCCTTGGAAATTTCACCTTCTCTTCCAAAAAGAGGAGATTTGCTCCCAGAAATGCCACTTTTCCCTTGGAAATTTCACCTTCTCTTCCAAAAAGAGGAGATTTGCTCCCAGAAATACCCCTTCTCTTACAACTGCCACACGCTTTCTCCCCAAAAAGCCTCCATGACAATGCCAAATGGGACACTTGCAGCCAAGAAGAGGACACCTTCTCTCAGAAAGACCACTTTTCTCCCCAAGAGAGGAGATTTTCTCCCAATTGGATGACATTTGCTGTGAGAAAGACCTGTTTTCTTCCCTCAAGAGGACATTGTCTTTCCCATGAGGACATTTTCTCCTAGAAGTGCCGCTACTCTTTGAAACACCTCCATTTCCTCCCAAATCTACTCCATGACACGCCTCAGGATGACACTTACTCCCCGAATTGGGGCATTTTCTCCCAGAAATACCACTTCTCTCCCAAAGGGATGGCCTTTTCCCTCTCTAGCATCTGTTTCCTCACCAATACCTGGCATTTTCTCCCAGAAACACCAGCTTTCTCACAGATACATCACCTTCCCCCCCCCCACATCAGACCTCTTCTCCCAGAAATACCAGGACTCTGCTGAATATTTCCCATTTCCTCCGGGACATACAGCATTACACTCCGCAAGAGGACAGTTTCTTTCAGAAATGTGGCATTTTATCGCAGATACACCATTTTTATGCCCAGTAGAGCTCCTTTTCTCCCAGAAATAGCACTGCTCTTAGGAAGAGCTCCCATTTTCTAACCAAAATGCTGCTTTACACTCCTCAAGATCACGCTTACCCCCATCAAGATGGCAGTGTCACAGAAATACCAGCTTCTGCCCCCAAAATGGGACTTTGGCTCTCCAAAACAAGACATTTTCTCCCAGAAATACCAGGACTCTTAGAAATACCTCACGTTTCATCTCAAGAATACTGCTTTCCACTCCTCAAGATCACACTGACTCCCATCACAGTGGCCTTTTCTCCCACGTACACCAGCTTTCTCCCAAATACACGACATTTTCTCCCACATACACCCGTTTTCTCCCAAAGATGGGACATATTCTCCCAGAAATGCCAGCTTATTCTTTAAAAAACGGTCTTTTTTTTCCCAAAATACCAGCTTTCTCACAAACACCTGTCATTTTCCAACCAAGTCTGCTACTATCTCCCAGAAACAGCCGGTTTCCGAGAAATACCTGACGTTTGCTCTCCCAAATACTACTTGACACTCCTCCAGAGGACATTGTCTCCCCTATTTACCACGTTTTCTCCCCAAGAGACCACTTGGCACACCAAAAAGACCACCGTTGCTCTCCAGTACAAGATCTTCTTTCCCACCGGTTCCCACTTTTCTCCCCCAGCTATGTCATTTCCTCCCAGAAATGCCACTTTTCCCTTGGAAATTTCACCTTCTCTTCCAAAAAGAGGAGATTTGCTCCCAGAAATACCCCTTCTCTTACAACTGCCACACGCTTTCTCCCCAAAAAGCCTCCATGACAATGCCAAATGGGACACTTGCAGCCAAGAAGAGGACACCTTCTCTCAGAAAGACCACTTTTCTCCCCAAGAGAGGAGATTTTCTCCCAATTGGATGACATTTGCTGTGAGAAAGACCTGTTTTCTTCCCTCAAGAGGACATTGTCTTTCCCACTGAGGACATTTTCTCCTAGAAGTGCCGCTACTCTTTGAAACACCTCCATTTCCTCCCAAATCTACTCCATGACACGCCTCAGGATGACACTTACTCCCCGAATTGGGGCATTTTCTCCCAGAAATACCACTTCTCTCCCAAAGGGATGGCCTTTTCCCTCTCTAGCATCTGTTTCCTCACCAATACCTGGCATTTTCTCCCAGAAACACCAGCTTTCTCACAGATACATCACCTTCCCCCCCCCCACATCAGACCTCTTCTCCCAGAAATACCAGGACTCTGCTGAATATTTCCCATTTCCTCCGGGACATACAGCATTACACTCCGCAAGAGGACAGTTTCTTTCAGAAATGTGGCATTTTATCGCAGATACACCATTTTTATGCCCAGTAGAGCTCCTTTTCTCCCAGAAATAGCACTGCTCTTAGGAAGAGCTCCCATTTTCTAACCAAAATGCTGCTTTACACTCCTCAAGATCACGCTTACCCCCATCAAGATGGCAGTGTCACAGAAATACCAGCTTCTGCCCCCAAAATGGGACTTTGGCTCTCCAAAACAAGACATTTTCTCCCAGAAATACCAGGACTCTTAGAAATACCTCACGTTTCATCTCAAGAATACTGCTTTCCACTCCTCAAGATCACACTGACTCCCATCACAGTGGCCTTTTCTCCCACGTACACCAGCTTTCTCCCAAATACACGACATTTTCTCCCACATACACCCGTTTTCTCCCAAAGATGGGACATATTCTCCCAGAAATGCCAGCTTATTCTTTAAAAAACGGTCTTTTTTTTCCCAAAATACCAGCTTTCTCACAAACACCTGTCATTTTCCAACCAAGTCTGCTACTATCTCCCAGAAACAGCCGGTTTCCGAGAAATACCTGACGTTTGCTCTCCCAAATACTACTTGACACTCCTCCAGAGGACATTGTCTCCCCTATTTACCACGTTTTCTCCCCAAGAGACCACTTGGCACACCAAAAAGACCACCGTTGCTCTCCAGTACAAGATCTTCTTTCCCACCGGTTCCCACTTTTCTCCCCCAGCTATGTCATTTCCTCCCAGAAATGACACTTTTCCCTTGGAAATTTCACCTTCTCTTCCAAAAAGAGGAGATTTGCTCCCAGAAATACCCCTTCTCTTACAACTGCCACACGCTTTCTCCCCAAAAAGCCTCCATGACAATGCCAAATGGGACACTTGCAGCCAAGAAGAGGACACCTTCTCTCAGAAAGACCACTTTTCTCCCCAAGAGAGGAGATTTTCTCCCAATTGGATGACATTTGCTGTGAGAAAGACCTGTTTTCTTCCCTCAAGAGGACATTGTCTTTCCCACTGAGGACATTTTCTCCTAGAAGTGCCGCTACTCTTTGAAACACCTCCATTTCCTCCCAAATCTACTCCATGACACGCCTCAGGATGACACTTACTCCCCGATTTGGGGCATTTTCTCCCAGAAATACCACTTCTCTCCCAAAGGGATGGCCTTTTCCCTCTCTAGCATCTGTTTCCTCACCAATACCTGGCATTTTCTCCCAGAAACACCAGCTTTCTCACAGATACATCACCTTCCCCCCCCCCACATCAGACCTCTTCTCCCAGAAATACCAGGACTCTGCTGAATATTTCCCATTTCCTCCGGGGCATTACACTCCGCAAGAGGACAGTTTCTTTCAGAAATGTGGCATTTTATCGCAGATACACCATTTTTATGCCCAGTAGAGCTCCTTTTCTCCCAGAAATAGCACTGCTCTTAGGAAGAGCTCCCATTTTCTAACCAAAATGCTGCTTTACACTCCTCAAGATCACACTTACCCCCATCAAGATGGCAGTGTCACAGAAATACCAGCTTCTGCCCCCAAAATGGGACTTTGGCTCTCCAAAACAAGACATTTTCTCCCAGAAATACCAGGACTCTTAGACATACCTCACGTTTCATCTCAAGAATACTGCTTTCCACTCCTCAAGATCACACTGACTCCCATCACAGTGGCCTTTTCTCCCACGTACACCAGCTTTCTCCCAAATACACGACATTTTCTCCCACATACACCCGTTTTCTCCCAAAGATGGGACATATTCTCCCAGAAATGCCAGCTTATTCTTTAAAAAACGGTCTTTTTTTTCCCAAAATACCAGCTTTCTCACAAACACCTGTCATTTTCCAACCAAGTCTGCTACTATCTCCCAGAAACAGCCGGTTTCCGAGAAATACCTGACGTTTGCTCTCCCAAATACTACTTGACACTCCTCCAGAGGACATTGTCTCCCCTATTTACCACGTTTTCTCCCCAAGAGACCACTTGGCACACCAAAAAGACCACCGTTGCTCTCCAGTACAAGATCTTCTTTCCCACCGGTTCCCACTTTTCTCCCCCAGCTATGTCATTTCCTCCCAGAAATGCCACTTTTCCCTTGGAAATTTCACCTTCTCTTCCAAAAAGAGGAGATTTGCTCCCAGAAATACCCCTTCTCTTACAACTGCCACACGCTTTCTCCCCAAAAAGCCTCCATGACAATGCCAAATGGGACACTTGCAGCCAAGAAGAGGACACCTTCTCTCAGAAAGACCACTTTTCTCCCCAAGAGAGGAGATTTTCTCCCAATTGGATGACATTTGCTGTGAGAAAGACCTGTTTTCTTCCCTCAAGAGGACATTGTCTTTCCCACTGAGGACATTTTCTCCTAGAAGTGCCGCTACTCTTTGAAACACCTCCATTTCCTCCCAAATCTACTCCATGACACGCCTCAGGATGACACTTACTCCCCGATTTGGGGCATTTTCTCCCAGAAATACCACTTCTCTCCCAAAGGGATGGCCTTTTCCCTCTCTAGCATCTGTTTCCTCACCAATACCTGGCATTTTCTCCCAGAAACACCAGCTTTCTCACAGATACATCACCTTCCCCCCCCCCACATCAGACCTCTTCTCCCAGAAATACCAGGACTCTGCTGAATATTTCCCATTTCCTCCGGGACATACAGCATTACACTCCGCAAGAGGACAGTTTCTTTCAGAAATGTGGCATTTTATCGCAGATCCACCATTTTTATGCCCAGTAGAGCTCCTTTTCTCCCAGAAATAGCACTGCTCTTAGGAAGAGCTCCCATTTTCTAACCAAAATGCTGCTTTACACTCCTCAGGATCACGCTTACCCCCATCAAGATGGCAGTGTCACAGAAATACCAGCTTCTGCCCCCAAAATGGGACTTTGGCTCTCCAAAACAAGACATTTTCTCCCAGAAATACCAGGACTCTTAGAAATACCTCACGTTTCATCTCAAGAATACTGCTTTCCACTCCTCAAGATCACACTGACTCCCATCACAGTGGCCTTTTCTCCCACGTACACCAGCTTTCTCCCAAATACACGACATTTTCTCCCACATACACCCGTTTTCTCCCAAAGATGGGACATATTCTCCCAGAAATGCCAGCTTATTCTTTAAAAAACGGTCTTTTTTTTCCCAAAATACCAGCTTTCTCACAAACACCTGTCATTTTCCAACCAAGTCTGCTACTATCTCCCAGAAACAGCCGGTTTCCGAGAAATACCTGACGTTTGCTCTCCCAAATACTACTTGACACTCCTCCAGAGGACATTGTCTCCCCTATTTACCACGTTTTCTCCCCAAGAGACCACTTGGCACACCAAAAAGACCACCGTTGCTCTCCAGTACAAGATCTTCTTTCCCACCGGTTCCCACTTTTCTCCCCCAGCTATGTCATTTCCTCCCAGAAATGACACTTTTCCCTTGGAAATTTCACCTTCTCTTCCAAAAAGAGGAGATTTGCTCCCAGAAATGCCACTTTTCCCTTGGAAATTTCACCTTCTCTTCCAAAAAGAGGAGATTTGCTCCCAGAAATACCCCTTCTCTTACAACTGCCACACGCTTTCTCCCCAAAAAGCCTCCATGACAATGCCAAATGGGACACTTGCAGCCAAGAAGAGGACACCTTCTCTCAGAAAGACCACTTTTCTCCCCAAGAGAGGAGATTTTCTCCCAATTGGATGACATTTGCTGTGAGAAAGACCTGTTTTCTTCCCTCAAGAGGACATTGTCTTTCCCACTGAGGACATTTTCTCCTAGAAGTGCCGCTACTCTTTGAAACACCTCCATTTCCTCCCAAATCTACTCCATGACACGCCTCAGGATGACACTTACTCCCCGATTTGGGGCATTTTCTCCCAGAAATACCACTTCTCTCCCAAAGGGATGGCCTTTTCCCTCTCTAGCATCTGTTTCCTCACCAATACCTGGCATTTTCTCCCAGAAACACCAGCTTTCTCACAGATACATCACCTTCCCCCCCCCCACATCAGACCTCTTCTCCCAGAAATACCAGGACTCTGCTGAATATTTCCCATTTCCTCCGGGGCATTACACTCCGCAAGAGGACAGTTTCTTTCAGAAATGTGGCATTTTATCGCAGATCCACCATTTTTATGCCCAGTAGAGCTCCTTTTCTCCCAGAAATAGCACTGCTCTTAGGAAGAGCTCCCATTTTCTAACCAAAATGCTGCTTTACACTCCTCAGGATCACGCTTACCCCCATCAAGATGGCAGTGTCACAGAAATACCAGCTTCTGCCCCCAAAATGGGACTTTGGCTCTCCAAAACAAGACATTTTCTCCCAGAAATACCAGGACTCTTAGAAATACCTCACGTTTCATCTCAAGAATACTGCTTTCCACTCCTCAAGATCACACTGACTCCCATCACAGTGGCCTTTTCTCCCACGTACACCAGCTTTCTCCCAAATACACGACATTTTCTCCCACATACACCCGTTTTCTCCCAAAGATGGGACATATTCTCCCAGAAATGCCAGCTTATTCTTTAAAAAACGGTCTTTTTTTTCCCAAAATACCAGCTTTCTCACAAACACCTGTCATTTTCCAACCAAGTCTGCTACTATCTCCCAGAAACAGCCGGTTTCCGAGAAATACCTGACGTTTGCTCTCCCAAATACTACTTGACACTCCTCCAGAGGACATTGTCTCCCCTATTTACCACGTTTTCTCTCCAAGAGACCACTTGGCACACCAAAAAGACCACCGTTGCTCTCCAGTACAAGATCTTCTTTCCCACCGGTTCCCACTTTTCTCCCCCAGCTATGTCATTTCCTCCCAGAAATGCCACTTTTCCCTTGGAAATTTCACCTTCTCTTCCAAAAAGAGGAGATTTGCTCCCAGAAATACCCCTTCTCTTACAACTGCCACACGCTTTCTCCCCAAAAAGCCTCCATGACAATGCCAAATGGGACACTTGCAGCCAAGAAGAGGACACCTTCTCTCAGAAAGACCACTTTTCTCCCCAAGAGAGGAGATTTTCTCCCAATTGGATGACATTTGCTGTGAGAAAGACCTGTTTTCTTCCCTCAAGAGGACATTGTCTTTCCCACTGAGGACATTTTCTCCTAGAAGTGCCGCTACTCTTTGAAACACCTCCATTTCCTCCCAAATCTACTCCATGACACGCCTCAGGATGACACTTACTCCCCGATTTGGGGCATTTTCTCCCAGAAATACCACTTCTCTCCCAAAGGGATGGCCTTTTCCCTCTCTAGCATCTGTTTCCTCACCAATACCTGGCATTTTCTCCCAGAAACACCAGCTTTCTCACAGATACATCACCTTCCCCCCCCCCACATCAGACCTCTTCTCCCAGAAATACCAGGACTCTGCTGAATATTTCCCATTTCCTCCGGGGCATTACACTCCGCAAGAGGACAGTTTCTTTCAGAAATGTGGCATTTTATCGCAGATCCACCATTTTTATGCCCAGTAGAGCTCCTTTTCTCCCAGAAATAGCACTGCTCTTAGGAAGAGCTCCCATTTTCTAACCAAAATGCTGCTTTACACTCCTCAAGATCACGCTTACCCCCATCAAGATGGCAGTGTCACAGAAATACCAGCTTCTGCCCCCAAAATGGGACTTTGGCTCTCCAAAACAAGACATTTTCTCCCAGAAATACCAGGACTCTTAGAAATACCTCACGTTTCATCTCAAGAATACTGCTTTCCACTCCTCAAGATCACACTGACTCCCATCACAGTGGCCTTTTCTCCCACGTACACCAGCTTTCTCCCAAATACACGACATTTTCTCCCACATACACCCGTTTTCTCCCAAAGATGGGACATATTCTCCCAGAAATGCCAGCTTATTCTTTAAAAAACGGTCTTTTTTTTCCCAAAATACCAGCTTTCTCACAAACACCTGTCATTTTCCAACCAAGTCTGCTACTATCTCCCAGAAACAGCCGGTTTCCGAGAAATACCTGACGTTTGCTCTCCCAAATACTACTTGACACTCCTCCAGAGGACATTGTCTCCCCTATTTACCACGTTTTCTCCCCAAGAGACCACTTGGCACACCAAAAAGACCACCGTTGCTCTCCAGTACAAGATATTCTTTCCCACCGGTTCCCACTTTTCTCCCCCAGCTATGTCATTTCCTCCCAGAAATGCCACTTTTCCCTTGGAAATTTCACCTTCTCTTCCAAAAAGAGGAGATTTGCTCCCAGAAATACCCCTTCTCTTACAACTGCCACACGCTTTCTCCCCAAAAAGCC
Source organism: Phasianus colchicus (assembly GCF_987193195.1). Lineage (NCBI taxonomy): Eukaryota > Metazoa > Chordata > Aves > Galliformes > Phasianidae > Phasianus > Phasianus colchicus. The sequence continues at coordinate 397,802 of NW_028325224.1, forward strand.
TCCATGACAATGCCAAATGGGACACTTGCAGCCAAGAAGAGGACACCTTCTCTCAGAAAGACCACTTTTCTCCCCAAGAGAGGAGATTTTCTCCCAATTGGATGACATTTGCTGTGAGAAAGACCTGTTTTCTTCCCTCAAGAGGACATTGTCTTTCCCACTGAGGACATTTTCTCCTAGAAGTGCCGCTACTCTTTGAAACACCTCCATTTCCTCCCAAATCTACTCCATGACACGCCTCAGGATGACACTTACTCCCCGATTTGGGGCATTTTCTCCCAGAAATACCACTTCTCTCCCAAAGGGATGGCCTTTTCCCTCTCTAGCATCTGTTTCCTCACCAATACCTGGCATTTTCTCCCAGAAACACCAGCTTTCTCACAGATACATCACCTTCCCCCCCCCCACATCAGACCTCTTCTCCCAGAAATACCAGGACTCTGCTGAATATTTCCCATTTCCTCCGGGGCATTACACTCCGCAAGAGGACAGTTTCTTTCAGAAATGTGGCATTTTATCGCAGATCCACCATTTTTATGCCCAGTAGAGCTCCTTTTCTCCCAGAAATAGCACTGCTCTTAGGAAGAGCTCCCATTTTCTAACCAAAATGCTGCTTTACACTCCTCAGGATCACGCTTACCCCCATCAAGATGGCAGTGTCACAGAAATACCAGCTTCTGCCCCCAAAATGGGACTTTGGCTCTCCAAAACAAGACATTTTCTCCCAGAAATACCAGGACTCTTAGAAATACCTCACGTTTCATCTCAAGAATACTGCTTTCCACTCCTCAAGATCACACTGACTCCCATCACAGTGGCCTTTTCTCCCACGTACACCAGCTTTCTCCCAAATACACGACATTTTCTCCCACATACACCCGTTTTCTCCCAAAGATGGGACATATTCTCCCAGAAATGCCAGCTTATTCTTTAAAAAACGGCCTTTTTTTTCCCAAAATACCAGCTTTCTCACAAACACCTGTCATTTTCCAACCAAGTCTGCTACTATCTCCCAGAAACAGCCGGTTTCCGAGAAATACCTGACGTTTGCTCTCCCAAATACTACTTGACACTCCTCCAGAGGACATTGTCTCCCCTATTTACCACGTTTTCTCCCCAAGAGACCACTTGGCACACCAAAAAGACCACCGTTGCTCTCCAGTACAAGATCTTCTTTCCCACCGGTTCCCACTTTTCTCCCCCAGCTATGTCATTTCCTCCCAGAAATGCCACTTTTCCCTTGGAAATTTCACCTTCTCTTCCAAAAAGAGGAGATTTGCTCCCAGAAATACCCCTTCTCTTACAACTGCCACACGCTTTCTCCCCAAAAAGCCTCCATGACAATGCCAAATGGGACACTTGCAGCCAAGAAGAGGACACCTTCTCTCAGAAAGACCACTTTTCTCCCCAAGAGAGGAGATTTTCTCCCAATTGGATGACATTTGCTGTGAGAAAGACCTGTTTTCTTCCCTCAAGAGGACATTGTCTTTCCCACTGAGGACATTTTCTCCTAGAAGTGCCGCTACTCTTTGAAACACCTCCATTTCCTCCCAAATCTACTCCATGACACGCCTCAGGATGACACTTACTCCCCAATTTGGGGCATTTTCTCCCAGAAATACCACTTCTCTCCCAAAGGGATGGCCTTTTCCCTCTCTAGCATCTGTTTCCTCACCAATACCTGGCATTTTCTCCCAGAAACACCAGCTTTCTCACAGATACATCACCTTCCCCCCCCCCACATCAGACCTCTTCTCCCAGAAATACCAGGACTCTGCTGAATATTTCCCATTTCCTCCGGGACATACAGCATTACACTCCGCAAGAGGACAGTTTCTTTCAGAAATGTGGCATTTTATCGCAGATACACCATTTTTATGCCCAGTAGAGCTCCTTTTCTCCCAGAAATAGCACTGCTCTTAGGAAGAGCTCCCATTTTCTAACCAAAATGCTGCTTTACACTCCTCAAGATCACGCTTACCCCCATCAAGATGGCAGTGTCACAGAAATACCAGCTTCTGCCCCCAAAATGGGACTTTGGCTCTCCAAAACAAGACATTTTCTCCCAGAAATACCAGGACTCTTAGAAATACCTCACGTTTCATCTCAAGAATACTGCTTTCCACTCCTCAAGATCACACTGACTCCCATCACAGTGGCCTTTTCTCCCACGTACACCAGCTTTCTCCCAAATACACGACATTTTCTCCCACATACACCCGTTTTCTCCCAAAGATGGGACATATTCTCCCAGAAATGCCAGCTTATTCTTTAAAAAACGGTCTTTTTTTTCCCAAAATACCAGCTTTCTCACAAACACCTGTCATTTTCCAACCAAGTCTGCTACTATCTCCCAGAAACAGCCGGTTTCCGAGAAATACCTGACGTTTGCTCTCCCAAATACTACTTGACACTCCTCCAGAGGACATTGTCTCCCCTATTTACCACGTTTTCTCCCCAAGAGACCACTTGGCACACCAAAAAGACCACCGTTGCTCTCCAGTACAAGATCTTCTTTCCCACCGGTTCCCACTTTTCTCCCCCAGCTATGTCATTTCCTCCCAGAAATGCCACTTTTCCCTTGGAAATTTCACCTTCTCTTCCAAAAAGAGGAGATTTGCTCCCAGAAATACCCCTTCTCTTACAACTGCCACACGCTTTCTCCCCAAAAAGCCTCCATGACAATGCCAAATGGGACACTTGCAGCCAAGAAGAGGACACCTTCTCTCAGAAAGACCACTTTTCTCCCCAAGAGAGGAGATTTTCTCCCAATTGGATGACATTTGCTGTGAGAAAGACCTGTTTTCTTCCCTCAAGAGGACATTGTCTTTCCCACTGAGGACATTTTCTCCTAGAAGTGCCGCTACTCTTTGAAACACCTCCATTTCCTCCCAAACCTACTCCATGACACGCCTCAGGATGACACTTACTCCCCGATTTGGGGCATTTTCTCCCAGAAATACCACTTCTCTCCCAAAGGGATGGCCTTTTCCCTCTCTAGCATCTGTTTCCTCACCAATACCTGGCATTTTCTCCCAGAAACACCAGCTTTCTCACAGATACATCACCTTCCCCCCCCCCACATCAGACCTCTTCTCCCAGAAATACCAGGACTCTGCTGAATATTTCCCATTTCCTCCGGGGCATTACACTCCGCAAGAGGACAGTTTCTTTCAGAAATGTGGCATTTTATCGCAGATCCACCATTTTTATGCCCAGTAGAGCTCCTTTTCTCCCAGAAATAGCACTGCTCTTAGGAAGAGCTCCCATTTTCTAACCAAAATGCTGCTTTACACTCCTCAAGATCACACTTACCCCCATCAAGATGGCAGTGTCACAGAAATACCAGCTTCTGCCCCCAAAATGGGAATTTGGCTCTCCAAAACAAGACATTTTCTCCCAGAAATACCAGGACTCTTAGAAATACCTCACGTTTCATCTCAAGAATACTGCTTTCCACTCCTCAAGATCACACTGACTCCCATCACAATGGCCTTTTCTCCCACATACACCAGCTTTCTCCCAAATACACGACATTTTCTCCCACACACACCCGTTTTCTCCCAAGGATGGGACATATTCTCCCAGAAATGCCAGCTTATTCTTTAAAAAACGGCCTTTTTTTCCCCAAAATACCAGCTTTCTCACAAACACCTGTCATTTTCCAACCAAGTCTGCTACTATCTCCCAGAAACAGCCGGTTTCCGAGAAATACCTGACGTTTGCTCTCCCAAATACTACTTGACACTCCTCCAGAGGACATTGTCTCCCCTATTTACCACGTTTTCTCCCCAAGAGACCACTTGGCACACCAAAAAGACCACCGTTGCTCTCCAGTACAAGATCTTCTTTCCCACCGGTTCCCACTTTTCTCCCCCAGCTATGTCATTTCCTCCCAGAAATGCCACTTTTCCCTTGGAAATTTCACCTTCTCTTCCAAAAAGAGGAGATTTGCTCCCAGAAATACCCCTTCTCTTACAACTGCCACACGCTTTCTCCCCAAAAAGCCTCCATGACAATGCCAAATGGGACACTTGCAGCCAAGAAGAGGACACCTTCTCTCAGAAAGACCACTTTTCTCCCCAAGAGAGGAGATTTTCTCCCAATTGGATGACATTTGCTGTGAGTAAGACCTGTTTTCTTCCCTCAAGAGGACATTGTCTTTCCCACTGAGGACATTTTCTCCTAGAAGTGCCGCTACTCTTTGAAACACCTCCATTTCCTCCCAAATCTACTCCATGACACGCCTCAGGATGACACTTACTCCCCGATTTGGGGCATTTTCTCCCAGAAATACCACTTCTCTCCCAAAGGGATGGCCTTTTCCCTCTCTAGCATCTGTTTCCTCACCAATACCTGGCATTTTCTCCCAGAAACACCAGCTTTCTCACAGATACATCACCTTCCCCCCCCCCACATCAGACCTCTTCTCCCAGAAATACCAGGACTCTGCTGAATATTTCCCATTTCCTCCGGGGCATTACACTCCGCAAGAGGACAGTTTCTTTCAGAAATGTGGCATTTTATCGCAGATCCACCATTTTTATGCCCAGTAGAGCTCCTTTTCTCCCAGAAATAGCACTGCTCTTAGGAAGAGCTCCCATTTTCTAACCAAAATGCTGCTTTACACTCCTCAAGATCACACTTACCCCCATCAAGATGGCAGTGTCACAGAAATACCAGCTTCTGCCCCCAAAATGGGACTTTGGCTCTCCAAAACAAGACATTTTCTCCCAGAAATACCAGGACTCTTAGACATACCTCACGTTTCATCTCAAGAATACTGCTTTCCACTCCTCAAGATCACACTGACTCCCATCACAGTGGCCTTTTCTCCCACGTACACCAGCTTTCTCCCAAATACACGACATTTTCTCCCACATACACCCGTTTTCTCCCAAAGATGGGACATATTCTCCCAGAAATGCCAGCTTATTCTTTAAAAAACGGTCTTTTTTTTCCCAAAATACCAGCTTTCTCACAAACACCTGTCATTTTCCAACCAAGTCTGCTACTATCTCCCAGAAACAGCCGGTTTCCGAGAAATACCTGACGTTTGCTCTCCCAAATACTACTTGACACTCCTCCAGAGGACATTGTCTCCCCTATTTACCACGTTTTCTCCCCAAGAGACCACTTGGCACACCAAAAAGACCACCGTTGCTCTCCAGTACAAGATCTTCTTTCCCACCGGTTCCCACTTTTCTCCCCCAGCTATGTCATTTCCTCCCAGAAATGCCACTTTTCCTTCGGAAATTTCACCTTCTCTTCCAAAAAGAGGAGATTTGCTCCCAGAAATACCCCTTCTCTTACAACTGCCACACGCTTTCTCCCCAAAAAGCCTCCATGACAATGCCAAATGGGACACTTGCAGCCAAGAAGAGGACACCTTCTCTCAGAAAGACCACTTTTCTCCCCAAGAGAGGAGATTTTCTCCCAATTGGATGACATTTGCTGTGAGAAAGACCTGTTTTCTTCCCTCAAGAGGACATTGTCTTTCCCACTGAGGACATTTTCTCCTAGAAGTGCCGCTACTCTTTGAAACACCTCCATTTCCTCCCAAATCTACTCCATGACACGCCTCAGGATGACACTTACTCCCCGATTTGGGGCATTTTCTCCCAGAAATACCACTTCTCTCCCAAAGGGATGGCCTTTTCCCTCTCTAGCATCTGTTTCCTCACCAATACCTGGCATTTTCTCCCAGAAACACCAGCTTTCTCACAGATACATCACCTTCCCCCCCCCCACATCAGACCTCTTCTCCCAGAAATACCAGGACTCTGCTGAATATTTCCCATTTCCTCCGGGGCATTACACTCCGCAAGAGGACAGTTTCTTTCAGAAATGTGGCATTTTATCGCAGATACACCATTTTTATGCCCAGTAGAGCTCCTTTTCTCCCAGAAATAGCACTGCTCTTAGGAAGAGCTCCCATTTTCTAACCAAAATGCTGCTTTACACTCCTCAAGATCACACTTACCCCCATCAAGATGGCAGTGTCACAGAAATACCAGCTTCTGCCCCCAAAATGGGAATTTGGCTCTCCAAAACAAGACATTTTCTCCCAGAAATACCAGGACTCTTAGACATACCTCACGTTTCATCTCAAGAATACTGCTTTCCACTCCTCAAGATCACACTGACTCCCATCACAGTGGCCTTTTCTCCCACGTACACCAGCTTTCTCCCAAATACACGACATTTTCTCCCACATACACCCGTTTTCTCCCAAAGATGGGACATATTCTCCCAGAAATGCCAGCTTATTCTTTAAAAAACGGTCTTTTTTTTCCCAAAATACCAGCTTTCTCACAAACACCTGTCATTTTCCAACCAAGTCTGCTACTATCTCCCAGAAACAGCCGGTTTCCGAGAAATACCTGACGTTTGCTCTCCCAAATACTACTTGACACTCCTCCAGAGGACATTGTCTCCCCTATTTACCACGTTTTCTCCCCAAGAGACCACTTGGCACACCAAAAAGACCACCGTTGCTCTCCAGTACAAGATCTTCTTTCCCACCGGTTCCCACTTTTCTCCCCCAGCTATGTCATTTCCTCCCAGAAATGCCACTTTTCCCTTGGAAATTTCACCTTCTCTTCCAAAAAGAGGAGATTTGCTCCCAGAAATACCCCTTCTCTTACAACTGCCACACGCTTTCTCCCCAAAAAGCCTCCATGACAATGCCAAATGGGACACTTGCAGCCAAGAAGAGGACACCTTCTCTCAGAAAGACCACTTTTCTCCCCAAGAGAGGAGATTTTCTCCCAATTGGATGACATTTGCTGTGAGAAAGACCTGTTTTCTTCCCTCAAGAGGACATTGTCTTTCCCACTGAGGACATTTTCTCCTAGAAGTGCCGCTACTCTTTGAAACACCTCCATTTCCTCCCAAATCTACTCCATGACACGCCTCAGGATGACACTTACTCCCCGATTTGGGGCATTTTCTCCCAGAAATACCACTTCTCTCCCAAAGGGATGGCCTTTTCCCTCTCTAGCATCTGTTTCCTCACCAATACCTGGCATTTTCTCCCAGAAACACCAGCTTTCTCACAGATACATCACCTTCCCCCCCCCCCACATCAGACCTCTTCTCCCAGAAATACCAGGACTCTGCTGAATATTTCCCATTTCCTCCGGGGCATTACACTCCGCAAGAGGACAGTTTCTTTCAGAAATGTGGCATTTTATCGCAGATCCACCATTTTTATGCCCAGTAGAGCTCCTTTTCTCCCAGAAATAGCACTGCTCTTAGGAAGAGCTCCCATTTTCTAACCAAAATGCTGCTTTACACTCCTCAAGATCACACTTACCCCCATCAAGATGGCAGTGTCACAGAAATACCAGCTTCTGCCCCCAAAATGGGACTTTGGCTCTCCAAAACAAGACATTTTCTCCCAGAAATACCAGGACTCTTAGACATACCTCACGTTTCATCTCAAGAATACTGCTTTCCACTCCTCAAGATCACACTGACTCCCATCACAGTGGCCTTTTCTCCCACGTACACCAGCTTTCTCCCAAATACACGACATTTTCTCCCACATACACCCGTTTTCTCCCAAAGATGGGACATATTCTCCCAGAAATGCCAGCTTATTCTTTAAAAAACGGTCTTTTTTTTCCCAAAATACCAGCTTTCTCACAAACACCTGTCATTTTCCAACCAAGTCTGCTACTATCTCCCAGAAACAGCCGGTTTCCGAGAAATACCTGACGTTTGCTCTCCCAAATACTACTTGACACTCCTCCAGAGGACATTGTCTCCCCTATTTACCACGTTTTCTCCCCAAGAGACCACTTGGCACACCAAAAAGACCACCGTTGCTCTCCAGTACAAGATCTTCTTTCCCACCGGTTCCCACTTTTCTCCCCCAGCTATGTCATTTCCTCCCAGAAATGCCACTTTTCCCTTGGAAATTTCACCTTCTCTTCCAAAAAGAGGAGATTTGCTCCCAGAAATACCCCTTCTCTTACAACTGCCACACGCTTTCTCCCCAAAAAGCCTCCATGACAATGCCAAATGGGACACTTGCAGCCAAGAAGAGGACACCTTCTCTCAGAAAGACCACTTTTCTCCCCAAGAGAGGAGATTTTCTCCCAATTGGATGACATTTGCTGTGAGAAAGACCTGTTTTCTTCCCTCAAGAGGACATTGTCTTTCCCACTGAGGACATTTTCTCCTAGAAGTGCCGCTACTCTTTGAAACACCTCCATTTCCTCCCAAACCTACTCCATGACACGCCTCAGGATGACACTTACTCCCCGATTTGGGGCATTTTCTCCCAGAAATACCACTTCTCTCCCAAAGGGATGGCCTTTTCCCTCTCTAGCATCTGTTTCCTCACCAATACCTGGCATTTTCTCCCAGAAACACCAGCTTTCTCACAGATACATCACCTTCCCCCCCCCCACATCAGACCTCTTCTCCCAGAAATACCAGGACTCTGCTGAATATTTCCCATTTCCTCCGGGGCATTACACTCCGCAAGAGGACAGTTTCTTTCAGAAATGTGGCATTTTATCGCAGATCCACCATTTTTATGCCCAGTAGAGCTCCTTTTCTCCCAGAAATAGCACTGCTCTTAGGAAGAGCTCCCATTTTCTAACCAAAATGCTGCTTTACACTCCTCAAGATCACACTTACCCCCATCAAGATGGAAGTGTCACAGAAATACCAGCTTCTGCCCCCAAAATGGGAATTTGGCTCTCCAAAACAAGACATTTTCTCCCAGAAATACCAGGACTCTTAGAAATACCTCACGTTTCATCTCAAGAATACTGCTTTCCACTCCTCAAGATCACACTGACTCCCATCACAATGGCCTTTTCTCCCACATACACCAGCTTTCTCCCAAATACACGACATTTTCTCCCACACACACCCGTTTTCTCCCAAGGATGGGACATATTCTCCCAGAAATGCCAGCTTATTCTTTAAAAAACGGCCTTTTTTTCCCCAAAATACCAGCTTTCTCACAAACACCTGTCATTTTCCAACCAAGTCTGCTACTATCTCCCAGAAACAGCCGGTTTCCGAGAAATACCTGACGTTTGCTCTCCCAAATACTACTTGACACTCCTCCAGAGGACATTGTCTCCCCTATTTACCACGTTTTCTCCCCAAGAGACCACTTGGCACACCAAAAAGACCACCGTTGCTCTCCAGTACAAGATCTTCTTTCCCACCGGTTCCCACTTTTCTCCCCCAGCTATGTCATTTCCTCCCAGAAATGCCACTTTTCCCTTGGAAATTTCACCTTCTCTTCCAAAAAGAGGAGATTTGCTCCCAGAAATACCCCTTCTCTTACAACTGCCACACGCTTTCTCCCCAAAAAGCCTCCATGACAATGCCAAATGGGACACTTGCAGCCAAGAAGAGGACACCTTCTCTCAGAAAGACCACTTTTCTCCCCAAGAGAGGAGATTTTCTCCCAATTGGATGACATTTGCTGTGAGAAAGACCTGTTTTCTTCCCTCAAGAGGACATTGTCTTTCCCACTGAGGACATTTTCTCCTAGAAGTGCCGCTACTCTTTGAAACACCTCCATTTCCTCCCAAATCTACTCCATGACACGCCTCAGGATGACACTTACTCCCCGATTTGGGGCATTTTCTCCCAGAAATACCACTTCTCTCCCAAAGGGATGGCCTTTTCCCTCTCTAGCATCTGTTTCCTCACCAATACCTGGCATTTTCTCCCAGAAACACCAGCTTTCTCACAGATACATCACCTTCCCCCCCCCCACATCAGACCTCTTCTCCCAGAAATACCAGGACTCTGCTGAATATTTCCCATTTCCTCCGGGGCATTACACTCCGCAAGAGGACAGTTTCTTTCAGAAATGTGGCATTTTATCGCAGATCCACCATTTTTATGCCCAGTAGAGCTCCTTTTCTCCCAGAAATAGCACTGCTCTTAGGAAGAGCTCCCATTTTCTAACCAAAATGCTGCTTTACACTCCTCAAGATCACACTTACCCCCATCAAGATGGCAGTGTCACAGAAATACCAGCTTCTGCCCCCAAAATGGGACTTTGGCTCTCCAAAACAAGACATTTTCTCCCAGAAATACCAGGACTCTTAGACATACCTCACGTTTCATCTCAAGAATACTGCTTTCCACTCCTCAAGATCACACTGACTCCCATCACAGTGGCCTTTTCTCCCACGTACACCAGCTTTCTCCCAAATACACGACATTTTCTCCCACATACACCCGTTTTCTCCCAAAGATGGGACATATTCTCCCAGAAATGCCAGCTTATTCTTTAAAAAACGGTCTTTTTTTTCCCAAAATACCAGCTTTCTCACAAACACCTGTCATTTTCCAACCAAGTCTGCTACTATCTCCCAGAAACAGCCGGTTTCCGAGAAATACCTGACGTTTGCTCTCCCAAATACTACTTGACACTCCTCCAGAGGACATTGTCTCCCCTATTTACCACGTTTTCTCCCCAAGAGACCACTTGGCACACCAAAAAGACCACCGTTGCTCTCCAGTACAAGATATTCTTTCCCACCGGTTCCCACTTTTCTCCCCCAGCTATGTCATTTCCTCCCAGAAATGCCACTTTTCCCTTGGAAATTTCACCTTCTCTTCCAAAAAGAGGAGATTTGCTCCCAGAAATACCCCTTCTCTTACAACTGCCACACGCTTTCTCCCCAAAAAGCCTCCATGACAATGCCAAATGGGACACTTGCAGCCAAGAAGAGGACACCTTCTCTCAGAAAGACCACTTTTCTCCCCAAGAGAGGAGATTTTCTCCCAATTGGATGACATTTGCTGTGAGAAAGACCTGTTTTCTTCCCTCAAGAGGACATTGTCTTTCCCACTGAGGACATTTTCTCCTAGAAGTGCCGCTACTCTTTGAAACACCTCCATTTCCTCCCAAATCTACTCCATGACACGCCTCAGGATGACACTTACTCCCCGATTTGGGGCATTTTCTCCCAGAAATACCACTTCTCTCCCAAAGGGATGGCCTTTTCCCTCTCTAGCATCTGTTTCCTCACCAATACCTGGCATTTTCTCCCAGAAACACCAGCTTTCTCACAGATACATCACCTTCCCCCCCCCCACATCAGACCTCTTCTCCCAGAAATACCAGGACTCTGCTGAATATTTCCCATTTCCTCCGGGACATACAGCATTACACTCCGCAAGAGGACAGTTTCTTTCAGAAATGTGGCATTTTATCGCAGATCCACCATTTTTATGCCCAGTAGAGCTCCTTTTCTCCCAGAAATAGCACTGCTCTTAGGAAGAGCTCCCATTTTCTAACCAAAATGCTGCTTTACACTCCTCAAGATCACACTTACCCCCATCAAGATGGCAGTGTCACAGAAATACCAGCTTCTGCCCCCAAAATGGGACTTTGGCTCTCCAAAACAAGACATTTTCTCCCAGAAATACCAGGACTCTTAGACATACCTCACGTTTCATCTCAAGAATACTGCTTTCCACTCCTCAAGATCACACTGACTCCCATCACAGTGGCCTTTTCTCCCACGTACACCAGCTTTCTCCCAAATACACGACATTTTCTCCCACATACACCCGTTTTCTCCCAAAGATGGGACATATTCTCCCAGAAATGCCAGCTTATTCTTTAAAAAACGGTCTTTTTTTTCCCAAAATACCAGCTTTCTCACAAACACCTGTCATTTTCCAACCAAGTCTGCTACTATCTCCCAGAAACAGCCGGTTTCCGAGAAATACCTGACGTTTGCTCTCCCAAATACTACTTGACACTCCTCCAGAGGACATTGTCTCCCCTGTTTACCACGTTTTCTCCCCAAGAGACCACTTGGCACACCAAAAAGACCACCGTTGCTCTCCAGTACAAGATATTCTTTCCCACCGGTTCCCACTTTTCTCCCCCAGCTATGTCATTTCCTCCCAGAAATGCCACTTTTCCTTCGGAAATTTCACCTTCTCTTCCAAAAAGAGGAGATTTGCTCCCAGAAATACCCCTTCTCTTACAACTGCCACACGCTTTCTCCCCAAAAAGCCTCCATGACAATGCCAAATGGGACACTTGCAGCCAAGAAGAGGACACCTTCTCTCAGAAAGACCACTTTTCTCCCCAAGAGAGGAGATTTTCTCCCAATTGGATGACATTTGCTGTGAGAAAGACCTGTTTTCTTCCCTCAAGAGGACATTGTCTTTCCCACTGAGGACATTTTCTCCTAGAAGTGCCGCTACTCTTTGAAACACCTCCATTTCCTCCCAAATCTACTCCATGACACGCCTCAGGATGACACTTACTCCCCGATTTGGGGCATTTTCTCCCAGAAATACCACTTCTCTCCCAAAGGGATGGCCTTTTCCCTCTCTAGCATCTGTTTCCTCACCAATACCTGGCATTTTCTCCCAGAAACACCAGCTTTCTCACAGATACATCACCTTCCCCCCCCCCACATCAGACCTCTTCTCCCAGAAATACCAGGACTCTGCTGAATATTTCCCATTTCCTCCGGGGCATTACACTCCGCAAGAGGACAGTTTCTTTCAGAAATGTGGCATTTTATCGCAGATCCACCATTTTTATGCCCAGTAGAGCTCCTTTTCTCCCAGAAATAGCACTGCTCTTAGGAAGAGCTCCCATTTTCTAACCAAAATGCTGCTTTACACTCCTCAAGATCACACTTACCCCCATCAAGATGGCAGTGTCACAGAAATACCAGCTTCTGCCCCCAAAATGGGACTTTGGCTCTCCAAAACAAGACATTTTCTCCCAGAAATACCAGGACTCTTAGACATACCTCACGTTTCATCTCAAGAATACTGCTTTCCACTCCTCAAGATCACACTGACTCCCATCACAGTGGCCTTTTCTCCCACATACACCAGCTTTCTCCCAAATACACGACATTTTCTCCCACATACACCCGTTTTCTCCCAAAGATGGGACATATTCTCCCAGAAATGCCAGCTTATTCTTTAAAAAACGGTCTTTTTTTTCCCAAAATACCAGCTTTCTCACAAACACCTGTCATTTTCCAACCAAGTCTGCTACTATCTCCCAGAAACAGCCGGTTTCCGAGAAATACCTGACGTTTGCTCTCCCAAATACTACTTGACACTCCTCCAGAGGACATTGTCTCCCCTATTTACCACGTTTTCTCCCCAAGAGACCACTTGGCACACCAAAAAGACCACCGTTGCTCTCCAGTACAAGATCTTCTTTCCCACCGGTTCCCACTTTTCTCCCCCAGCTATGTCATTTCCTCCCAGAAATGCCACTTTTCCCTTGGAAATTTCACCTTCTCTTCCAAAAAGAGGAGATTTGCTCCCAGAAATACCCCTTCTCTTACAACTGCCACACGCTTTCTCCCCAAAAAGCCTCCATGACAATGCCAAATGGGACACTTGCAGCCAAGAAGAGGACACCTTCTCTCAGAAAGACCACTTTTCTCCCCAAGAGAGGAGATTTTCTCCCAATTGGATGACATTTGCTGTGAGAAAGACCTGTTTTCTTCCCTCAAGAGGACATTGTCTTTCCCACTGAGGACATTTTCTCCTAGAAGTGCCGCTACTCTTTGAAACACCTCCATTTCCTCCCAAATCTACTCCATGACACGCCTCAGGATGACACTTACTCCCCGATTTGGGGCATTTTCTCCCAGAAATACCACTTCTCTCCCAAAGGGATGGCCTTTTCCCTCTCTAGCATCTGTTTCCTCACCAATACCTGGCATTTTCTCCCAGAAACACCAGCTTTCTCACAGATACATCACCTTCCCCCCCCCCACATCAGACCTCTTCTCCCAGAAATACCAGGACTCTGCTGAATATTTCCCATTTCCTCCGGGACATACAGCATTACACTCCGCAAGAGGACATTTTCTTTCAGAAATGTGGCATTTTATCGCAGATACACCATTTTTATGCCCAGTAGAGCTCCTTTTCTCCCAGAAATAGCACTGCTCTTAGGAAGAGCTCCCATTTTCTAACCAAAATGCTGCTTTACACTCCTCAAGATCACCCTTACCCCCATCAAGATGGCAGTGTCACAGAAATACCAGCTTCTGCCCCCAAAATGGGACTTTGGCTCTCCAAAACAAGACATTTTCTCCCAGAAATACCAGGACTCTTAGAAATACCTCACGTTTCATCTCAAGAATACTGCTTTCCACTCCTCAAGATCACACTGACTCCCATCACAGTGGCCTTTTCTCCCACGTACACCAGCTTTCTCCCAAATACACGACATTTTCTCCCACATACACCCGTTTTCTCCCAAAGATGGGACATATTCTCCCAGAAATGCCAGCTTATTCTTTAAAAAACGGTCTTTTTTTTCCCAAAATACCAGCTTTCTCACAAACACCTGTCATTTTTCCAACCAAGTCTGCTACTATCTCCCAGAAACAGCCGGTTTCCGAGAAATACCTGACGTTTGCTCTCCCAAATACTACTTGACACTCCTCCAGAGGACATTGTCTCCCCTATTTACCACGTTTTCTCCCCAAGAGACCACTTGGCACACCAAAAAGACCACCGTTGCTCTCCAGTACAAGATCTTCTTTCCCACCGGTTCCCACTTTTCTCCCCCAGCTATGTCATTTCCTCCCAGAAATGCCACTTTTCCTTCGGAAATTTCACCTTCTCTTCCAAAAAGAGGAGATTTGCTCCCAGAAATACCCCTTCTCTTACAACTGCCACACGCTTTCTCCCCAAAAAGCCTCCATGACAATGCCAAATGGGACACTTGCAGCCAAGAAGAGGACACCTTCTCTCAGAAAGACCACTTTTCTCCCCAAGAGAGGAGATTTTCTCCCAATTGGATGACATTTGCTGTGAGAAAGACCTGTTTTCTTCCCTCAAGAGGACATTGTCTTTCCCACTGAGGACATTTTCTCCTAGAAGTGCCGCTACTCTTTGAAACACCTCCATTTCCTCCCAAATCTACTCCATGACACGCCTCAGGATGACACTTACTCCCCGATTTGGGGCATTTTCTCCCAGAAATACCACTTCTCTCCCAAAGGGATGGCCTTTTCCCTCTCTAGCATCTGTTTCCTCACCAATACCTGGCATTTTCTCCCAGAAACACCAGCTTTCTCACAGATACATCACCTTCCCCCCCCCACATCAGACCTCTTCTCCCAGAAATACCAGGACTCTGCTGAATATTTCCCATTTCCTCCGGGGCATTACACTCCGCAAGAGGACAGTTTCTTTCAGAAATGTGGCATTTTATCGCAGATCCACCATTTTTATGCCCAGTAGAGCTCCTTTTCTCCCAGAAATAGCACTGCTCTTAGGAAGAGCTCCCATTTTCTAACCAAAATGCTGCTTTACACTCCTCAAGATCACACTTACCCCCATCAAGATGGCAGTGTCACAGAAATACCAGCTTCTGCCCCCAAAATGGGACTTTGGCTCTCCAAAACAAGACATTTTCTCCCAGAAATACCAGGACTCTTAGAAATACCTCACGTTTCATCTCAAGAATACTGCTTTCCACTCCTCAAGATCACACTGACTCCCATCACAATGGCCTTTTCTCCCACATACACCAGCTTTCTCCCAAATACACAACATTTTCTCCCACATACACCCGTTTTCTCCCAAAGATGGGACATATTCTCCCAGAAATGCCAGCTTATTCTTTAAAAAACGGCCTTTTTTTCCCCAAAATACCAGCTTTCTCACAAACACCTGTCATTTTCCAACCAAGTCTGCTACTATCTCCCAGAAACAGCCGGTTTCCGAGAAATACCTGACGTTTGCTCTCCCAAATACTACTTGACACTCCTCCAGAGGACATTGTCTCCCCTATTTACCACGTTTTCTCCCCAAGAGACCACTTGGCACACCAAAAAGACCACCGTTGCTCTCCAGTACAAGATCTTCTTTCCCACCGGTTCCCACTTTTCTCCCCCAGCTATGTCATTTCCTCCCAGAAATGCCACTTTTCCCTTGGAAATTTCACCTTCTCTTCCAAAAAGAGGAGATTTGCTCCCAGAAATACCCCTTCTCTTACAACTGCCACACGCTTTCTCCCCAAAAAGCCTCCATGACAATGCCAAATGGGACACTTGCAGCCAAGAAGAGGACACCTTCTCTCAGAAAGACCACTTTTCTCCCCAAGAGAGGAGATTTTCTCCCAATTGGATGACATTTGCTGTGAGAAAGACCTGTTTTCTTCCCTCAAGAGGACATTGTCTTTCCCACTGAGGACATTTTCTCCTAGAAGTGCCGCTACTCTTTGAAACACCTCCATTTCCTCCCAAATCTACTCCATGACACGCCTCAGGATGACACTTACTCCCCGAATTGGGGCATTTTCTCCCAGAAATACCACTTCTCTCCCAAAGGGATGGCCTTTTCCCTCTCTAGCATCTGTTTCCTCACCAATACCTGGCATTTTCTCCCAGAAACACCAGCTTTCTCAGAGATACATCACCTTCCCCCCCCCACATCAGACCTCTTCTCCCAGAAATACCAGGACTCTGCTGAATATTTCCCATTTCCTCCGGGGCATTACACTCTGCAAGAGGACAGTTTCTTTCAGAAATGTGGCATTTTATCGCAGATCCACCATTTTTATGCCCAGTAGAGCTCCTTTTCTCCCAGAAATAGCACTGCTCTTAGGAAGAGCTCCCATTTTCTAACCAAAATGCTGCTTTACACTCCTCAAGATCACACTTACCCCCATCAAGATGGCAGTGTCACAGAAATACCAGCTTCTGCCCCCAAAATGGGACTTTGGCTCTCCAAAACAAGACATTTTCTCCCAGAAATACCAGGACTCTTAGAAATACCTCACGTTTCATCTCAAGAATACTGCTTTCCACTCCTCAAGATCACACTGACTCCCATCACAATGGCCTTTTCTCCCACATACACCAGCTTTCTCCCAAATACACAACATTTTCTCCCACATACACCCGTTTTCTCCCAAAGATGGGACATATTCTCCCAGAAATGCCAGCTTATTCTTTAAAAAACGGTCTTTTTTTCCCCAAAATACCAGCTTTCTCACAAACACCTGTCATTTTCCAACCAAGTCTGCTACTATCTCCCAGAAACAGCCGGTTTCCGAGAAATACCTGACGTTTGCTCTCCCAAATACTACTTGACACTCCTCCAGAGGACATTGTCTCCCCTATTTACCACGTTTTCTCCCCAAGAGACCACTTGGCACACCAAAAAGACCACCGTTGCTCTCCAGTACAAGATCTTCTTTCCCACCGGTTCCCACTTTTCTCCCCCAGCTATGTCATTTCCTCCCAGAAATGCCACTTTTCCCTTGGAAATTTCACCTTCTCTTCCAAAAAGAGGAGATTTGCTCCCAGAAATACCCCTTCTCTTACAACTGCCACACGCTTTCTCCCCAAAAAGCCTCCATGACAATGCCAAATGGGACACTTGCAGCCAAGAAGAGGACACCTTCTCTCAGAAAGACCACTTTTCTCCCCAAGAGAGGAGATTTTCTCCCAATTGGATGACATTTGCTGTGAGAAAGACCTGTTTTCTTCCCTCAAGAGGACATTGTCTTTCCCACTGAGGACATTTTCTCCTAGAAGTGCCGCTACTCTTTGAAACACCTCCATTTCCTCCCAAATCTACTCCATGACACGCCTCAGGATGACACTTACTCCCCGATTTGGGGCATTTTCTCCCAGAAATACCACTTCTCTCCCAAAGGGATGGCCTTTTCCCTCTCTAGCATCTGTTTCCTCACCAATACCTGGCATTTTCTCCCAGAAACACCAGCTTTCTCACAGATACATCACCTTCCCCCCCCCCACATCAGACCTCTTCTCCCAGAAATACCAGGACTCTGCTGAATATTTCCCATTTCCTCCGGGGCATTACACTCCGCAAGAGGACAGTTTCTTTCAGAAATGTGGCATTTTATCGCAGATACACCATTTTTATGCCCAGTAGAGCTCCTTTTCTCCCAGAAATAGCACTGCTCTTAGGAAGAGCTCCCATTTTCTAACCAAAATGCTGCTTTACACTCCTCAAGATCACACTTACCCCCATCAAGATGGCAGTGTCACAGAAATACCAGCTTCTGCCCCCAAAATGGGACTTTGGCTCTCCAAAACAAGACATTTTCTCCCAGAAATACCAGGACTCTTAGAAATACCTCACGTTTCATCTCAAGAATACTGCTTTCCACTCCTCAAGATCACACTGACTCCCATCACAATGGCCTTTTCTCCCACATACACCAGCTTTCTCCCAAATACACAACATTTTCTCCCACATACACCCGTTTTCTCCCAAAGATGGGACATATTCTCCCAGAAATGCCAGCTTATTCTTTAAAAAACGGCCTTTTTTTTCCCAAAATACCAGCTTTCTCACAAACACCTGTCATTTTTCCAACCAAGTCTGCTACTATCTCCCAGAAACAGCCGGTTTCCGAGAAATACCTGACGTTTGCTCTCCCAAATACTACTTGACACTCCTCCAGAGGACATTGTCTCCCCTATTTACCACGTTTTCTCCCCAAGAGACCACTTGGCACACCAAAAAGACCACCGTTGCTCTCCAGTACAAGATCTTCTTTCCCACCGGTTCCCACTTTTCTCCCCCAGCTATGTCATTTCCTCCCAGAAATGCCACTTTTCCCTTGGAAATTTCACCTTCTCTTCCAAAAAGAGGAGATTTGCTCCCAGAAATACCCCTTCTCTTACAACTGCCACACGCTTTCTCCCCAAAAAGCCTCCATGACAATGCCAAATGGGACACTTGCAGCCAAGAAGAGGACACCTTCTCTCAGAAAGACCACTTTTCTCCCCAAGAGAGGAGATTTTCTCCCAATTGGATGACATTTGCTGTAAGAAAGACCTGTTTTCTTCCCTCAAGAGGAGATTGTCTTTCCCACTGAGGACATTTTCTCCTAGAAGTGCCGCTACTCTTTGAAACACCTCCATTTCCTCCCAAATCTACTCCATGACACGCCTCAGGATGACACTTACTCCCCGATTTGGGGCATTTTCTCCCAGAAATACCACTTCTCTCCCAAAGGGATGGCCTTTTCCCTCTCTAGCATCTGTTTCCTCACCAATACCTGGCATTTTCTCCCAGAAACACCAGCTTTCTCAGAGATACATCACCTTCCCCCCCCCCACATCAGACCTCTTCTCCCAGAAATACCAGGACTCTGCTGAATATTTCCCATTTCCTCCGGGACATACAGCATTACACTCCGCAAGAGGACAGTTTCTTTCAGAAATGTGGCATTTTATCGCAGATACACCATTTTTATGCCCAGTAGAGCTCCTTTTCTCCCAGAAATAGCACTGCTCTTAGGAAGAGCTCCCATTTTCTAACCAAAATGCTGCTTTACACTCCTCAAGATCACACTTACCCCCATCAAGATGGCAGTGTCACAGAAATACCAGCTTCTGCCCCCAAAATGGGACTTTGGCTCTCCAAAACAAGACATTTTCTCCCAGAAATACCAGGACTCTTAGACATACCTCACGTTTCATCTCAAGAATACTGCTTTCCACTCCTCAAGATCACACTGACTCCCATCACAGTGGCCTTTTCTCCCACGTACACCAGCTTTCTCCCAAATACACGACATTTTCTCCTACATACACCCGTTTTCTCCCAAAGATGGGACATATTCTCCCAGAAATGCCAGCTTATTCTTTAAAAAACGGTCTTTTTTTTCCCAAAATACCAGCTTTCTCACAAACACCTGTCATTTTCCAACCAAGTCTGCTACTATCTCCCAGAAACAGCCGGTTTCCGAGAAATACCTGACGTTTGCTCTCCCAAATACTACTTGACACTCCTCCAGAGGACATTGTCTCCCCTATTTACCACGTTTTCTCCCCAAGAGACCACTTGGCACACCAAAAAGACCACCGTTGCTCTCCAGTACAAGATCTTCTTTCCCACCGGTTCCCACTTTTCTCCCCCAGCTATGTCATTTCCTCCCAGAAATGCCACTTTTCCCTTGGAAATTTCACCTTCTCTTCCAAAAAGAGGAGATTTGCTCCCAGAAATGCCACTTTTCCCTTGGAAATTTCACCTTCTCTTCCAAAAAGAGGAGATTTGCTCCCAGAAATACCCCTTCTCTTACAACTGCCACACGCTTTCTCCCCAAAAAGCCTCCATGACAATGCCAAATGGGACACTTGCAGCCAAGAAGAGGACACCTTCTCTCAGAAAGACCACTTTTCTCCCCAAGAGAGGAGATTTTCTCCCAATTGGATGACATTTGCTGTGAGAAAGACCTGTTTTCTTCCCTCAAGAGGACATTGTCTTTCCCACTGAGGACATTTTCTCCTAGAAGTGCCGCTACTCTTTGAAACACCTCCATTTCCTCCCAAATCTACTCCATGACACGCCTCAGGATGACACTTACTCCCCGATTTGGGGCATTTTCTCCCAGAAATACCACTTCTCTCCCAAAGGGATGGCCTTTTCCCTCTCTAGCATCTGTTTCCTCACCAATACCTGGCATTTTCTCCCAGAAACACCAGCTTTCTCAGAGATACATCACCTTCCCCCCCCCACATCAGACCTCTTCTCCCAGAAATACCAGGACTCTGCTGAATATTTCCCATTTCCTCCGGGGCATTACACTCCGCAAGAGGACAGTTTCTTTCAGAAATGTGGCATTTTATCGCAGATACACCATTTTTATGCCCAGTAGAGCTCCTTTTCTCCCAGAAATAGCACTGCTCTTAGGAAGAGCTCCCATTTTCTAACCAAAATGCTGCTTTACACTCCTCAAGATCACACTTACCCCCATCAAGATGGCAGTGTCACAGAAATACCAGCTTCTGCCCCCAAAATGGGAATTTGGCTCTCCAAAACAAGACATTTTCTCCCAGAAATACCAGGACTCTTAGAAATACCTCACGTTTCATCTCAAGAATACTGCTTTCCACTCCTCAAGATCACACTGACTCCCATCACAATGTCCTTTTCTCCCACATACACCAGCTTTCTCCCAAATACACAACATTTTCTCCCACATACACCCGTTTTCTCCCAAAGATGGGACATATTCTCCCAGAAATGCCAGCTTATTCTTTAAAAAACGGTCTTTTTTTTCCCAAAATACCAGCTTTCTCACAAACACCTGTCATTTTTCCAACCAAGTCTGCTACTATCTCCCAGAAACAGCCGGTTTCCGAGAAATACCTGACGTTTGCTCTCCCAAATACTACTTGACACTCCTCCAGAGGACATTGTCTCCCCTATTTACCACGTTTTCTCCCCAAGAGACCACTTGGCACACCAAAAAGACCACCGTTGCTCTCCAGTACAAGATCTTCTTTCCCACCGGTTCCCACTTTTCTCCCCCAGCTATGTCATTTCCTCCCAGAAATGCCACTTTTCCCTTGGAAATTTCACCTTCTCTTCCAAAAAGAGGAGATTTGCTCCCAGAAATACCCCTTCTCTTACAACTGCCACACGCTTTCTCCCCAAAAAGCCTCCATGACAATGCCAAATGGGACACTTGCAGCCAAGAAGAGGACACCTTCTCTCAGAAAGACCACTTTTCTCCCCAAGAGAGGAGATTTTCTCCCAATTGGATGACATTTGCTGTAAGAAAGACCTGTTTTCTTCCCTCAAGAGGACATTGTCTTTCCCACTGAGGACATTTTCTCCTAGAAGTGCCGCTACTCTTTGAAACACCTCCATTTCCTCCCAAATCTACTCCATGACACGCCTCAGGATGACACTTACTCCCCGATTTGGGGCATTTTCTCCCAGAAATACCACTTCTCTCCCAAAGGGATGGCCTTTTCCCTCTCTAGCATCTGTTTCCTCACCAATACCTGGCATTTTCTCCCAGAAACACCAGCTTTCTCACAGATACATCACCTTCCCCCCCCCCCACATCAGACCTCTTCTCCCAGAAATACCAGGACTCTGCTGAATATTTCCCATTTCCTCCGGGACATACAGCATTACACTCCGCAAGAGGACAGTTTCTTTCAGAAATGTGGCATTTTATCGCAGATACACCATTTTTATGCCCAGTAGAGCTCCTTTTCTCCCAGAAATAGCACTGCTCTTAGGAAGAGCTCCCATTTTCTAACCAAAATGCTGCTTTACACTCCTCAGGATCACGCTTACCCCCATCAAGATGGCAGTGTCACAGAAATACCAGCTTCTGCCCCCAAAATGGGAATTTGGCTCTCCAAAACAAGACATTTTCTCCCAGAAATACCAGGACTCTTAGAAATACCTCACGTTTCATCTCAAGAATACTGCTTTCCACTCCTCAAGATCACACTGACTCCCATCACAGTGGCCTTTTCTCCCACGTACACCAGCTTTCTCCCAAATACACGACATTTTCTCCCACATACACCCGTTTTCTCCCAAAGATGGGACATATTCTCCCAGAAATGCCAGCTTATTCTTTAAAAAACGGTCTTTTTTTCCCCAAAATACCAGCTTTCTCACAAACACCTGTCATTTTTCCAACCAAGTCTGCTACTATCTCCCAGAAACAGCCGGTTTCCGAGAAATACCTGACGTTTGCTCTCCCAAATACTACTTGACACTCCTCCAGAGGACATTGTCTCCCCTATTTACCACGTTTTCTCCCCAAGAGACCACTTGGCACACCAAAAAGACCACCGTTGCTCTCCAGTACAAGATCTTCTTTCCCACCGGTTCCCACTTTTCTCCCCCAGCTATGTCATTTCCTCCCAGAAATGCCACTTTTCCCTTGGAAATTTCACCTTCTCTTCCAAAAAGAGGAGATTTGCTCCCAGAAATACCCCTTCTCTTACAACTGCCACACGCTTTCTCCCCAAAAAGCCTCCATGACAATGCCAAATGGGACACTTGCAGCCAAGAAGAGGACACCTTCTCTCAGAAAGACCACTTTTCTCCCCAAGAGAGGAGATTTTCTCCCAATTGGATGACATTTGCTGTGAGAAAGACCTGTTTTCTTCCCTCAAGAGGACATTGTCTTTCCCACTGAGGACATTTTCTCCTAGAAGTGCCGCTACTCTTTGAAACACCTCCATTTCCTCCCAAACCTACTCCATGACACGCCTCAGGATGACACTTACTCCCCGATTTGGGGCATTTTCTCCCAGAAATACCACTTCTCTCCCAAAGGGATGGCCTTTTCCCTCTCTAGCATCTGTTTCCTCACCAATACCTGGCATTTTCTCCCAGAAACACCAGCTTTCTCACAGATACATCACCTTCCCCCCCCCACATCAGACCTCTTCTCCCAGAAATACCAGGACTCTGCTGAATATTTCCCATTTCCTCCGGGACATACAGCATTACACTCCGCAAGAGGACAGTTTCTTTCAGAAATGTGGCATTTTATCGCAGATACACCATTTTTATGCCCAGTAGAGCTCCTTTTCTCCCAGAAATAGCACTGCTCTTAGGAAGAGCTCCCATTTTCTAACCAAAATGCTGCTTTACACTCCTCAAGATCACACTTACCCCCATCAAGATGGCAGTGTCACAGAAATACCAGCTTCTGCCCCCAAAATGGGAATTTGGCTCTCCAAAACAAGACATTTTCTCCCAGAAATACCAGGACTCTTAGAAATACCTCACGTTTCATCTCAAGAATACTGCTTTCCACTCCTCAAGATCACACTGACTCCCATCACAGTGGCCTTTTCTCCCACGTACACCAGCTTTCTCCCAAATACACGACATTTTCTCCCACATACACCCGTTTTCTCCCAAAGATGGGACATATTCTCCCAGAAATGCCAGCTTATTCTTTAAAAAACGGTCTTTTTTTTCCCAAAATACCAGCTTTCTCACAAACACCTGTCATTTTTCCAACCAAGTCTGCTACTATCTCCCAGAAACAGCCGGTTTCCGAGAAATACCTGACGTTTGCTCTCCCAAATACTACTTGACACTCCTCCAGAGGACATTGTCTCCCCTATTTACCACGTTTTCTCCCCAAGAGACCACTTGGCACACCAAAAAGACCACCGTTGCTCTCCAGTACAAGATCTTCTTTCCCACCGGTTCCCACTTTTCTCCCCCAGCTATGTCATTTCCTCCCAGAAATGCCACTTTTCCCTTGGAAATTTCACCTTCTCTTCCAAAAAGAGGAGATTTGCTCCCAGAAATACCCCTTCTCTTACAACTGCCACACGCTTTCTCCCCAAAAAGCCTCCATGACAATGCCAAATGGGACACTTGCAGCCAAGAAGAGGACACCTTCTCTCAGAAAGACCACTTTTCTCCCCAAGAGAGGAGATTTTCTCCCAATTGGATGACATTTGCTGTAAGAAAGACCTGTTTTCTTCCCTCAAGAGGACATTGTCTTTCCCACTGAGGACATTTTCTCCTAGAAGTGCCGCTACTCTTTGAAACACCTCCATTTCCTCCCAAATCTACTCCATGACACGCCTCAGGATGACACTTACTCCCCGATTTGGGGCATTTTCTCCCAGAAATACCACTTCTCTCCCAAAGGGATGGCCTTTTCCCTCTCTAGCATCTGTTTCCTCACCAATACCTGGCATTTTCTCCCAGAAACACCAGCTTTCTCACAGATACATCACCTTCCCCCCCCCACATCAGACCTCTTCTCCCAGAAATACCAGGACTCTGCTGAATATTTCCCATTTCCTCCGGGACATACAGCATTACACTCCGCAAGA
This sequence comes from Phasianus colchicus, assembly GCF_987193195.1. Classification (NCBI taxonomy): domain Eukaryota; kingdom Metazoa; phylum Chordata; class Aves; order Galliformes; family Phasianidae; genus Phasianus; species Phasianus colchicus. The sequence goes on from NW_028325224.1 coordinate 422,413, forward strand.
GGACAGTTTCTTTCAGAAATGTGGCATTTTATCGCAGATACACCATTTTTATGCCCAGTAGAGCTCCTTTTCTCCCAGAAATAGCACTGCTCTTAGGAAGAGCTCCCATTTTCTAACCAAAATGCTGCTTTACACTCCTCAAGATCACACTTACCCCCATCAAGATGGCAGTGTCACAGAAATACCAGCTTCTGCCCCCAAAATGGGAATTTGGCTCTCCAAAACAAGACATTTTCTCCCAGAAATACCAGGACTCTTAGAAATACCTCACGTTTCATCTCAAGAATACTGCTTTCCACTCCTCAAGATCACACTGACTCCCATCACAGTGGCCTTTTCTCCCACGTACACCAGCTTTCTCCCAAATACACGACATTTTCTCCCACATACACCCGTTTTCTCCCAAAGATGGGACATATTCTCCCAGAAATGCCAGCTTATTCTTTAAAAAACGGTCTTTTTTTTCCCAAAATACCAGCTTTCTCACAAACACCTGTCATTTTTCCAACCAAGTCTGCTACTATCTCCCAGAAACAGCCGGTTTCCGAGAAATACCTGACGTTTGCTCTCCCAAATACTACTTGACACTCCTCCAGAGGACATTGTCTCCCCTATTTACCACGTTTTCTCCCCAAGAGACCACTTGGCACACCAAAAAGACCACCGTTGCTCTCCAGTACAAGATCTTCTTTCCCACCGGTTCCCACTTTTCTCCCCCAGCTATGTCATTTCCTCCCAGAAATGCCACTTTTCCCTTGGAAATTTCACCTTCTCTTCCAAAAAGAGGAGATTTGCTCCCAGAAATACCCCTTCTCTTACAACTGCCACACGCTTTCTCCCCAAAAAGCCTCCATGACAATGCCAAATGGGACACTTGCAGCCAAGAAGAGGACACCTTCTCTCAGAAAGACCACTTTTCTCCCCAAGAGAGGAGATTTTCTCCCAATTGGATGACATTTGCTGTGAGAAAGACCTGTTTTCTTCCCTCAAGAGGACATTGTCTTTCCCACTGAGGACATTTTCTCCTAGAAGTGCCGCTACTCTTTGAAACACCTCCATTTCCTCCCAAATCTACTCCATGACACGCCTCAGGATGACACTTACTCCCCGATTTGGGGCATTTTCTCCCAGAAATACCACTTCTCTCCCAAAGGGATGGCCTTTTCCCTCTCTAGCATCTGTTTCCTCACCAATACCTGGCATTTTCTCCCAGAAACACCAGCTTTCTCACAGATACATCACCTTCCCCCCCCCACATCAGACCTCTTCTCCCAGAAATACCAGGACTCTGCTGAATATTTCCCATTTCCTCCGGGGCATTACACTCCGCAAGAGGACAGTTTCTTTCAGAAATGTGGCATTTTATCGCAGATACACCATTTTTATGCCCAGTAGAGCTCCTTTTCTCCCAGAAATAGCACTGCTCTTAGGAAGAGCTCCCATTTTCTAACCAAAATGCTGCTTTACACTCCTCAAGATCACACTTACCCCCATCAAGATGGCAGTGTCACAGAAATACCAGCTTCTGCCCCCAAAATGGGAATTTGGCTCTCCAAAACAAGACATTTTCTCCCAGAAATACCAGGACTCTTAGAAATACCTCACGTTTCATCTCAAGAATACTGCTTTCCACTCCTCAAGATCACACTGACTCCCATCACAGTGGCCTTTTCTCCCACGTACACCAGCTTTCTCCCAAATACACGACATTTTCTCCCACATACACCCGTTTTCTCCCAAAGATGGGACATATTCTCCCAGAAATGCCAGCTTATTCTTTAAAAAACGGCCTTTTTTTTCCCAAAATACCAGCTTTCTCACAAACACCTGTCATTTTCCAACCAAGTCTGCTACTATCTCCCAGAAACAGCCGGTTTCCGAGAAATACCTGACGTTTGCTCTCCCAAATACTACTTGACACTCCTCCAGAGGACATTGTCTCCCCTATTTACCACGTTTTCTCCCCAAGAGACCACTTGGCACACCAAAAAGACCACCGTTGCTCTCCAGTACAAGATCTTCTTTCCCACCGGTTCCCACTTTTCTCCCCCAGCTATGTCATTTCCTCCCAGAAATGCCACTTTTCCCTTGGAAATTTCACCTTCTCTTCCAAAAAGAGGAGATTTGCTCCCAGAAATACCCCTTCTCTTACAACTGCCACACGCTTTCTCCCCAAAAAGCCTCCATGACAATGCCAAATGGGACACTTGCAGCCAAGAAGAGGACACCTTCTCTCAGAAAGACCACTTTTCTCCCCAAGAGAGGAGATTTTCTCCCAATTGGATGACATTTGCTGTAAGAAAGACCTGTTTTCTTCCCTCAAGAGGACATTGTCTTTCCCACTGAGGACATTTTCTCCTAGAAGTGCCGCTACTCTTTGAAACACCTCCATTTCCTCCCAAATCTACTCCATGACACGCCTCAGGATGACACTTACTCCCCGATTTGGGGCATTTTCTCCCAGAAATACCACTTCTCTCCCAAAGGGATGGCCTTTTCCCTCTCTAGCATCTGTTTCCTCACCAATACCTGGCATTTTCTCCCAGAAACACCAGCTTTCTCACAGATACATCACCTTCCCCCCCCCCACATCAGACCTCTTCTCCCAGAAATACCAGGACTCTGCTGAATATTTCCCATTTCCTCCGGGACATACAGCATTACACTCCGCAAGAGGATAGTTTCTTTCAGAAATGTGGCATTTTATCGCAGATACACCATTTTTATGCCCAGTAGAGCTCCTTTTCTCCCAGAAATAGCACTGCTCTTAGGAAGAGCTCCCATTTTCTAACCAAAATGCTGCTTTACACTCCTCAAGATCACACTTACCCCCATCAAGATGGCAGTGTCACAGAAATACCAGCTTCTGCCCCCAAAATGGGACTTTGGCTCTCCAAAACAAGACATTTTCTCCCAGAAATACCAGGACTCTTAGAAATACCTCACGTTTCATCTCAAGAATACTGCTTTCCACTCCTCAAGATCACACTGACTCCCATCACAGTGGCCTTTTCTCCCACGTACACCAGCTTTCTCCCAAATACACGACATTTTCTCCCACATACACCCGTTTTCTCCCAAAGATGGGACATATTCTCCCAGAAATGCCAGCTTATTCTTTAAAAAACGGTCTTTTTTTTCCCAAAATACCAGCTTTCTCACAAACACCTGTCATTTTCCAACCAAGTCTGCTACTATCTCCCAGAAACAGCCGGTTTCCGAGAAATACCTGACGTTTGCTCTCCCAAATACTACTTGACACTCCTCCAGAGGACATTGTCTCCCCTATTTACCACGTTTTCTCCCCAAGAGACCACTTGGCACACCAAAAAGACCACCGTTGCTCTCCAGTACAAGATCTTCTTTCCCACCGGTTCCCACTTTTCTCCCCCAGCTATGTCATTTCCTCCCAGAAATGCCACTTTTCCCTTGGAAATTTCACCTTCTCTTCCAAAAAGAGGAGATTTGCTCCCAGAAATACCCCTTCTCTTACAACTGCCACACGCTTTCTCCCCAAAAAGCCTCCATGACAATGCCAAATGGGACACTTGCAGCCAAGAAGAGGACACCTTCTCTCAGAAAGACCACTTTTCTCCCCAAGAGAGGAGATTTTCTCCCAATTGGATGACATTTGCTGTGAGAAAGACCTGTTTTCTTCCCTCAAGAGGACATTGTCTTTCCCACTGAGGACATTTTCTCCTAGAAGTGCCGCTACTCTTTGAAACACCTCCATTTCCTCCCAAATCTACTCCATGACACGCCTCAGGATGACACTTACTCCCCGATTTGGGGCATTTTCTCCCAGAAATACCACTTCTCTCCCAAAGGGATGGCCTTTTCCCTCTCTAGCATCTGTTTCCTCACCAATACCTGGCATTTTCTCCCAGAAACACCAGCTTTCTCAGAGATACATCACCTTCCCCCCCCCACATCAGACCTCTTCTCCCAGAAATACCAGGACTCTGCTGAATATTTCCCATTTCCTCCGGGGCATTACACTCCGCAAGAGGACAGTTTCTTTCAGAAATGTGGCATTTTATCGCAGATACACCATTTTTATGCCCAGTAGAGCTCCTTTTCTCCCAGAAATAGCACTGCTCTTAGGAAGAGCTCCCATTTTCTAACCAAAATGCTGCTTTACACTCCTCAAGATCACACTTACCCCCATCAAGATGGCAGTGTCACAGAAATACCAGCTTCTGCCCCCAAAATGGGACTTTGGCTCTCCAAAACAAGACATTTTCTCCCAGAAATACCAGGACTCTTAGAAATACCTCACGTTTCATCTCAAGAATACTGCTTTCCACTCCTCAAGATCACACTGACTCCCATCACAGTGGCCTTTTCTCCCACGTACACCAGCTTTCTCCCAAATACACGACATTTTCTCCCACATACACCCGTTTTCTCCCAAAGATGGGACATATTCTCCCAGAAATGCCAGCTTATTCTTTAAAAAACGGTCTTTTTTTTCCCAAAATACCAGCTTTCTCACAAACACCTGTCATTTTTCCAACCAAGTCTGCTACTATCTCCCAGAAACAGCCGGTTTCCGAGAAATACCTGACGTTTGCTCTCCCAAATACTACTTGACACTCCTCCAGAGGACATTGTCTCCCCTATTTACCACGTTTTCTCCCCAAGAGACCACTTGGCACACCAAAAAGACCACCGTTGCTCTCCAGTACAAGATCTTCTTTCCCACCGGTTCCCACTTTTCTCCCCCAGCTATGTCATTTCCTCCCAGAAATGCCACTTTTCCCTTGGAAATTTCACCTTCTCTTCCAAAAAGAGGAGATTTGCTCCCAGAAATACCCCTTCTCTTACAACTGCCACACGCTTTCTCCCCAAAAAGCCTCCATGACAATGCCAAATGGGACACTTGCAGCCAAGAAGAGGACACCTTCTCTCAGAAAGACCACTTTTCTCCCCAAGAGAGGAGATTTTCTCCCAATTGGATGACATTTGCTGTAAGAAAGACCTGTTTTCTTCCCTCAAGAGGACATTGTCTTTCCCACTGAGGACATTTTCTCCTAGAAGTGCCGCTACTCTTTGAAACACCTCCATTTCCTCCCAAATCTACTCCATGACACGCCTCAGGATGACACTTACTCCCCGATTTGGGGCATTTTCTCCCAGAAATACCACTTCTCTCCCAAAGGGATGGCCTTTTCCCTCTCTAGCATCTGTTTCCTCACCAATACCTGGCATTTTCTCCCAGAAACACCAGCTTTCTCACAGATACATCACCTTCCCCCCCCCCACATCAGACCTCTTCTCCCAGAAATACCAGGACTCTGCTGAATATTTCCCATTTCCTCCGGGGCATTACACTCCGCAAGAGGACAGTTTCTTTCAGAAATGTGGCATTTTATCGCAGATCCACCATTTTTATGCCCAGTAGAGCTCCTTTTCTCCCAGAAATAGCACTGCTCTTAGGAAGAGCTCCCATTTTCTAATCAAAATGCTGCTTTACACTCCTCAAGATCACACTTACCCCCATCAAGATGGCAGTGTCACAGAAATACCAGCTTCTGCCCCCAAAATGGGACTTTGGCTCTCCAAAACAAGACATTTTCTCCCAGAAATACCAGGACTCTTAGAAATACCTCACGTTTCATCTCAAGAATACTGCTTTCCACTCCTCAAGATCACACTGACTCCCATCACAGTGGCCTTTTCTCCCACGTACACCAGCTTTCTCCCAAATACACGACATTTTCTCCCACATACACCCGTTTTCTCCCAAAGATGGGACATATTCTCCCAGAAATGCCAGCTTATTCTTTAAAAAACGGTCTTTTTTTTCCCAAAATACCAGCTTTCTCACAAACACCTGTCATTTTTCCAACCAAGTCTGCTACTATCTCCCAGAAACAGCCGGTTTCCGAGAAATACCTGACGTTTGCTCTCCCAAATACTACTTGACACTCCTCCAGAGGACATTGTCTCCCCTATTTACCACGTTTTCTCCCCAAGAGACCACTTGGCACACCAAAAAGACCACCGTTGCTCTCCAGTACAAGATCTTCTTTCCCACCGGTTCCCACTTTTCTCCCCCAGCTATGTCATTTCCTCCCAGAAATGCCACTTTTCCCTTGGAAATTTCACCTTCTCTTCCAAAAAGAGGAGATTTGCTCCCAGAAATACCCCTTCTCTTACAACTGCCACACGCTTTCTCCCCAAAAAGCCTCCATGACAATGCCAAATGGGACACTTGCAGCCAAGAAGAGGACACCTTCTCTCAGAAAGACCACTTTTCTCCCCAAGAGAGGAGATTTTCTCCCAATTGGATGACATTTGCTGTGAGAAAGACCTGTTTTCTTCCCTCAAGAGGACATTGTCTTTCCCACTGAGGACATTTTCTCCTAGAAGTGCCGCTACTCTTTGAAACACCTCCATTTCCTCCCAAATCTACTCCATGACACGCCTCAGGATGACACTTACTCCCCGATTTGGGGCATTTTCTCCCAGAAATACCACTTCTCTCCCAAAGGGATGGCCTTTTCCCTCTCTAGCATCTGTTTCCTCACCAATACCTGGCATTTTCTCCCAGAAACACCAGCTTTCTCACAGATACATCACCTTCCCCCCCCCCACATCAGACCTCTTCTCCCAGAAATACCAGGACTCTGCTGAATATTTCCCATTTCCTCCGGGGCATTACACTCCGCAAGAGGACAGTTTCTTTCAGAAATGTGGCATTTTATCGCAGATCCACCATTTTTATGCCCAGTAGAGCTCCTTTTCTCCCAGAAATAGCACTGCTCTTAGGAAGAGCTCCCATTTTCTAATCAAAATGCTGCTTTACACTCCTCAAGATCACACTTACCCCCATCAAGATGGCAGTGTCACAGAAATACCAGCTTCTGCCCCCAAAATGGGACTTTGGCTCTCCAAAACAAGACATTTTCTCCCAGAAATACCAGGACTCTTAGAAATACCTCACGTTTCATCTCAAGAATACTGCTTTCCACTCCTCAAGATCACACTGACTCCCATCACAGTGGCCTTTTCTCCCACGTACACCAGCTTTCTCCCAAATACACGACATTTTCTCCCACATACACCCGTTTTCTCCCAAAGATGGGACATATTCTCCCAGAAATGCCAGCTTATTCTTTAAAAAACGGTCTTTTTTTTCCCAAAATACCAGCTTTCTCACAAACACCTGTCATTTTTCCAACCAAGTCTGCTACTATCTCCCAGAAACAGCCGGTTTCCGAGAAATACCTGACGTTTGCTCTCCCAAATACTACTTGACACTCCTCCAGAGGACATTGTCTCCCCTATTTACCACGTTTTCTCCCCAAGAGACCACTTGGCACACCAAAAAGACCACCGTTGCTCTCCAGTACAAGATCTTCTTTCCCACCGGTTCCCACTTTTCTCCCCCAGCTATGTCATTTCCTCCCAGAAATGCCACTTTTCCCTTGGAAATTTCACCTTCTCTTCCAAAAAGAGGAGATTTGCTCCCAGAAATACCCCTTCTCTTACAACTGCCACACGCTTTCTCCCCAAAAAGCCTCCATGACAATGCCAAATGGGACACTTGCAGCCAAGAAGAGGACACCTTCTCTCAGAAAGACCACTTTTCTCCCCAAGAGAGGAGATTTTCTCCCAATTGGATGACATTTGCTGTAAGAAAGACCTGTTTTCTTCCCTCAAGAGGACATTGTCTCTGTTTTCAATAGTCCTATTTGATTACTTTCATGATAAGCCTTAAACCACTTTGCACAGTTTCCAGGTAAGTACTGTTCTTTTGTTTAGCACTGAAAGTCAAACTGTAGTGTGGAAATCATACATGCATGGTTGCTGAAGATAGCAGATACTGACCATTGTGCACAGACATTATTAACGCTGTGTGGGTGCTTCAGAATGGGCACCGATAGCAGGCGTATGCTATAGGGTTTGGTTTGTTGTATCGTCTCAAATCTGAGAAAAAATAGGGCAGCAAGGACAACTTTTAAGAATAGATTTTTGGTAGTTTAGAGCATGTACTGGTAGTTCTTGCTTTGCTGGGACTATTGCGTGAGTAGAGATGCAGGTTGTGATAGCTTTGTACGTTAGCAGGGTACGGAAAGGCTTTAGAGGTCAGATGGGAGTGAATTTGGGACTTAAGAAACAATGCAGTTCTAGCACGTGAAACATGTCTCTATTCTGTGTGCACTAGGTGTGAAGAAAGCAGAAATATTCTGTACAAATATGGCTTGTTCTTTTTCAGTGTGTGTTTATGTCAACAAGCATGGAAATTCTGGGGCCTCACCTGGATAAGAAAAAGGTTCAGGAGCTTCCAGATCACTTTGGACCAGGTCCTGTCAACGTGGTACTTCAACAAGCTGTACAAGCTTGTGTGGATTGTGCCTATCAATCCAAAACAGTCTTTGGATTTCTGAAATCTGGCCATCATGGAGGGGAAATGATAACTGGTATGTGAAGATGTTTCTAATTTTTTTGTTTCTTCACTTGTTTGTGAACCTAGGGTAGGGAGAAAGAACTGAAGTAACCTGCAGTGAGATTCTATCACTTTTGTAACTCCTTAGGCATAGTCAAGAATGTATGTTTGTGAACTACTTTATTAAGATAGTCCTGGTGGAGTATACTTTATATCACTGGGAGTCCAGGATTTTCTGAACAGTTCTTAAATCAGAGTCTAGCAATAGCAAAGTTGAATTACATGTACACTGTACAGTTAGGTTGTTGGTAATAAGCAGAGCTTGTGCATCTCAACAGCTGCAGCTATACAAGCTATACATTTGTCAAGTAAGCACAGCATGAGTGGAGTATCAGCTTTATTAATTCAAGTCATTCTCATAATCTTATCCGTTTTGTTGCAACGTTCTTAAAAGAAGAAATCTTTGGCAAGAAAACAGTTGTTTTTAGGGATCAAATAGAGAGAGAAATAGTGCTGGGGACCTAGACTCCATTTAGGATATAGTACTTGTCTTGTCTCTACACATGAAAATATTTTAAATTACTAGCTGAGAGATCAGGGGTCCTGAACCATGGTATGTTCATTATTGTTGATTGCATGTACTGTGTCATATCACTTAAAAAATTAAAAACATTAATGGCACTGAAATTTCAAACTGGGTGCACGTACCACTGTGCATAACAACTGACAAGCTATTATCTACGTTGATTAAAACTCTTAGTGCTAGTGTTTTAGCTTCTCCAAAAGCAAGGAATAAACAATTTGAATGTAGGCTTTATCAGTATTTGTACTTGTAATAAAACCAGGAATATTCATAGAATCATAGAATCATAGAATTTTTTTTTGAGTTGGAAGGGACTCTTACCGACCATTGAGTCCAGTTCCCCAGTAATGAACAGGGACACCCACAGAGGTCAGAGACCTCAGAGGCCTGTCCAGCCTGACCATGAATATCTCCCCACTGCCATAATGTTGTCTTGCCCCAGACCTATACAAGACTACAAAGTGAGTCACCAGCTCTGGATTCCTACTTAGGAGGGGTTTGCCATCAAGATAGACAGCAAGTCTCCATGTAACCCTCTCCTCTAGGCATCAGCCCTGGGAAACATGCTGCCAAATATTCTTCAGAAAAGCATCTTAGAGAGGTTTCTGTGAGCAGATGGGGGACATTTGATGAAGCAAACGGATGCTGGGTAAGCAGTAATTCTCACTCAACAACCAGCCTGGGGGCTCCGTTCTTTCTTCATTTCCATTCTTTCTGATGGAAATGTCCTTGAAACTTACTTGAGTTTGCATGGAATTTTACACTTTTTGGATTTCTAATCTTTCTCATCATTAATCCTTAAATATGTGTTCCACAATACCACTAACGAATTATAGAAAAATAATTTGAGTAGGGACATTTCGTTTTTCTCTGTTTTTCCGATGCTACACTTCAGCATTCTGTGACGAACAGAGTAGAAGGGAAAAGACCCTCTAACAAGGCAGCTAGAAGTTCCAGGAGCGACACACTTTGTGCTTTCAGGGAGGACGTTACAGATAGTCGAGAGATGTGGATTTTTTCCTGCGGAGAAAAAACCCCCTGTGTTCAGGAAATGCAGTATTCTGAAATCGCACGTTCTCGGCATAGCAATTTCGCTGTTTCGCTCTCGTGGGTGGACAGCGCCACTCTCTTTTAACCGCTTCGGAGAGTTTGCAGTTGCTGGCCGAGAAATCGCTGTTCTCACCGAATGCCGCTTTCAGCCTTCAGCAGCGGTCTCGTCTCTCTCGCATGCCGAGAAAGAGCGACTTCAGCCGGATGCTTTTCTCGGACGAGCGGCTTCTTCTGGGCACATCGCAAAGGAGCGGTTCTGTCTTCTCCTTGTGTCCATGCATTCTGCTCTACGCTTCTCTCTCATTCTTAACCCTTGATTCCTAAGTACAATTCGTTTTTCTCTGTTTTTCCGATGATACACTTCAGCATTCTGTGACGAACAGAGAAGAGGGGAAAAGACCCTCTAATAAGGCAGCTAGAAGTTCCAGGAGCGACACACGTTGTGCTTTCAGGGAGGACGTTACAGAAAGTCGAGAGATGTGGATTCTTTCCTGCGGAGAAAAAACCCCCTGTGTTCAGGAAATGCAGTATTCTGAAATCGCACGTTCTCGGCATTGCAATTTCGCTGTTTCGCTCTCGTGGGTGGACAGCGCCACTCTCTTTTAACCGCTTCGGAGAGTTTGCAGTTGCTGGCCGAGAAATCGCTGTTCTCACCGGATGCCGCTTTCAGCCTTCAGCAGCGGTCTCGTCTCTCTCGCATGCCGAGAAAGAGCGACTTCAGCCGGATGCTTTTCTCGGACGAGCGGCTTCTTCTGGGCACATCGCAAAGGAGCGGTTCTGTCTTCTCCTTGTGTCCATGCATTCTGCTCTACGCTTCTCTCTCATTCTTAACCCTTGATTCCTAAGTACAATTCGTTTTTCTCTGTTTTTCCGATGATACACTTCAGCATTCTGTGACGAACAGAGTAGAGGGGAAAAGACCCTCTAATAAGGCAGCTAGAAGTTCAAGGAGCGACACACGTTGTGCTTTCAGGGAGGACGTTACAGAAAGTCGAGAGATGTGGATTCTTTCCTGCGGAGAAAAAACCCCCTGTGTTCAGGAAATGCAGTATTCTGAAATCGCACGTTCTCGGCATTGCAATTTCGCTGTTTCGCTCTCGTGGGTGGACAGCGCCACTCTCTTTTAACCGCTTCGGAGAGTTTGCAGTTGCTGGCCGAGAAATCGCTGTTCTCACCGGATGCCGCTTTCAGCCTTCAGCAGCGGTCTCGTCTCTCTCGCATGCCGAGAAAGAGCGACTTCAGCCGGATGCTTTTCTCGGACGAGCGGCTTCTTCTGCGCACATCGCAAAGGAGCGGTTCTGTCTTCTCCTTGTGTCCATGCATTCTGCTCTACGCTTCTCTCTCATTCTTAACCCTTGATTCCTAAGTACAATTCGTTTTTCTCTGTTTTTCCAATGCTACACTTCAGCATTCTGTGACGAACAGAGTAGTGGGGAAAAGACCCTCTAATAAGGCAGCTAGAAGTTCAAGGAGCGACACACGTTGTGCTTTCAGGGAGGACGTTACAGAAAGTCGAGAGATGTGGATTCTTTCCTGCGGAGAAAAAACCCCCTGTGTTCAGGAAATGCAGTATTCTGAAATCGCACGTTCTCGGCATTGCAATTTCGCTGTTTCGCTCTCGTGGGTGGACAGCGCCACTCTCTTTTAACCGCTTCGGAGAGTTTGCAGTTGCTGGCCGAGAAATCGCTGTTCTCACCGGATGCCGCTTTCAGCCTTCAGCAGCGGTCTCGTCTCTCTCGCATGCCGAGAAAGAGCGACTTCAGCCGGATGCTTTTCTCGGACGAGCGGCTTCTTCTGCGCACATCGCAAAGGAGTGGTTCTGACTTCTCCTTGTGTCCATACATTCTGCACTACGCTTCTCTCTCATTCTTATGCCTTTCCTTTTATTCCTAGAATGTGGAGAGCTGTGGATTCTTTCCTGCGGAGATTAAACCCCCTGTTTTCAGGCAACATGCGAATTCTGCATAATGCATTGCCTGAAAACAGGGGGTTTTTTCTCCGCAGGAAAGAATCCACATCTCTCGACTTTCTGTAACGTCCTCCCTGAAAGCACAACGTGTGTCTCTCCTGGAACATCTAGCTGCCTTGTTAGAGGGGCTTTTACCTTCTACTCTGGTCGTCACAGAATGCTGAAGTGTAGCATCGGAAAAACAGAGAAAAACGAAATGTCGCTAGGAATCAAGGGTTAAGAATGACAGAGAAGCGTAGAGCAGAATGCATGGACACAAGGAGAATTCAGAACCGCTCCTTTGCTATGTGCGCAGAAGCCGCACGTCCGAGAAAAGCATCCGGCTGAAGACGCCCTTTCTCGGCATCCGAGAGAGAAAGACGAGACCGCTGTTGAAGTCTGAAAGTGGTATTCGGGGAGAAAAGCGATTTAACGGGCAGCAACTGCAAACTCTCCGTAGAGATAATGTCATTGGATTGGAGAAATGTGGTATTTCGGGGAGAGAATGTCCTAATTTGGGGAGAAGATGCCGTTCTGTGAGGGGGAAGCATGCATTTCTGAGAGAAAATCTCCTATTTAGGGTGAAAGTGTCATCTTGCTAACGAACTTCATAGAGAAATTATGAGGTATTTTTATGAAACCTGGCATTCCCTGTAAAGAGTATATGTGTGATCAAACGCCATATTTCTAGGAGGGAACATCTGATGTGGGGGGGAGAAGGTGATGTATGTGTGAGAAAGCTGGTGTTTCTGGGAGAAAATGCCAGGTATTGGTGAGGAAACAGATGCTAGAGAGGGAAAAGGCCATCCCTTTGGGAGAGAAGTGGTATTTCTGGGAGAAAATGCCCCAAATCGGGGAGTAAGTGTCATCCTGAGGCGTGTCATGGAGTAGATTTGGGAGGAAATGGAGGTGTTTCAAAGAGTAGCGGCACTTCTGGGAGAAAATGTCCTCAGTGGGAAAGACAATGTCCTCTTGAGGGAAGAAAACAGGTCTTTCTCACAGCAAATGTCATCCAATTGGGAGAAAATCTCCTCTCTTGGGGAGAAAAGTGGTCTTTCTGAGAGAAGGTGTCCTCTTCTTGGCTGCAAGTGTCCCATTTGGCATTGTCATGGAGGCTTTTTGGGGAGAAAGCGTGTGGCAGTTGTAAGAGAAGGGGTATTTCTGGGAGCAAATCTCCTCTTTTTGGAAGAGAAGGTGAAATTTCCAAGGGAAAAGTGGCATTTCTGGGAGGAAATGACATAGCTGGGGGAGAAAAGTGGGAACCGGTGGGAAAGAATATCTTGTACTGGAGAGCAACGGTGGTCTTTTTGGTGTGCCAAGTGGTCTCTTGGGGAGAAAACGAGCAAATGTCAGGTATTTCTCGGAAACCGGCTGTTTCTGGGAGATAGTAGCAGACTTGGTTGGAAAATGACAGGTGTTTGTGAGAAAGCTGGTATTTTGGGAAAAAAAAGACCGTTTTTTAAAGAATAAGCTGGCATTTCTGGGAGAATATGTCCCATCTTTGGGAGAAAACGGGTGTATGTGGGAGAAAATGTCGTGTATTTGGGAGAAAGCTGGTGTACGTGGGAGAAAAGGCCACTGTGATGGGAGTCAGTGTGATCTTGAGGAGTGGAAAGCAGTATTCTTGAGATGAAACGTGAGGTATGTCTAAGAGTCCTGGTATTTCTGGGAGAAAATGTCTTGTTTTGTTTTATTGTTTTTAATATTTATATATTTTTTACGTTGCAATTTCAAGCAAACACTTCGATAGAAATGGCTTTTAATTCTTTTGGCATACATAGAAGATGCGAAAATGCACATCATATTTTCACATGAATGTAGTAACACAAAAAAAGTTCAAAGCAGTAACTGATACACTCAATTATAAAAGCTGCCCTTCCTGTGCAAGAAATGTAACTCAGCCCTTGGGCTAGATGCCATTCTGTGTCATTGATGTAAACCTGGCGGACAGTACAAATACTCTGAATTTAAAATGGCATGACTAAAAATGGAGTCTTTCCTCTAGCTTTTAAGTTTTAAGAAATAACATAAAATATGTACGTATGCTTGGCAACTTTTCCTTTCATTATATACAAAAGTGACTCTCTCTAAAATAACTGTCAAACTAAGAGGGACTGTCAGAAACCTATCACAGGAGGTAATCTATTTGCTCAGGTTGCTGAAGAGCAATGAAAAAGTAGATATTGAGTTTCAGTTTTCAGCACATACATTAAAGTCCCATGCCTGTAATTAGGTCTCCTACCTTCCAAATAGAATTTTAAAAAAGTTTGATACATGATTATTTTAAATTATTTTTCTATAATTGGTTAGTGGTATTGTGGAACACATATTTAAGGATTAATGATGAGAAAGATTAGAAATCCAAAAAGTGTAAAATTCCATGCAAACTCAAGTAAGTTTCAAGGACATTTCCATCAGAAAGAATGGAAATGAAGAAAGAACGGAGCCCCCAGGCTGGTTGTTGAGTGAGAATTACTGCTTACCCAGCATCCGTTTGCTTCATCAAATGTCCCCCATCTGCTCACAGAAACCTCTCTAAGATGCTTTTCTGAAGAATATTTGGCAGCATGTTTCCCAGGGCTGATGCCTAGAGGAGAGGGTTACATGGAGACTTGCTGTCTATCTTGATGGCAAACCCCTCCTAAGTAGGAATCCAGAGCTGGTGACTCACTTTGTAGTCTTGTATAGGTCTGGGGCAAGACAACATTATGGCAGTGGGGAGATATTCATGGTCAGGCTGGACAGGCCTCTGAGGTCTCTGACCTCTGTGGGTGTCCCTGTTCATTACTGGGGAACTGGACTCAATGGTCGGTAAGAGTCCCTTCCAACTCAAAAAAAAATTCTATGATTCTATGATTCTATGAATATTCCTGGTTTTATTACAAGTACAAATACTGATAAAGCCTACATTCAAATTGTTTATTCCTTGCTTTTGGAGAAGCTAAAACACTAGCACTAAGAGTTTTAATCAACGTAGATAATAGCTTGTCAGTTGTTATGCACAGTGGTACGTGCACCCAGTTTGAAATTTCAGTGCCATTAATGTTTTTAATTTTTTAAGTGATATGACACAGTACATGCAATCAACAATAATGAACATACCATGGTTCAGGACCCCTGATCTCTCAGCTAGTAATTTAAAATATTTTCATGTGTAGAGACAAGACAAGTATTATGTCCTAAATGGAGTCTAGGTCCCCAGCACTATTTCTCTCTCTATTTGATCCCTAAAAACAACTGTTTTCTTGCCAAAGATTTCTTCTTTTAAGAACGTTGCAACAAAACGTTGCTGGCATGCCATACAGAGACTTCCTAGCCTAGAAGGAAAAAAAAAATGTCAAGCAGCAGCTATTCAGTTTGAGATGTAAGGATAATTTATCTGTAGGCATGGCATTAATATGTAGCAGAACTAAACCTATTCCTTAATAGAGGACGTAAGAGAACGAACACTGACCTAAGAGACCAGGGAATGGGAGAAAGGAGGAAGCAGCAAATTTAACATGTGGAATCACTTGCCTGGAAGCTAAACAGATTAGCTGGAAACTTTTCACTCACTTGGTTAAGGTATTAAGAACACAAACATTATGTATGGATAAGATTATGAGAATGACTTGAATTAATAAACTGATACTCCACTCATACTGAGCTTACTTGACAAATGTATAGCTTGTATAGCTGCAGCTGTTGAGATGCACAAGCTCTGCTCATTACCAACAACCTAACTGTACAGTGTACATGTAATTCAACTTTGCTATTGCTAGACTCTGATTTAAGAACTGTTCAGAAAATCCTGGACTCCCAGTGATATAAAGTATACTCCACCAGGACTATCTTAATAAAGTAGTTCACAAACATACATTCTTGACTATGCCTAAGGAGTTACAAAAGTGATAGAATCTCACTGCAGGTTACTTCAGTTCTTTCTCCCTACCCTAGGTTCACAAACAAGTGAAGAAACAAAAAAATTAGAAACATCTTCACATACCAGTTATCATTTCCCCTCCATGATGGCCAGATTTCAGAAATCCAAAGACTGTTTTGGATTGATAGGCACAATCCACACAAGCTTGTACAGCTTGTTGAAGTACCACGTTGACAGGACCTGGTCCAAAGTGATCTGGAAGCTCCTGAACCTTTTTCTTATCCAGGTGAGGCCCCAGAATTTCCATGCTTGTTGACATAAACACACACTGAAAAAGAACAAGCCATATTTGTACAGAATATTTCTGCTTTCTTCACACCTAGTGCACACAGAATAGAGACATGTTTCACGTGCTAGAACTGCATTGTTTCTTAAGTCCCAAATTCACTCCCATCTGACCTCTAAAGCCTTTCCGTACCCTGCTAACGTACAAAGCTATCACAACCTGCATCTCTACTCACGCAATAGTCCCAGCAAAGCAAGAACTACCAGTACATGCTCTAAACTACCAAAAATCTATTCTTAAAAGTTGTCCTTGCTGCCCTATTTTTTCTCAGATTTGAGACGATACAACAAACCAAACCCTATAGCATACGCCTGCTATCGGTGCCCATTCTGAAGCACCCACACAGCGTTAATAATGTCTGTGCACAATGGTCAGTATCTGCTATCTTCAGCAACCATGCATGTATGATTTCCACACTACAGTTTGACTTTCAGTGCTAAACAAAAGAACAGTACTTACCTGGAAACTGTGCAAAGTGGTTTAAGGCTTATCATGAAAGTAATCAAATAGGACTATTGAAAACAGAGACAATGTCCTCTTGAGGGAAGAAAACAGGTCTTTCTTACAGCAAATGTCATCCAATTGGGAGAAAATCTCCTCTCTTGGGGAGAAAAGTGGTCTTTCTGAGAGAAGGTGTCCTCTTCTTGGCTGCAAGTGTCCCATTTGGCATTGTCATGGAGGCTTTTTGGGGAGAAAGCGTGTGGCAGTTGTAAGAGAAGGGGTATTTCTGGGAGCAAATCTCCTCTTTTTGGAAGAGAAGGTGAAATTTCCAAGGGAAAAGTGGCATTTCTGGGAGGAAATGACATAGCTGGGGGAGAAAAGTGGGAACCGGTGGGAAAGAAGATCTTGTACTGGAGAGCAACGGTGGTCTTTTTGGTGTGCCAAGTGGTCTCTTGGGGAGAAAACGTGGTAAACAGGGGAGACAATGTCCTCTGGAGGAGTGTCAAGTAGTATTTGGGAGAGCAAACGTCAGGTATTTCTCGGAAACCGGCTGTTTCTGGGAGATAGTAGCAGACTTGGTTAGAAATTGACAGGTGTTTGTGAGAAAGCTGGTATTTTGGGAAAAAAAGGCCGTTTTTTAAAGAATAAGCTGGCATTTCTGGGAGAATATGTCCCATCTTTGGGAGAAAACGGGTGTATGTGGGAGAAAATGTCGTGTATGTGGGAGAAAATGTCATGTATTTGGGAGAAAGCTGGTGTATGTGGGAGAAAAGGCCATTGTGATGGGAGACAGTGTGATCTTGAGGAGTGGAAAGCAGTATTCTTGAGATGAAACGTGAGGTATTTCTAAGAGTCCTGGTATTTCTGGGAGAAAATGTCTTGTTTTGGAGAGCCAAAGTCCCATTTTGGGGGCAGAAGCTGGTATTTCTGTGACACTGCCATCTTGATGGGGGTAAGTGTGATCTTGAGGAGTGTAAAGCAGCATTTTGATTAGAAAATGGGAGCTCTTCCTAAGAGCAGTGCTATTTCTGGGAGAAAAGGAGCTCTACTGGGCATAAAAATGGTGTATCTGCGATAAAATGCCACATTTCTGAAAGAAACTGTCCTCTTGCGGAGTGTAATGCTGTATGTCCCGGAGGAAATGGGAAATATTCAGCAGAGTCCTGGTATTTCTGGGAGAAGAGGTCTGATGTGGGGGGGGGGGGGGAAGGTGATGTATCTGTGAGAAAGCTGGTGTTTCTGGGAGAAAATGCCAGGTATTGGTGAGGAAACAGATGCTAGAGAGGGAAAAGGCCATCCCTTTGGGAGAGAAGTGGTATTTCTGGGAGAAAATGCCCCAAATCGGGGAGTAAGTGTCATCCTGAGGCGTGTCATGGAGTAGATTTGGGAGGAAATGGAGGTGTTTCAAAGAGTAGCGGCACTTGTGGGAGAAAATGTCCTCAGTGGGAAAGACAATGTCCTCTTGAGGGAAGAAAACAGGTCTTTCTTACAGCAAATGTCATCCAATTGGGAGAAAATCTCCTCTCTTGGGGAGAAAAGTGGTCTTTCTGAGAGAAGGTGTCCTCTTCTTGGCTGCAAGTGTCCCATTTGGCATTGTCATGGAGGCTTTTTGGGGAGAAAGCGTGTGGCAGTTGTAAGAGAAGGGGTATTTCTGGGAGCAAATCTCCTCTTTTTGGAAGAGAAGGTGAAATTTCCAAGGGAAAAGTGGCATTTCTGGGAGGAAATGACATAGCTGGGGGAGAAAAGTGGGAACCGGTGGGAAAGAATATCTTGTACTGGAGAGCAACGGTGGTCTTTTTGGTGTGCCAAGTGGTCTCTTGGGGAGAAAACGTGGTAAATAGGGGAGACAATGTCCTCTGGAGGAGTGTCAAGTAGTATTTGGGAGAGCAAACGTCAGGTATTTCTCGGAAACCGGCTGTTTCTGGGAGATAGTAGCAGACTTGGTTAGAAATTGACAGGTGTTTGTGAGAAAGCTGGTATTTTGGGAAAAAAAGGCCGTTTTTTAAAGAATAAGCTGGCATTTCTGGGAGAATATGTCCCATCTTTGGGAGAAAACGGGTGTATGTGGGAGAAAATGTCGTGTATGTGGGAGAAAATGTCATGTATTTGGGAGAAAGCTGGTGTATGTGGGAGAAAAGGCCATTGTGATGGGAGACAGTGTGATCTTGAGGAGTGGAAAGCAGTATTCTTGAGATGAAACGTGAGGTATTTCTAAGAGTCCTGGTATTTCTGGGAGAAAATGTCTTGTTTTGGAGAGCCAAAGTCCCATTTTGGGGGCAGAAGCTGGTATTTCTGTGACACTGCCATCTTGATGGGGGTAAGTGTGATCTTGAGGAGTGTAAAGCAGCATTTTGATTAGAAAATGGGAGCTCTTCCTAAGAGCAGTGCTATTTCTGGGAGAAAAGGAGCTCTACTGGGCATAAAAATGGTGTATCTGCGATAAAATGCCACATTTCTGAAAGAAACTGTCCTCTTGCGGAGTGTAATGCTGTATGTCCCGGAGGAAATGGGAAATATTCAGCAGAGTCCTGGTATTTCTGGGAGAAGAGGTCTGATGTGGGGGGGGGGGGGGAAGGTGATGTATCTGTGAGAAAGCTGGTGTTTCTGGGAGAAAATGCCAGGTATTGGTGAGGAAACAGATGCTAGAGAGGGAAAAGGCCATCCCTTTGGGAGAGAAGTGGTATTTCTGGGAGAAAATGCCCCAAATCGGGGAGTAAGTGTCATCCTGAGGCGTGTCATGGAGTAGATTTGGGAGGAAATGGAGGTGTTTCAAAGAGTAGCGGCACTTGTGGGAGAAAATGTCCTCAGTGGGAAAGACAATGTCCTCTTGAGGGAAGAAAACAGGTCTTTCTTACAGCAAATGTCATCCAATTGGGAGAAAATCTCCTCTCTTGGGGAGAAAAGTGGTCTTTCTGAGAGAAGGTGTCCTCTTCTTGGCTGCAAGTGTCCCATTTGGCATTGTCATGGAGGCTTTTTGGGGAGAAAGCGTGTGGCAGTTGTAAGAGAAGGGGTATTTCTGGGAGCAAATCTCCTCTTTTTGGAAGAGAAGGTGAAATTTCCAAGGGAAAAGTGGCATTTCTGGGAGGAAATGACATAGCTGGGGGAGAAAAGTGGGAACCGGTGGGAAAGAATATCTTGTACTGGAGAGCAACGGTGGTCTTTTTGGTGTGCCAAGTGGTCTCTTGGGGAGAAAACGTGGTAAATAGGGGAGACAATGTCCTCTGGAGGAGTGTCAAGTAGTATTTGGGAGAGCAAATGTCAGGTATTTCTCGGAAACCGGCTGTTTCTGGGAGATAGTAGCAGACTTGGTTGGAAAATGACAGGTGTTTGTGAGAAAGCTGGTATTTTGGGAAAAAAAAAGGCCGTTTTTTAAAGAATAAGCTGGCATTTCTGGGAGAATATGTCCCATCTTTGGGAGAAAACGGGTGTATGTGGGAGAAAATGTCGTGTATGTGGGAGAAAGCTGGTGTACGTGGGAGAAAAGGCCACTGTGATGGGAGTCAGTGTGATCTTGAGGAGTGGAAAGCAGTATTCTTGAGATGAAACGTGAGGTATGTCTAAGAGTCCTGGTATTTCTGGGAGAAAATGTCTTGTTTTGTTTTATTGTTTTTAATATTTATATATTTTTTATGTTGCAATTTCAAGGAAACACTTCGATAGAAATGGCTTTTAATTCTTTTGGCATACATAGAAGATGCGAAAATGCACATCATATTTTCACATGAATGTAGTAACACAAAAAAAGTTCAAAGCAGTAACTGATACACTCAATTATAAAAGCTGCCCTTCCTGTGCAAGAAATGTAACTCAGCCCTTGGGCTAGATGCCATTCTGTGTCATTGATGTAAACCTGGCGGACAGTACAAATACTCTGAATTTAAAATGGCATGACTAAAAATGGAGTCTTTCCTCTAGCTTTTAAGTTTTAAGAAATAACATAAAATATGTACGTATGCTTGGCAACTTTTCCTTTCATTATATACAAAAGTGACTCTCTCTAAAATAACTGTCAAACTAAGAGGGACTGTCAGAAGCCTATCACAGGAGGTAATCTATTTGCTCAGGTTGCTGAAGAGCAATGAAAAAGTAGATATTGAGTTTCAGTTTTCAGCACATACATTAAAGTCCCATGCCTGTAATTAGGTCTCCTACCTTCCAAATAGAATTTTAAAAAAGTTTGATACATGATTATTTTAAATTATTTTTCTATAATTGGTTAGTGGTATTGTGGAACACATATTTAAGGATTAATGATGAGAAAGATTAGAAATCCAAAAAGTGTAAAATTCCGTGCAAACTCAAGTAAGTTTCAAGGACATTTCCATCAGAAAGAATGGAAATGAAGAAAGAACGGAGCCCCCAGGCTGGTTGTTGAGTGAGAATTACTGCTTACCCAGCATCCGTTTGCTTCATCAAATGTCCCCCATCTGCTCACAGAAACCTCTCTAAGATGCTTTTCTGAAGAATATTTGGCAGCATGTTTCCCAGGGCTGATGCCTAGAGGAGAGGGTTACATGGAGACTTGCTGTCTATCTTGATGGCAAACCCCTCCTAAGTAGGAATCCAGAGCTGGTGACTCACTTTGTAGTCTTGTATAGGTCTGGGGCAAGACAACATTATGGCAGTGGGGAGATATTCATGGTCAGGCTGGACAGGCCTCTGAGGTCTCTGACCTCTGTGGGTGTCCCTGTTCATTACTGGGGAACTGGACTCAATGGTCGGTAAGAGTCCCTTCCAACTCAAAAAAAAATTCTATGATTCTATGATTCTATGAATATTCCTGGTTTTATTACAAGTACAAATACTGATAAAGCCTACATTCAAATTGTTTATTCCTTGCTTTTGGAGAAGCTAAAACACTAGCACTAAGAGTTTTAATCAACGTAGATAATAGCTTGTCAGTTGTTATGCACAGTGGTACGTGCACCCAGTTTGAAATTTCAGTGCCATTAATGTTTTTAATTTTTTAAGTGATATGACACAGTACATGCAATCAACAATAATGAACATACCATGGTTCAGGACCCCTGATCTCTCAGCTAGTAATTTAAAATATTTTCATGTGTAGAGACAAGACAAGTATTATGTCCTAAATGGAGTCTAGGTCCCCAGCACTATTTCTCTCTCTATTTGATCCCTAAAAACAACTGTTTTCTTGCCAAAGATTTCTTCTTTTAAGAACGTTGCAACAAAACGTTGCTGGCATGCCATACAGAGACTTCCTAGCCTAGAAGGAAAAAAAAAATGTCAAGCAGCAGCTATTCAGTTTGAGATGTAAGGATAATTTATCTGTAGGCATGGCATTAATATGTAGCAGAACTAAACCTATTCCTTAATAGAGGACGTAAGAGAACGAACACTGACCTAAGAGACCAGGGAATGGGAGAAAGGAGGAAGCAGCAAATTTAACATGTGGAATCACTTGCCTGGAAGCTAAACAGATTAGCTGGAAACTTTTCACTCACTTGGTTAAGGTATTAAGAACACAAACATTATGTATGGATAAGATTATGAGAATGACTTGAATTAATAAAGCTGATACTCCACTCATACTGAGCTTACTTGACAAATGTATAGCTTGTATAGCTGCAGCTGTTGAGATGCACAAGCTCTGCTCATTACCAACAACCTAACTGTACAGTGTACATGTAATTCAACTTTGCTATTGCTAGACTCTGATTTAAGAACTGTTCAGAAAATCCTGGACTCCCAGTGATATAAAGTATGCTCCACCAGGACTATCTTAATAAAGTAGTTCACAAACATACATTCTTGACTATGCCTAAGGAGTTACAAAAGTGATAGAATCTCACTGCAGGTTACTTCAGTTCTTTCTCCCTACCCTAGGTTCACAAACAAGTGAAGAAACAAAAAAATTAGAAACATCTTCACATACCAGTTATCATTTCCCCTCCATGATGGCCAGATTTCAGAAATCCAAAGACTGTTTTGGATTGATAGGTACAATCCACACAAGCTTGTACAGCTTGTTGAAGTACCACGTTGACAGGACCTGGTCCAAAGTGATCTGGAAGCTCCTGAACCTTTTTCTTATCCAGGTGAGGCCCAGAATTTCCATGCTTGTTGACATAAACACACACTGAAAAAGAACAAGCCATATTTGTACAGAATATTTCTGCTTTCTTCACACCTAGTGCACACAGAATAGAGACATGTTTCATGTGCTAGAACTGCATTGTTTCTTAAGTCCCAAATTCACTCCCATCTGACCTCTAAAGCCTTTCCGTACCCTGCTAACGTACAAAGCTATCACAACCTGCATCTCTACTCACGCAATAGTCCCAGCAAAGCAAGAACTACCAGTACATGCTCTAAACTACCAAAAATCTATTCTTAAAAGTTGTCCTTGCTGCCCTATTTTTTCTCAGATTTGAGACGATACAACAAACCAAACCCTATAGCATACGCCTGCTATCGGTGCCCATTCTGAAGCACCCACACAGCGTTAATAATGTCTGTGCACAATGGTCAGTATCTGCTATCTTCAGCAACCATGCATGTATGATTTCCACACTACAGTTTGACTTTCAGTGCTAAACAAAAGAACAGTACTTACCTGGAAACTGTGCAAAGTGGTTTAAGGCTTATCATGAAAGTAATCAAATAGGACTATTGAAAACAGAGACAATGTCCTCTTGAGGGAAGAAAACAGGTCTTTCTCACAGCAAATGTCATCCAATTGGGAGAAAATCTCCTCTCTTGGGGAGAAAAGTGGTCTTTCTGAGAGAAGGTGTCCTCTTCTTGGCTGCAAGTGTCCCATTTGGCATTGTCATGGAGGCTTTTTGGGGAGAAAGCGTGTGGCAGTTGTAAGAGAAGGGGTATTTCTGGGAGCAAATCTCCTCTTTTTGGAAGAGAAGGTGAAATTTCCAAGGGAAAAGTGGCATTTCTGGGAGGAAATGACATAGCTGGGGGAGAAAAGTGGGAACCGGTGGGAAAGAAGATCTTGTACTGGAGAGCAACGGTGGTCTTTTTGGTGTGCCAAGTGGTCTCTTGGGGAGAAAACGTGGTAAATAGGGGAGACAATGTCCTCTGGAGGAGTGTCAAGTAGTATTTGGGAGAGCAAACGTCAGGTATTTCTCGGAAACCGGCTGTTTCTGGGAGATAGTAGCAGACTTGGTTAGAAATTGACAGGTGTTTGTGAGAAAGCTGGTATTTTGGGAAAAAAAGGCCGTTTTTTAAAGAATAAGCTGGCATTTCTGGGAGAATATGTCCCATCTTTGGGAGAAAACGGGTGTATGTGGGAGAAAATGTCGTGTATGTGGGAGAAAATGTCATGTATTTGGGAGAAAGCTGGTGTATGTGGGAGAAAAGGCCATTGTGATGGGAGACAGTGTGATCTTGAGGAGTGGAAAGCAGTATTCTTGAGATGAAACGTGAGGTATTTCTAAGAGTCCTGGTATTTCTGGGAGAAAATGTCTTGTTTTGGAGAGCCAAAGTCCCATTTTGGGGGCAGAAGCTGGTATTTCTGTGACACTGCCATCTTGATGGGGGTAAGTGTGATCTTGAGGAGTGTAAAGCAGCATTTTGATTAGAAAATGGGAGCTCTTCCTAAGAGCAGTGCTATTTCTGGGAGAAAAGGAGCTCTACTGGGCATAAAAATGGTGTATCTGCGATAAAATGCCACATTTCTGAAAGAAACTGTCCTCTTGCGGAGTGTAATGCTGTATGTCCCGGAGGAAATGGGAAATATTCAGCAGAGTCCTGGTATTTCTGGGAGAAGAGGTCTGATGGGGGGGGGGGGGGAAGGTGATGTATCTGTGAGAAAGCTGGTGTTTCTGGGAGAAAATGCCAGGTATTGGTGAGGAAACAGATGCTAGAGAGGGAAAAGGCCATCCCTTTGGGAGAGAAGTGGTATTTCTGGGAGAAAATGCCCCAAATCGGGGAGTAAGTGTCATCCTGAGGCGTGTCATGGAGTAGATTTGGGAGGAAATGGAGGTGTTTCAAAGAGTAGCGGCACTTGTGGGAGAAAATGTCCTCAGTGGGAAAGACAATGTCCTCTTGAGGGAAGAAAACAGGTCTTTCTTACAGCAAATGTCATCCAATTGGGAGAAAATCTCCTCTCTTGGGGAGAAAAGTGGTCTTTCTGAGAGAAGGTGTCCTCTTCTTGGCTGCAAGTGTCCCATTTGGCATTGTCATGGAGGCTTTTTGGGGAGAAAGCGTGTGGCAGTTGTAAGAGAAGGGGTATTTCTGGGAGCAAATCTCCTCTTTTTGGAAGAGAAGGTGAAATTTCCAAGGGAAAAGTGGCATTTCTGGGAGGAAATGACATAGCTGGGGGAGAAAAGTGGGAACCGGTGGGAAAGAATATCTTGTACTGGAGAGCAACGGTGGTCTTTTTGGTGTGCCAAGTGGTCTCTTGGGGAGAAAACGTGGTAAATAGGGGAGACAATGTCCTCTGGAGGAGTGTCAAGTAGTATTTGGGAGAGCAAACGTCAGGTATTTCTCGGAAACCGGCTGTTTCTGGGAGATAGTAGCAGACTTGGTTAGAAATTGACAGGTGTTTGTGAGAAAGCTGGTATTTTGGGAAAAAAAGGCCGTTTTTTAAAGAATAAGCTGGCATTTCTGGGAGAATATGTCCCATCTTTGGGAGAAAACGGGTGTATGTGGGAGAAAATGTCGTGTATGTGGGAGAAAATGTCATGTATTTGGGAGAAAGCTGGTGTATGTGGGAGAAAAGGCCATTGTGATGGGAGACAGTGTGATCTTGAGGAGTGGAAAGCAGTATTCTTGAGATGAAACGTGAGGTATTTCTAAGAGTCCTGGTATTTCTGGGAGAAAATGTCTTGTTTTGGAGAGCCAAAGTCCCATTTTGGGGGCAGAAGCTGGTATTTCTGTGACACTGCCATCTTGATGGGGGTAAGTGTGATCTTGAGGAGTGTAAAGCAGCATTTTGATTAGAAAATGGGAGCTCTTCCTAAGAGCAGTGCTATTTCTGGGAGAAAAGGAGCTCTACTGGGCATAAAAATGGTGTATCTGCGATAAAATGCCACATTTCTGAAAGAAACTGTCCTCTTGCGGAGTGTAATGCTGTATGTCCCGGAGGAAATGGGAAATATTCAGCAGAGTCCTGGTATTTCTGGGAGAAGAGGTCTGATGTGGGGGGGGGGGGAAGGTGATGTATCTGTGAGAAAGCTGGTGTTTCTGGGAGAAAATGCCAGGTATTGGTGAGGAAACAGATGCTAGAGAGGGAAAAGGCCATCCCTTTGGGAGAGAAGTGGTATTTCTGGGAGAAAATGCCCCAAATCGGGGAGTAAGTGTCATCCTGAGGCGTGTCATGGAGTAGATTTGGGAGGAAATGGAGGTGTTTCAAAGAGTAGCGGCACTTGTGGGAGAAAATGTCCTCAGTGGGAAAGACAATGTCCTCTTGAGGGAAGAAAACAGGTCTTTCTTACAGCAAATGTCATCCAATTGGGAGAAAATCTCCTCTCTTGGGGAGAAAAGTGGTCTTTCTGAGAGAAGGTGTCCTCTTCTTGGCTGCAAGTGTCCCATTTGGCATTGTCATGGAGGCTTTTTGGGGAGAAAGCGTGTGGCAGTTGTAAGAGAAGGGGTATTTCTGGGAGCAAATCTCCTCTTTTTGGAAGAGAAGGTGAAATTTCCAAGGGAAAAGTGGCATTTCTGGGAGGAAATGACATAGCTGGGGGAGAAAAGTGGGAACCGGTGGGAAAGAATATCTTGTACTGGAGAGCAACGGTGGTCTTTTTGGTGTGCCAAGTGGTCTCTTGGGGAGAAAACGTGGTAAATAGGGGAGACAATGTCCTCTGGAGGAGTGTCAAGTAGTATTTGGGAGAGCAAACGTCAGGTATTTCTCGGAAACCGGCGGTTTCTGGGAGATAGTAGCAGACTTGGTTGGAAAATGACAGGTGTTTGTGAGAAAGCTGGTATTTTGGGAAAAAAAAAGGCCGTTTTTTAAAGAATAAGCTGGCATTTCTGGGAGAATATGTCCCATCTTTGGGAGAAAACGGGTGTATGTGGGAGAAAATGTCGTGTATTTGGGAGAAAGCTGGTGTACGTGGGAGAAAAGGCCACTGTGATGGGAGTCAGTGTGATCTTGAGGAGTGGAAAGCAGTATTCTTGAGATGAAACGTGAGGTATGTCTAAGAGTCCTGGTATTTCTGGGAGAAAATGTCTTGTCTTGTTTTATTGTTTTTAATATTTATATATTTTTTATGTTGCAATTTCAAGGAAACACTTCGATAGAAATGGCTTTTAATTCTTTTGGCATACATAGAAGATGCGAAAATGCACATCATATTTTCACATGAATGTAGTAACACAAAAAAAGTTCAAAGCAGTAACTGATACACTCAATTATAAAAGCTGCCCTTCCTGTGCAAGAAATGTAACTCAGCCCTTGGGCTAGATGCCATTCTGTGTCATTGATGTAAACCTGGCGGACAGTACAAATACTCTGAATTTAAAATGGCATGACTAAAAATGGAGTCTTTCCTCTAGCTTTTAAGTTTTAAGAAATAACATAAAATATGTACGTATGCTTGGCAACTTTTCCTTTCATTATATACAAAAGTGACTCTCTCTAAAATAACTGTCAAACTAAGAGGGACTGTCAGAAGCCTATCACAGGAGGTAATCTATTTGCTCAGGTTGCTGAAGAGCAATGAAAAAGTAGATATTGAGTTTCAGTTTTCAGCACATACATTAAAGTCCCATGCCTGTAATTAGGTCTCCTACCTTCCAAATAGAATTTTAAAAAAGTTTGATACATGATTATTTTAAATTATTTTTCTATAATTGGTTAGTGGTATTGTGGAACACATATTTAAGGATTAATGATGAGAAAGATTAGAAATCCAAAAAGTGTAAAATTCCATGCAAACTCAAGTAAGTTTCAAGGACATTTCCATCAGAAAGAATGGAAATGAAGAAAGAACGGAGCCCCCAGGCTGGTTGTTGAGTGAGAATTACTGCTTACCCAGCATCCGTTTGCTTCATCAAATGTCCCCCATCTGCTCACAGAAACCTCTCTAAGATGCTTTTCTGAAGAATATTTGGCAGCATGTTTCCCAGGGCTGATGCCTAGAGGAGAGGGTTACATGGAGACTTGCTGTCTATCTTGATGGCAAACCCCTCCTAAGTAGGAATCCAGAGCTGGTGACTCACTTTGTAGTCTTGTATAGGTCTGGGGCAAGACAACATTATGGCAGTGGGGAGATATTCATGGTCAGGCTGGACAGGCCTCTGAGGTCTCTGACCTCTGTGGGTGTCCCTGTTCATTACTGGGGAACTGGACTCAATGGTCGGTAAGAGTCCCTTCCAACTCAAAAAAAAATTCTATGATTCTATGATTCTATGAATATTCCTGGTTTTATTACAAGTACAAATACTGATAAAGCCTACATTCAAATTGTTTATTCCTTGCTTTTGGAGAAGCTAAAACACTAGCACTAAGAGTTTTAATCAACGTAGATAATAGCTTGTCAGTTGTTATGCACATTGGTACGTGCACCCAGTTTGAAATTTCAGTGCCATTAATGTTTTTAATTTTTTAAGTGATATGACACAGTACATGCAATCAACAATAATGAACATACCATGGTTCAGGACCCCTGATCTCTCAGCTAGTAATTTAAAATATTTTCATGTGTAGAGACAAGACAAGTATTATGTCCTAAATGGAGTCTAGGTCCCCAGCACTATTTCTCTCTCTATTTGATCCCTAAAAACAACTGTTTTCTTGCCAAAGATTTCTTCTTTTAAGAACGTTGCAACAAAACGTTGCTGGCATGCCATACAGAGACTACCTAGCCTAGAAGGAAAAAAAAAAATGTCAAGCAGCAGCTATTCAGTTTGAGATGTAAGGATAATTTATCTGTAGGCATGGCATTAATATGTAGCAGAACTAAACCTATTCCTTAATAGAGGACGTAAGAGAACGAACACTGACCTAAGAGACCAGGGAATGGGAGAAAGGAGGAAGCAGCAAATTTAACATGTGGAATCACTTGCCTGGAAGCTAAACAGATTAGCTGGAAACTTTTCACTCACTTGGTTAAGGTATTAAGAACACAAACATTATGTATGGATAAGATTATGAGAATGACTTGAATTAATAAACTGATACTCCACTCATACTGAGCTTACTTGACAAATGTATAGCTTGTATAGCTGCAGCTGTTGAGATGCACAAGCTCTGCTCATTACCAACAACCTAACTGTACAGTGTACATGTAATTCAACTTTGCTATTGCTAGACTCTGATTTAAGAACTGTTCAGAAAATCCTGGACTCCCAGTGATATAAAGTATACTCCACCAGGACTATCTTAATAAAGTAGTTCACAAACATACATTCTTGACTATGCCTAAGGAGTTACAAAAGTGATAGAATCTCACTGCAGGTTACTTCAGTTCTTTCTCCCTACCCTAGGTTCACAAACAAGTGAAGAAACAAAAAAATTAGAAACATCTTCACATACCAGTTATCATTTCCCCTCCATGATGGCCAGATTTCAGAAATCCAAAGACTGTTTTGGATTGATAGGTACAATCCACACAAGCTTGTACAGCTTGTTGAAGTACCACGTTGACAGGACCTGGTCCAAAGTGATCTGGAAGCTCCTGAACCTTTTTCTTATCCAGGTGAGGCCCCAGAATTTCCATGCTTGTTGACATAAACACACACTGAAAAAGAACAAGCCATATTTGTACAGAATATTTCTGCTTTCTTCACACCTAGTGCACACAGAATAGAGACATGTTTCACGTGCTAGAACTGCATTGTTTCTTAAGTCCCAAATTCACTCCCATCTGACCTCTAAAGCCTTTCCGTACCCTGCTAACGTACAAAGCTATCACAACCTGCATCTCTACTCACGCAATAGTCCCAGCAAAGCAAGAACTACCAGTACATGCTCTAAACTACCAAAAATCTATTCTTAAAAGTTGTCCTTGCTGCCCTATTTTTTCTCAGATTTGAGACGATACAACAAACCAAACCCTATAGCATACGCCTGCTATCGGTGCCCATTCTGAAGCACCCACACAGCGTTAATAATGTCTGTGCACAATGGTCAGTATCTGCTATCTTCAGCAACCATGCATGTATGATTTCCACACTACAGTTTGACTTTCAGTGCTAAACAAAAGAACAGTACTTACCTGGAAACTGTGCAAAGTGGTTTAAGGCTTATCATGAAAGTAATCAAATAGGACTATTGAAAACAGAGACAATGTCCTCTTGAGGGAAGAAAACAGGTCTTTCTTACAGCAAATGTCATCCAATTGGGAGAAAATCTCCTCTCTTGGGAGAAAAGTGGTCTTTCTGAGAGAAGGTGTCCTCTTCTTGGCTGCAAGTGTCCCATTTGGCATTGTCATGGAGGCTTTTTGGGGAGAAAGCGTGTGGCAGTTGTAAGAGAAGGGGTATTTCTGGGAGCAAATCTCCTCTTTTTGGAAGAGAAGGTGAAATTTCCAAGGGAAAAGTGGCATTTCTGGGAGGAAATGACATAGCTGGGGGAGAAAAGTGGGAACCGGTGGGAAAGAATATCTTGTACTGGAGAGCAACGGTGGTCTTTTTGGTGTGCCAAGTGGTCTCTTGGGGAGAAAACGTGGTAAATAGGGGAGACAATGTCCTCTGGAGGAGTGTCAAGTAGTATTTGGGAGAGCAAACGTCAGGTATTTCTCGGAAACCGGCTGTTTCTGGGAGATAGTAGCAGACTTGGTTAGAAATTGACAGGTGTTTGTGAGAAAGCTGGTATTTTGGGAAAAAAAGGCCGTTTTTTAAAGAATAAGCTGGCATTTCTGGGAGAATATGTCCCATCTTTGGGAGAAAACGGGTGTATGTGGGAGAAAATGTCGTGTATGTGGGAGAAAATGTCATGTATTTGGGAGAAAGCTGGTGTATGTGGGAGAAAAGGCCATTGTGATGGGAGACAGTGTGATCTTGAGGAGTGGAAAGCAGTATTCTTGAGATGAAACGTGAGGTATTTCTAAGAGTCCTGGTATTTCTGGGAGAAAATGTCTTGTTTTGGAGAGCCAAAGTCCCATTTTGGGGGCAGAAGCTGGTATTTCTGTGACACTGCCATCTTGATGGGGGTAAGTGTGATCTTGAGGAGTGTAAAGCAGCATTTTGATTAGAAAATGGGAGCTCTTCCTAAGAGCAGTGCTATTTCTGGGAGAAAAGGAGCTCTACTGGGCATAAAAATGGTGTATCTGCGATAAAATGCCACATTTCTGAAAGAAACTGTCCTCTTGCGGAGTGTAATGCTGTATGTCCCGGAGGAAATGGGAAATATTCAGCAGAGTCCTGGTATTTCTGGGAGAAGAGGTCTGATGTGGGGGGGGGGAAGGTGATGTATCTGTGAGAAAGCTGGTGTTTCTGGGAGAAAATGCCAGGTATTGGTGAGGAAACAGATGCTAGAGAGGGAAAAGGCCATCCCTTTGGGAGAGAAGTGGTATTTCTGGGAGAAAATGCCCCAAATCGGGGAGTAAGTGTCATCCTGAGGCGTGTCATGGAGTAGATTTGGGAGGAAATGGAGGTGTTTCAAAGAGTAGCAGCACTTCTAGGAGAAAATGTCCTCAGTGGGAAAGACAATGTCCTCTTGAGGGAAGAAAACAGGTCTTTCTTACAGCAAATGTCATCCAATTGGGAGAAAATCTCCTCTCTTGGGGAGAAAAGTGGTCTTTCTGAGAGAAGGTGTCCTCTTCTTGGCTGCAAGTGTCCCATTTGGCATTGTCATGGAGGCTTTTTGGGGAGAAAGCATGTGGCAGTTGTAAGAGAAGGGGTATTTCTGGGAGCAAATCTCCTCTTTTTGGAAGAGAAGGTGAAATTTCCAAGGGAAAAGTGGCATTTCTTGAAGGAAATGACATAGCTGGGGGAGAAAAGTGGGAACCGGTGGGAAAGAATATCTTGTACTGGAGAGCAACGGTGGTCTTTTTGGTGTGCCAAGTGGTCTCTTGGGGAGAAAACGTGGTAAATAGGGGAGACAATGTCCTCTGGAGGAGTGTCAAGTAGTATTTGGGAGAGCAAACGTCAGGTATTTCTCGGAAACCGGCTGTTTCTGGGAGATAGTAGCAGACTTGGTTGGAAAATGACAGGTGTTTGTGAGAAAGCTGGTATTTTGGGAAAAAAAAGGCCGTTTTTTAAAGAATAAGCTGGCATTTCTGGGAGAATATGTCCCATCTTTGGGAGAAAACGGGTGTATGTGGGAGAAAATGTCGTGTATTTGGGAGAAAGCTGGTGTACGTGGGAGAAAAGGCCACTGTGATGGGAGTCAGTGTGATCTTGAGGAGTGGAAAGCAGTATTCTTGAGATGAAACGTGAGGTATGTCTAAGAGTCCTGGTATTTCTGGGAGAAAATGTCTTGTTTTGTTTTATTGTTTTTAATATTTATATATTTTTTATGTTGCAATTTCAAGGAAACACTTCGATAGAAATGGCTTTTAATTCTTTTGGCATACATAGAAGATGCGAAAATGCACATCATATTTTCACATGAATGTAGTAACACAAAAAAAGTTCAAAGCAGTAACTGATACACTCAATTATAAAAGCTGCCCTTCCTGTGCAAGAAATGTAACTCAGCCCTTGGGCTAGATGCCATTCTGTGTCATTGATGTAAACCTGGCGGACAGTACAAATACTCTGAATTTAAAATGGCATGACTAAAAATGGAGTCTTTCCTCTAGCTTTTAAGTTTTAAGAAATAACATAAAATATGTATGTATGCTTGGCAACTTTTCCTTTCATTATATACAAAAGTGACTCTCTCTAAAATAACTGTCAAACTAAGAGGGACTGTCAGAAGCCTATCACAGGAGGTAATCTATTTGCTCAGGTTGCTGAAGAGCAATGAAAAAGTAGATATTGAGTTTCAGTTTTCAGCACATACATTAAAGTCCCATGCCTGTAATTAGGTCTCCTACCTTCCAAATAGAATTTTAAAAAAGTTTGATACATGATTATTTTAAATTATTTTTCTATAATTGGTTAGTGGTATTGTGGAACACATATTTAAGGATTAATGATGAGAAAGATTAGAAATCCAAAAAGTGTAAAATTCCATGCAAACTCAAGTAAGTTTCAAGGACATTTCCATCAGAAAGAATGGAAATGAAGAAAGAACGGAGCCCCCAGGCTGGTTGTTGAGTGAGAATTACTGCTTACCCAGCATCCGTTTGCTTCATCAAATGTCCCCCATCTGCTCACAGAAACCTCTCTAAGATGCTTTTCTGAAGAATATTTGGCAGCATGTTTCCCAGGGCTGATGCCTAGAGGAGAGGGTTACATGGAGACTTGCTGTCTATCTTGATGGCAAACCCCTCCTAAGTAGGAATCCAGAGCTGGTGACTCACTTTGTAGTCTTGTATAGGTCTGGGGCAAGACAACATTATGGCAGTGGGGAGATATTCATGGTCAGGCTGGACAGGCCTCTGAGGTCTCTGACCTCTGTGGGTGTCCCTGTTCATTACTGGGGAACTGGACTCAATGGTCGGTAAGAGTCCCTTCCAACTCAAAAAAAAATTCTATGATTCTATGATTCTATGAATATTCCTGGTTTTATTACAAGTACAAATACTGATAAAGCCTACATTCAAATTGTTTATTCCTTGCTTTTGGAGAAGCTAAAACACTAGCACTAAGAGTTTTAATCAACGTAGATAATAGCTTGTCAGTTGTTATGCACATTGGTACGTGCACCCAGTTTGAAATTTCAGTGCCATTAATGTTTTTAATTTTTTAAGTGATATGACACAGTACATGCAATCAACAATAATGAACATACCATGGTTCAGGACCCCTGATCTCTCAGCTAGTAATTTAAAATATTTTCATGTGTAGAGACAAGACAAGTATTATGTCCTAAATGGAGTCTAGGTCCCCAGCACTATTTCTCTCTCTATTTGATCCCTAAAAACAACTGTTTTCTTGCCAAAGATTTCTTCTTTTAAGAACGTTGCAACAAAACGTTGCTGGCATGCCATACAGAGACTACCTAGCCTAGAAGGAAAAAAAAAAATGTCAAGCAGCAGCTATTCAGTTTGAGATGTAAGGATAATTTATCTGTAGGCATGGCATTAATATGTAGCAGAACTAAACCTATTCCTTAATAGAGGACGTAAGAGAACGAACACTGACCTAAGAGACCAGGGAATGGGAGAAAGGAGGAAGCAGCAAATTTAACATGTGGAATCACTTGCCTGGAAGCTAAACAGATTAGCTGGAAACTTTTCACTCACTTGGTTAAGGTATTAAGAACACAAACATTATGTATGGATAAGATTATGAGAATGACTTGAATTAATAAACTGATACTCCACTCATACTGAGCTTACTTGACAAATGTATAGCTTGTATAGCTGCAGCTGTTGAGATGCACAAGCTCTGCTCATTACCAACAACCTAACTGTACAGTGTACATGTAATTCAACTTTGCTATTGCTAGACTCTGATTTAAGAACTGTTCAGAAAATCCTGGACTCCCAGTGATATAAAGTATACTCCACCAGGACTATCTTAATAAAGTAGTTCACAAACATACATTCTTGACTATGCCTAAGGAGTTACAAAAGTGATAGAATCTCACTGCAGGTTACTTCAGTTCTTTCTCCCTACCCTAGGTTCACAAACAAGTGAAGAAACAAAAAAATTAGAAACATCTTCACATACCAGTTATCATTTCCCCTCCATGATGGCCAGATTTCAGAAATCCAAAGACTGTTTTGGATTGATAGGTACAATCCACACAAGCTTGT
The DNA here is from genome assembly GCF_987193195.1 of Phasianus colchicus. Lineage (NCBI taxonomy): Eukaryota > Metazoa > Chordata > Aves > Galliformes > Phasianidae > Phasianus > Phasianus colchicus. The sequence continues at coordinate 456,764 of NW_028325224.1, forward strand.
ACAGCTTGTTGAAGTACCACGTTGACAGGACCTGGTCCAAAGTGATCTGGAAGCTCCTGAACCTTTTTCTTATCCAGGTGAGGCCCCAGAATTTCCATGCTTGTTGACATAAACACACACTGAAAAAGAACAAGCCATATTTGTACAGAATATTTCTGCTTTCTTCACACCTAGTGCACACAGAATAGAGACATGTTTCACGTGCTAGAACTGCATTGTTTCTTAAGTCCCAAATTCACTCCCATCTGACCTCTAAAGCCTTTCCGTACCCTGCTAACGTACAAAGCTATCACAACCTGCATCTCTACTCACGCAATAGTCCCAGCAAAGCAAGAACTACCAGTACATGCTCTAAACTACCAAAAATCTATTCTTAAAAGTTGTCCTTGCTGCCCTATTTTTTCTCAGATTTGAGACGATACAACAAACCAAACCCTATAGCATACGCCTGCTATCGGTGCCCATTCTGAAGCACCCACACAGCGTTAATAATGTCTGTGCACAATGGTCAGTATCTGCTATCTTCAGCAACCATGCATGTATGATTTCCACACTACAGTTTGACTTTCAGTGCTAAACAAAAGAACAGTACTTACCTGGAAACTGTGCAAAGTGGTTTAAGGCTTATCATGAAAGTAATCAAATAGGACTATTGAAAACAGAGACAATGTCCTCTTGAGGGAAGAAAACAGGTCTTTCTTACAGCAAATGTCATCCAATTGGGAGAAAATCTCCTCTCTTGGGAGAAAAGTGGTCTTTCTGAGAGAAGGTGTCCTCTTCTTGGCTGCAAGTGTCCCATTTGGCATTGTCATGGAGGCTTTTTGGGGAGAAAGCGTGTGGCAGTTGTAAGAGAAGGGGTATTTCTGGGAGCAAATCTCCTCTTTTTGGAAGAGAAGGTGAAATTTCCAAGGGAAAAGTGGCATTTCTGGGAGGAAATGACATAGCTGGGGGAGAAAAGTGGGAACCGGTGGGAAAGAATATCTTGTACTGGAGAGCAACGGTGGTCTTTTTGGTGTGCCAAGTGGTCTCTTGGGGAGAAAACGTGGTAAATAGGGGAGACAATGTCCTCTGGAGGAGTGTCAAGTAGTATTTGGGAGAGCAAACGTCAGGTATTTCTCGGAAACCGGCTGTTTCTGGGAGATAGTAGCAGACTTGGTTAGAAATTGACAGGTGTTTGTGAGAAAGCTGGTATTTTGGGAAAAAAAGGCCGTTTTTTAAAGAATAAGCTGGCATTTCTGGGAGAATATGTCCCATCTTTGGGAGAAAACGGGTGTATGTGGGAGAAAATGTCGTGTATGTGGGAGAAAATGTCATGTATTTGGGAGAAAGCTGGTGTATGTGGGAGAAAAGGCCATTGTGATGGGAGACAGTGTGATCTTGAGGAGTGGAAAGCAGTATTCTTGAGATGAAACGTGAGGTATTTCTAAGAGTCCTGGTATTTCTGGGAGAAAATGTCTTGTTTTGGAGAGCCAAAGTCCCATTTTGGGGGCAGAAGCTGGTATTTCTGTGACACTGCCATCTTGATGGGGGTAAGTGTGATCTTGAGGAGTGTAAAGCAGCATTTTGATTAGAAAATGGGAGCTCTTCCTAAGAGCAGTGCTATTTCTGGGAGAAAAGGAGCTCTACTGGGCATAAAAATGGTGTATCTGCGATAAAATGCCACATTTCTGAAAGAAACTGTCCTCTTGCGGAGTGTAATGCTGTATGTCCCGGAGGAAATGGGAAATATTCAGCAGAGTCCTGGTATTTCTGGGAGAAGAGGTCTGATGTGGGGGGGGGGAAGGTGATGTATCTGTGAGAAAGCTGGTGTTTCTGGGAGAAAATGCCAGGTATTGGTGAGGAAACAGATGCTAGAGAGGGAAAAGGCCATCCCTTTGGGAGAGAAGTGGTATTTCTGGGAGAAAATGCCCCAAATCGGGGAGTAAGTGTCATCCTGAGGCGTGTCATGGAGTAGATTTGGGAGGAAATGGAGGTGTTTCAAAGAGTAGCGGCACTTCTAGGAGAAAATGTCCTCAGTGGGAAAGACAATCTCCTCTTGAGGGAAGAAAACAGGTCTTTCTTACAGCAAATGTCATCCAATTGGGAGAAAATCTCCTCTCTTGGGGAGAAAAGTGGTCTTTCTGAGAGAAGGTGTCCTCTTCTTGCCTGCAAGTGTCCCATTTGGCATTGTCATGGAGGCTTTTTGGGGAGAAAGCATGTGGCAGTTGTAAGAGAAGGGGTATTTCTGGGAGCAAATCTCCTCTTTTTGGAAGAGAAGGTGAAATTTCCAAGGGAAAAGTGGCATTTCTGGGAGGAAATGACATAGCTGGGGGAGAAAAGTGGGAACCGGTGGGAAAGAATATCTTGTACTGGAGAGCAACGGTGGTCTTTTTGGTGTGCCAAGTGGTCTCTTGGGGAGAAAACGTGGTAAATAGGGGAGACAATGTCCTCTGGAGGAGTGTCAAGTAGTATTTGGGAGAGCAAACGTCAGGTATTTCTCGGAAACCGGCTGTTTCTGGGAGATAGTAGCAGACTTGGTTGGAAAATGACAGGTGTTTGTGAGAAAGCTGGTATTTTGGGAAAAAAAAGGCCGTTTTTTAAAGAATAAGCTGGCATTTCTGGGAGAATATGTCCCATCTTTGGGAGAAAACGGGTGTATGTGGGAGAAAATGTCGTGTATTTGGGAGAAAGCTGGTGTACGTGGGAGAAAAGGCCACTGTGATGGGAGTCAGTGTGATCTTGAGGAGTGGAAAGCAGTATTCTTGAGATGAAACGTGAGGTATGTCTAAGAGTCCTGGTATTTCTGGGAGAAAATGTCTTGTTTTGTTTTATTGTTTTTAATATTTATATATTTTTTATGTTGCAATTTCAAGGAAACACTTCGATAGAAATGGCTTTTAATTCTTTTGGCATACATAGAAGATGCGAAAATGCACATCATATTTTCACATGAATGTAGTAACACAAAAAAAGTTCAAAGCAGTAACTGATACACTCAATTATAAAAGCTGCCCTTCCTGTGCAAGAAATGTAACTCAGCCCTTGGGCTAGATGCCATTCTGTGTCATTGATGTAAACCTGGCGGACAGTACAAATACTCTGAATTTAAAATGGCATGACTAAAAATGGAGTCTTTCCTCTAGCTTTTAAGTTTTAAGAAATAACATAAAATATGTATGTATGCTTGGCAACTTTTCCTTTCATTATATACAAAAGTGACTCTCTCTAAAATAACTGTCAAACTAAGAGGGACTGTCAGAAGCCTATCACAGGAGGTAATCTATTTGCTCAGGTTGCTGAAGAGCAATGAAAAAGTAGATATTGAGTTTCAGTTTTCAGCACATACATTAAAGTCCCATGCCTGTAATTAGGTCTCCTACCTTCCAAATAGAATTTTAAAAAAGTTTGATACATGATTATTTTAAATTATTTTTCTATAATTGGTTAGTGGTATTGTGGAACACATATTTAAGGATTAATGATGAGAAAGATTAGAAATCCAAAAAGTGTAAAATTCCATGCAAACTCAAGTAAGTTTCAAGGACATTTCCATCAGAAAGAATGGAAATGAAGAAAGAACGGAGCCCCCAGGCTGGTTGTTGAGTGAGAATTACTGCTTACCCAGCATCCGTTTGCTTCATCAAATGTCCCCCATCTGCTCACAGAAACCTCTCTAAGATGCTTTTCTGAAGAATATTTGGCAGCATGTTTCCCAGGGCTGATGCCTAGAGGAGAGGGTTACATGGAGACTTGCTGTCTATCTTGATGGCAAACCCCTCCTAAGTAGGAATCCAGAGCTGGTGACTCACTTTGTAGTCTTGTATAGGTCTGGGGCAAGACAACATTATGGCAGTGGGGAGATATTCATGGTCAGGCTGGACAGGCCTCTGAGGTCTCTGACCTCTGTGGGTGTCCCTGTTCATTACTGGGGAACTGGACTCAATGGTCGGTAAGAGTCCCTTCCAACTCAAAAAAAAATTCTATGATTCTATGATTCTATGAATATTCCTGGTTTTATTACAAGTACAAATACTGATAAAGCCTACATTCAAATTGTTTATTCCTTGCTTTTGGAGAAGCTAAAACACTAGCACTAAGAGTTTTAATCAACGTAGATAATAGCTTGTCAGTTGTTATGCACAGTGGTACGTGCACCCAGTTTGAAATTTCAGTGCCATTAATGTTTTTAATTTTTTAAGTGATATGACACAGTACATGCAATCAACAATAATGAACATACCATGGTTCAGGACCCCTGATCTCTCAGCTAGTAATTTAAAATATTTTCATGTGTAGAGACAAGACAAGTATTATGTCCTAAATGGAGTCTAGGTCCCCAGCACTATTTCTCTCTCTATTTGATCCCTAAAAACAACTGTTTTCTTGCCAAAGATTTCTTCTTTAAAGAACGTTGCAACAAAACGTTGCTGGCATGCCATACAGAGACTTCCTAGCCTAGAAGGAAAAAAAAAAATGTCAAGCAGCAGCTATTCAGTTTGAGATGTAAGGATAATTTATCTGTAGGCATGGCATTAATATGTAGCAGAACTAAACCTATTCCTTAATAGAGGACGTAAGAGAACGAACACTGACCTAAGAGACCAGGGAATGGGAGAAAGGAGGAAGCAGCAAATTTAACATGTGGAATCACTTGCCTGGAAGCTAAACAGATTAGCTGGAAACTTTTCACTCACTTGGTTAAGGTATTAAGAACACAAACATTATGTATGGATAAGATTATGAGAATGACTTGAATTAATAAACTGATACTCCACTCATACTGAGCTTACTTGACAAATGTATAGCTTGTATAGCTGCAGCTGTTGAGATGCACAAGCTCTGCTCATTACCAACAACCTAACTGTACAGTGTACATGTAATTCAACTTTGCTATTGCTAGACTCTGATTTAAGAACTGTTCAGAAAATCCTGGACTCCCAGTGATATAAAGTATACTCCACCAGGACTATCTTAATAAAGTAGTTCACAAACATACATTCTTGACTATGCCTAAGGAGTTACAAAAGTGATAGAATCTCACTGCAGGTTACTTCAGTTCTTTCTCCCTACCCTAGGTTCACAAACAAGTGAAGAAACAAAAAAATTAGAAACATCTTCACATACCAGTTATCATTTCCCCTCCATGATGGCCAGATTTCAGAAATCCAAAGACTGTTTTGGATTGATAGGTACAATCCACACAAGCTTGTACAGCTTGTTGAAGTACCACGTTGACAGGACCTGGTCCAAAGTGATCTGGAAGCTCCTGAACCTTTTTCTTATCCAGGTGAGGCCCAGAATTTCCATGCTTGTTGACATAAACACACACTGAAAAAGAACAAGCCATATTTATACAGAATATTTCTGCTTTCTTCACACCTAGTGCACACAGAATAGAGACATGTTTCACGTGCTAGAACTGCATTGTTTCTTAAGTCCCAAATTCACTCCCATCTGACCTCTAAAGCCTTTCCGTACCCTGCTAACGTACAAAGCTATCACAACCTGCATCTCTACTCACGCAATAGTCCCAGCAAAGCAAGAACTACCAGTACATGCTCTAAACTACCAAAAATCTATTCTTAAAAGTTGTCCTTGCTGCCCTATTTTTTCTCAGATTTGAGACGATACAACAAACCAAACCCTATAGCATACGCCTGCTATCGGTGCCCATTCTGAAGCACCCACACAGCGTTAATAATGTCTGTGCACAATGGTCAGTATCTGCTATCTTCAGCAACCATGCATGTATGATTTCCACACTACAGTTTGACTTTCAGTGCTAAACAAAAGAACAGTACTTACCTGGAAACTGTGCAAAGTGGTTTAAGGCTTATCATGAAAGTAATCAAATAGGACTATTGAAAACAGAGACAATGTCCTCTTGAGGGAAGAAAACAGGTCTTTCTCACAGCAAATGTCATCCAATTGGGAGAAAATCTCCTCTCTTGGGGAGAAAAGTGGTCTTTCTGAGAGAAGGTGTCCTCTTCTTGGCTGCAAGTGTCCCATTTGGCATTGTCATGGAGGCTTTTTGGGGAGAAAGCGTGTGGCAGTTGTAAGAGAAGGGGTATTTCTGGGAGCAAATCTCCTCTTTTTGGAAGAGAAGGTGAAATTTCCAAGGGAAAAGTGGCATTTCTGGGAGGAAATGACATAGCTGGGGGAGAAAAGTGGGAACCGGTGGGAAAGAATATCTTGTACTGGAGAGCAACGGTGGTCTTTTTGGTGTGCCAAGTGGTCTCTTGGGGAGAAAACGTGGTAAATAGGGGAGACAATGTCCTCTGGAGGAGTGTCAAGTAGTATTTGGGAGAGCAAACGTCAGGTATTTCTCGGAAACCGGCGGTTTCTGGGAGATAGTAGCAGACTTGGTTAGAAATTGACAGGTGTTTGTGAGAAAGCTGGTATTTTGGGAAAAAAAGGCCGTTTTTTAAAGAATAAGCTGGCATTTCTGGGAGAATATGTCCCATCTTTGGGAGAAAACGGGTGTATGTGGGAGAAAATGTCGTGTATGTGGGAGAAAATGTCATGTATTTGGGAGAAAGCTGGTGTATGTGGGAGAAAAGGCCATTGTGATGGGAGACAGTGTGATCTTGAGGAGTGGAAAGCAGTATTCTTGAGATGAAACGTGAGGTATTTCTAAGAGTCCTGGTATTTCTGGGAGAAAATGTCTTGTTTTGGAGAGCCAAAGTCCCATTTTGGGGGCAGAAGCTGGTATTTCTGTGACACTGCCATCTTGATGGGGGTAAGTGTGATCTTGAGGAGTGTATAGCAGCATTTTGATTAGAAAATGGGAGCTCTTCCTAAGAGCAGTGCTATTTCTGGGAGAAAAGGAGCTCTACTGGGCATAAAAATGGTGTATCTGCGATAAAATGCCACATTTCTGAAAGAAACTGTCCTCTTGCGGAGTGTAATGCTGTATGTCCCGGAGGAAATGGGAAATATTCAGCAGAGTCCTGGTATTTCTGGGAGAAGAGGTCTGATGTGGGGGGGGGGGAAGGTGATGTATCTGTGAGAAAGCTGGTGTTTCTGGGAGAAAATGCCAGGTATTGGTGAGGAAACAGATGCTAGAGAGGGAAAAGGCCATCCCTTTGGGAGAGAAGTGGTATTTCTGGGAGAAAATGCCCCAAATCGGGGAGTAAGTGTCATCCTGAGGCGTGTCATGGAGTAGATTTGGGAGGAAATGGAGGTGTTTCAAAGAGTAGCAGCACTTCTAGGAGAAAATGTCCTCAGTGGGAAAGACAATGTCCTCTTGAGGGAAGAAAACAGGTCTTTCTTACAGCAAATGTCATCCAATTGGGAGAAAATCTCCTCTCTTGGGGAGAAAAGTGGTCTTTCTGAGAGAAGGTGTCCTCTTCTTGGCTGCAAGTGTCCCATTTGGCATTGTCATGGAGGCTTTTTGGGGAGAAAGCGTGTGGCAGTTGTAAGAGAAGGGGTATTTCTGGGAGCAAATCTCCTCTTTTTGGAAGAGAAGGTGAAATTTCCAAGGGAAAAGTGGCATTTCTGGGAGGAAATGACATAGCTGGGGGAGAAAAGTGGGAACCGGTGGGAAAGAATATCTTGTACTGGAGAGCAACGGTGGTCTTTTTGGTGTGCCAAGTGGTCTCTTGGGGAGAAAACGTGGTAAATAGGGGAGACAATGTCCTCTGGAGGAGTGTCAAGTAGTATTTGGGAGAGCAAACGTCAGGTATTTCTCGGAAACCGGCGGTTTCTGGGAGATAGTAGCAGACTTGGTTGGAAAATGACAGGTGTTTGTGAGAAAGCTGGTATTTTGGGAAAAAAAAGGCCGTTTTTTAAAGAATAAGCTGGCATTTCTGGGAGAATATGTCCCATCTTTGGGAGAAAACGGGTGTATGTGGGAGAAAATGTCGTGTATTTGGGAGAAAGCTGGTGTACGTGGGAGAAAAGGCCACTGTGATGGGAGTCAGTGTGATCTTGAGGAGTGGAAAGCAGTATTCTTGAGATGAAACGTGAGGTATGTCTAAGAGTCCTGGTATTTCTGGGAGAAAATGTCTTGTTTTGTTTTATTGTTTTTAATATTTATATATTTTTTATGTTGCAATTTCAAGGAAACACTTCGATAGAAATGGCTTTTAATTCTTTTGGCATACATAGAAGATGCGAAAATGCACATCATATTTTCACATGAATGTAGTAACACAAAAAAAGTTCAAAGCAGTAACTGATACACTCAATTATAAAAGCTGCCCTTCCTGTGCAAGAAATGTAACTCAGCCCTTGGGCTAGATGCCATTCTGTGTCATTGATGTAAACCTGGCGGACAGTACAAATACTCTGAATTTAAAATGGCATGACTAAAAATGGAGTCTTTCCTCTAGCTTTTAAGTTTTAAGAAATAACATAAAATATGTACGTATGCTTGGCAACTTTTCCTTTCATTATATACAAAAGTGACTCTCTCTAAAATAACTGTCAAACTAAGAGGGACTGTCAGAAGCCTATCACAGGAGGTAATCTATTTGCTCAGGTTGCTGAAGAGCAATGAAAAAGTAGATATTGAGTTTCAGTTTTCAGCACATACATTAAAGTCCCATGCCTGTAATTAGGTCTCCTACCTTCCAAATAGAATTTTAAAAAAGTTTGATACATGATTATTTTAAATTATTTTTCTATAATTGGTTAGTGGTATTGTGGAACACATATTTAAGGATTAATGATGAGAAAGATTAGAAATCCAAAAAGTGTAAAATTCCATGCAAACTCAAGTAAGTTTCAAGGACATTTCCATCAGAAAGAATGGAAATGAAGAAAGAACGGAGCCCCCAGGCTGGTTGTTGAGTGAGAATTACTGCTTACCCAGCATCCGTTTGCTTCATCAAATGTCCCCCATCTGCTCACAGAAACCTCTCTAAGATGCTTTTCTGAAGAATATTTGGCAGCATGTTTCCCAGGGCTGATGCCTAGAGGAGAGGGTTACATGGAGACTTGCTGTCTATCTTGATGGCAAACCCCTCCTAAGTAGGAATCCAGAGCTGGTGACTCACTTTGTAGTCTTGTATAGGTCTGGGGCAAGACAACATTATGGCAGTGGGGAGATATTCATGGTCAGGCTGGACAGGCCTCTGAGGTCTCTGACCTCTGTGGGTGTCCCTGTTCATTACTGGGGAACTGGACTCAATGGTCGGTAAGAGTCCCTTCCAACTCAAAAAAAAATTCTATGATTCTATGATTCTATGAATATTCCTGGTTTTATTACAAGTACAAATACTGATAAAGCCTACATTCAAATTGTTTATTCCTTGCTTTTGGAGAAGCTAAAACACTAGCACTAAGAGTTTTAATCAACGTAGATAATAGCTTGTCAGTTGTTATGCACAGTGGTACGTGCACCCAGTTTGAAATTTCAGTGCCATTAATGTTTTTAATTTTTTAAGTGATATGACACAGTACATGCAATCAACAATAATGAACATACCATGGTTCAGGACCCCTGATCTCTCAGCTAGTAATTTAAAATATTTTCATGTGTAGAGACAAGACAAGTATTATGTCCTAAATGGAGTCTAGGTCCCCAGCACTATTTCTCTCTCTATTTGATCCCTAAAAACAACTGTTTTCTTGCCAAAGATTTTGCATCGTTAAATCTCCTTTCTGAAACAATGAATATTGTGTAGTTGCAGGCCACTTTTTCAAATCTGTGGACATTCCCTTTGCTTCTACTTCTTTAAGCAACCTGCAGTTGCAATACACTTTTGCAGTACAGTCTTGAACCTCTTTATTCCTTGTTTTTCAGTCACCATGGGCTGTGTCTGTGCTGTCTTTGTAACCAGGACCAGGGAATGACCTCTTTTCTCCCAGTCAGTTTTCTCAACACATCTACTGGTGTGGATGAAGCAAGCAAAGGCAACAAGAAAAGCAAATACAATTATACTAGCAAGCAGCAGTATCATTTATTATAGATGATAATCACATGTTGGTTTGTCACTAGGTGTGTTTAATCAACTACTTTCTTTTTGAAATAAGAGTGAAGATAAAAGAAAAGTTCAAATAGGATTCCTACATGTCTCGTTTTCATTAAAGATTAGATCTGCTACAACACGATGAACTGAGGATAATATAATGTAACGTCCAAACACTTTTTTTCAAGTAATGTTAACACTGAATGAAAGGTATACAGGCTTCAATGAAATTAGGAAGTTGAGGCCTAGTTGAATGCTATTTGTTGTTGAATGGTATTTGTGACAGTGTTGAAAGAAATGGCTGATGTTATTGTAAAGTTACTGTCTGTCATCTATGAAAAACGGTGTTCTGCACAGGTCTGTGAGTGTTAGAAATGGGCTTTCTTGAAGAGCTGTCTTTATGGAAAAGGAGGCATTGCTTGCAAACTGGTAAATTGGGAAAAAAAAAAAAAAGTAACATTTCTGATTTCCAATTTAGTTATTAGAAAATCCCCATCATCTCTCTTTATATTATATGAATACTCCATGGTGTCCTTGGGATGACAAGATGCCTGTACTGCTATTTAGATATGCACAAATACAACAAATCCATGGGCACATCTTTCCACTACTGCATTTTTTTAATGTATTTCTTTATTGCTAAACTAAAAGGAAAATAATAGTAGAAAAAATTCAATCACCTTAATCAGCACATGCAAGTCTTAAAAATCTTTTTCTTGCTCTGACTGGTTTGAGAGCCTATTGTACTGAGAAGCAAAAACAGATTACAAGTAAAACACATAAAACAGAATACGAGCATGTCTATTTCTAAGTTCTCTGGTACTCAAAAATCTAAATACCTATTCATATAGCTGCATTCATTGCTTTAAGTCATTAGCCAAAAGTAAATACGTAAGGAGAAACAGAGACAAAATTGACTTTATAAGAAGAAAATATATTTTAATATTCAAAATATTCTAAGTCACCATGCTGCCCTTTGAAGACAGCATTCATGTCTCATCTTGATCATGCTGACAAGCATCTCACGGGTATCTGCTTTCACTTATGTTGATTGTACAGTTTAGTATCTGTAATACTGAAAAGACCTGATGGGAAATGTTACCTTCCAAATTTTGCTCTGTGTATATGCATTTCCTATTTAAACCCTCACTCAGCAAGAGAAGGAAAAACACTTCTCAGTTTCAGTGTAAGTGCCCCATGGAATTTTCTACAGGAAAAATATCACTTTAGATCTGTCAGACAATAACATTTTATTACCTCAAGGATGTTATCTGAACCTGAGGTCTAATATCTAAATGAACTGCAGTTCAGATTATTTGAGATTTAGCAGAAAGACAGAGGGATGGAAAGTTTCATAGAAAGATTCTATGGGGAGAAGTCTCATTCATTTATTGTGGATAAATATGATGAAAAGGTATTCATATACCAAGTTTTAATAACTGTATGGTTAACAGGAGGAACAGTAGACAGCTTTGAGCAGTAGCTGACATACAGAACAGGAGAGTTGGAAGAGTAATATTTCCAAGAAGATTAATTTAATTTAAAGGCAGAATGTTTTTTGGCTATTGGAAAGTTCTCTGTTGTGTTGAGCAAAAGGATATATATACTGGCTGAAAATAAACCTGTAAAAGTGAGGTAATGCATTTACTAAAACAACAATAATTGCTATATCAGGATGGATCGTATATTAAAGGCAATAAAACTCTGATTAATAGCTGTCAGGTTATTTCTTTATTTTTCTCAAATATTTATTTGAGCGCAACATACTATAAATACTTTAAAGAAAATGTTTATCTTATATTTGTACATGATTGCACTCAGTAATACATGGAAGAGCAGCCACTGAAGTGGGAGGATCATAAGCCCAATGTATGTGAAGAGAGAGAGCAATAAATTTGATTCTTCTCAGCATTTTTCTGTTACAGGTTTTGAGAAACTTGTTAGATTTTAGTACCTGTACATGTAAATGAAACCAACATAAAATACCATACATAACCTTATTACTTTAAATAACATAGAAAATATGGATTGGAAGACTCGTGTGCATGTTCTTTTTTTCTGTCTTAGACCTGAATAAAGCTGTAAAGAAGAAATTAATGCTCTAGTAAGTCACTGTCAACTCTTGCAAGTCCATTTGGGAGAAAATTTGACACTCCATTTTTTTTTTTCTTGTTGTCCTTCTATCTCCTACTCTCCTTTTTGTGTATGTTTATTATTTGCCTCATTTCTGTGAAAACAAATCCGGCTCCATTAATAAAAGCAAAAACTGTTTAAGGCCATCCATCTTACTCATTCTCCTCAAAGGTTTGCTGCCACTTGTTCTATCACAGAGGACTGCAAAACTTTTTTGCTCCACATTGTTACCCTCTAAAGATAAAATGAATAAATTGCTTAAGAAGATGTTGAAAGACTCTTAATGGTGCATTTATGATCATAACATACGTATTTGTGAGACCTAAGGATTTTTATTAATTCTATTTTTGTTCAATGTAAAATCAAGATTAACTTCTTAGATTTTCTGGACATCCTCGTTGTATAAATTTAATTTTTTACTCCTTTTCCTTGTACAACTTCTGAAATCTGACAGTAAGAACATTTTTATTTTTGTCTCAAACCTCTTTTTTATTCTTTGTCCATCTATTTTTTTTTTCCCCCTATGATGCTTCTTATAACTTTACCAATTACTTTGTGTTCCATTTCATTACGTTACTTATGTTTGCTTTTTCTTTAGGGCAGGATATGTCTACTGCTATGCATCTGCACAGTTCCTACAATGGAGCTTTGATCCTGGTTGGATTGCTTAAGTGCCATTAACATAAACGTGGTTAACAAAAATAGTAGTTTCAGCTTAGTATTTTTCATGCTAAATCAGGTTCAAAACTAGAAGAATAAAAGTATTTTTGTAAGAAACATAAACATCCATGTTGATTTCATAAGTGAAACTGATTCTGTTTTTGAAGAGCGGAAGAAATTTAAATAATTCATCTGAAAGCAAAGTTCACTTCTGTTTTTATATTCTCAGAAGTGAATCATCAGATTAAACTAGCATGCCACAGTTTAGTGGTAAACCTCTAACACTACCAAATCTACATATGTAGATTTTGCTTTAATGTCACAGGCAACAGAATGTAATCAACTAACAAACAAAACAAGCAAACAGAAAATTCACATCCAAATAAACCAGAAAGAGGAGTTTATAGACACTCTACAGAACTGTTAGCTGTGCTATGCTTTTCAAAAGCTGGAATTTGTCCTACAGACATCTCAGAAGCTGCACATCTGTCCAAGAAGAATCATTGCACTTTATTTCTACTGTACATGTTTATCTGCTATCTTATTCTTCATTACTGTTATGTACTATGCAAAATACATAAAGAAAAAAAGCAGTAATCAAACTATACATACTGTGAGCAGGGCTTTGTGAAGGCTGCAGTACTGTACAGAAGAAAGCCTTGAACAGATCTATCTCAAATTCAGGGTAATAATACATTTATTTCCTACCCACATTGCTCATGTAATCCACCAACTATTTTAGGAACGCCTAGATTCTTAAAAATACAGAAATTAAAGTGATTTCCTGATCAACCCTTACAGAAAGACACAAGTTTAAACATGAAAGCAACTACGAATGCTTTGGAGAGAAAAAAATAGAATGTAATGTTAATAATCCCTGTAATGTTAATAAGCTAAATAACAGTTTCAACGTTTAGTATCTTGATGCTTTACGGAGCTCCCATAAAATGGCTCTGAGCCATCCCTTCCTAATGATTTTGCACACCCACGCAACTTGCTCTGTGGGGATGGAAGATAACAGGATTTAGATCCTTGACACACTGCAATTGATTTAACAATAAATATTGTCTATCCTAGTTTTGGGTTACTATAAGATGAAAGCAAAAATGTATATACTGATCTACTGGTTTTCTTTTAAAAAGCATTCATCTGATGCTGAAGGCTAATTCTGTAAAGCTGAAACTTAAATCCCAGCAGAAACAGGTTCCCAGATATTAAAAACAAACAAACAAACAAACAAACAAAAATCATAAAAGTATGTATAATGAAATCTTTAGGCATGTGACAAACTTTGTTTTATATATTATATGATTTCAGAACTTCTGTCACACACACTCACAAACTTTCCTTAGAAGGAGAAGCAGAAGTTTAGATGATGATAAAGTTATGTTCTTACCACATTAGAAGGTTCCAATTTCTTCCTTCTAGCAAGGTCAGTGATATTACTGCCATTGTAGTTGATGCTCTCCATACAGCCTTTGAAATTTTTTTCTGCTGTTAGAACTTGGCTTCCCAGAAAAAGGCATGCCTCCAAAGGTTATCTTTGAATGTATCAGAAAATGAAAGACAGTTACTGGAGGACAAGGGCTTAGAATTTTTGCTTACTAGAAAAAGAAAGTATCAAACAAGTACTGGAAAAGTAGGAAAAAGTCTATGATGAAGTCATGACTGCAAATATTTTTGGTGGTAAATTGTATCTGTTATTAGGTTTTCCCAAATACAGAGAAAATATGTATCACAGTTACATATAGACTGTAACGAAGAGAAGGTCTCTAAAAGGAATGCAGTTTTAAATGCTTGGCAGAGCAAAATATCAGTATTGTTAAGAAACAAGAATTTGTTGGCCAAAGAATGTGCTGTCTGTCTGATCTTGGAGAAGAAAAGTCTGCCTTTCTTTACAAACCTGAATGCAGAAAGTTTGAGAAGTAAAGGTGCCCAGTAAAACCTATTTCAATATGTAGACTGAAACAAACATTAAAAAAAAAAAAAAAAAAAAAAATCTACTAAATCAAAAGGGAAGAAGGAAAGTGTTGCTTTATGTAGAACATCCATCAGTTTGGTAGAGTGTCAGAAGTGAGAAGTGGTTGGTGGCAAGTAAGGAAAATAATTCTTCTCTATTATGATGCTAAAACTAACTAAAAATTGATGATAAGAAAAGAGAAGCAACTGGCACCTATAGAGAGCTTCCCTGTTATAATATTAGCCTAGAACATGGCTTTGAGAGCACAGGGTTGTCAGCAAAAATGAGTCTGAGGGCAGGAGGGAAAACGTGAAAGAGCAAAAATGTTACAGCATTTACAAAAATACATTGTTGGGGAAAAATAATTCCCTCCTCCCCCTTCACCCCCCTTCCATATTATAGTATGTATATAGTTATCTTAATCAAAAAAGTAACCAAGGAACAAAGGCTATAAAATACAGGTGTTGTGCTGTTTCCTGTTCAATCATCCCTTCCCTAGGGAACAATCTAAATACTAAATACTATTACTAAAATTCTGAAAAATGAAAGTAGTATTTCTGACCCTTATTACTACTTGGGAGAAAAAGGAGATATCATATGAAGGACTTGGAATGGGAAACTCGAAGTTACTGTAGACAAATTGTTGGATAGCAAAAAATACAGTGAGTTGTGGCCAGTTTACCAGGCAAAACGTTTACTCTTTACATATTAAATGGCATGGACAAGACAGTGTTATACTACTTTGCATGCCCAGAATGGGAAAAAGCAGATTTCAATTCAAAACTTAAATATCAATAATAAATGGAGACAATTGTGAATTAATTTCTTTTTTATTTAGTTTAAGAAAAAAAACAACAGCACAAAAATGTTTCTAAAAATCTGTTTTTACTCATGACTGGAAAATCCAAATGTGATTTCCATGCATCTCGTGGGCCTGAGATAAAGACAAT
Source organism: Phasianus colchicus (assembly GCF_987193195.1). NCBI lineage: Eukaryota > Metazoa > Chordata > Aves > Galliformes > Phasianidae > Phasianus > Phasianus colchicus. The sequence goes on from NW_028325224.1 coordinate 472,360, forward strand.
TTAAAAGGAAAGAAAGAAAAAAAAAAGGGGGGGGGGGGGGATGCTATGATGGTAATGTTTAATATTCGTGTGGGGGGTGAAAGGTGTACTTGAGTTGCCTAAGCACAAGCTTCTACTGCTATTGGTGATGCCTGGGGTAATGTGCCTTAGTAACCTCTGCTTTCTGCTTGAGGAGGTATGCATCTCTATAAATTCTCTGCCATTTCTGCCAACACCATGGGAGTGCTGCAGATATCTAGGGGATATATGTATATAAGCTGCTCATTCAGTTTACGTGTTTGTCTTTTTCTTGGATGAGAAATAGTTGCTGTTTATTATTTCCTTAAATGCAACACAAGCATTTACTCATAATATCCAATCTGAGAACACCGTTCTTGTAACTGCTTATGAAAATCATAGATACAGAAATCAAAAGAAACTGTTTCAATCTGCTTGCATTTAAGGAAATAGGAAGTCTCTTTCCACCCTTGCGCATATTTAAGACTGTTTTCTGACAAACTGCTAGCTAAAGGCTTCAGTCTTTCTTTTTGTGCTTACTCCCTCAATGGAATAGCTGAGCTTTTGTAACTGTCCCTACTTTGAAGTTTTCTAGTGGATCCAGGTTGGTTTAAGTATCCTCTATTCCTCACTTCTTTCTTTTCTACCATTTTCTTCAAAAAGGAGCATGTTAAGAACATAAATTTCTATTCTGTTAAGAGTCTTCTCCTGCAGTTAGCTGGTTAGTAAATAATACTTTGCTTTCAGAAGATAGGAAATGGATTTGTGGTCATTCTAGATGTTTCTTATCAGGTAAACTCTCATATGTATGTGTTGGAGAAATTCTAATCAGTTCTTCAGTAAAGGTATTATGAAAGCTCAGACAGACTGTTCTGTCATTATTTACCAAGAGATCTGTCTCTTCCTAAAAATAAACAAGACTTTTTGAATTAGGATGTAATTTCCTTTTAAACTGAAAAATTGGAGAAAGACATTTTCTCAAGGGGGAACTGCAGTGGTTGGAAAGAATCTCTGCAAGTCATTGAGTCTAACAAAGCTGGTTCCCTACAGTAAGTTACAGGAAAACGTCCAGATGAGTTTTGAATATCTCCAGAGGAGACTCCACCACCTCTCTGGGCAGTCTGTTCCTGGGCACTGTCACTTTTAAGTGAATTCAGATCTGGTCCAGCTGTGGAACTTGCAGCTTTCAGCGTAAGAGTATTGTGAAAAGAAGTATCACTAGTCTGTACAGGACTAACACATTTCATTTTACATATGACATTCTTAACAATAGGCTTTTATTATTCATTCTTTGTCATATATTAAAATAAAGGATGTTTTATTTTCTTTCATGTACCAAACAGTTCCATTTGTCTTAAATACTCTATACAACTGCAGATAATTACAGCAACATAAAAAACAGCATTATGACATACCCAGAGGGATTAGTTTGACTTGTGTTTGGTTCCCAGGTCCCAAGATGCCAGTATCTGGGAAAGTGGCAAATGGAAATTCAACTGTGCAGAGGAACAGGAAAAAACCCTATATCTGTATATCAGCAATACAGAAATAATTGATAAAATGCTCAGGAAACAAGCTGTGTTTAACCAGCACTGTCCAATCCAGCCTGTTGCAGGGTCCACGACAGCAGTGAGAGGAAAGAGCAGCAGACAAGACTCCTCTGGCTTGTACCATGGTATTAGTTCTAGCACGCTTAAGTTCTGCATTTGAAGTTACATTAGCAAGCCTGATGTGCTTGGCAACAGCACAACATCTCACTCCATATGTAACGTATTTTCTGTGGAAAAGAACTTCTTTGTTCAGAACTCACGGACTTTGCATGTTCATAAAAGCTGTTACATACTTTGGAAAGTTCAGGCATACCTTCAATCCTCCTCTGTATTCGATTCCTACTGACTTCATAGTAACTGCTGTTCCCAGCAGAGCTCAATGACAGCCGGCGCAGGATCGGGGCTGAATTTGAGGTAGCAGTCACTGGCTGAAAGGAATTCCTGTAATACGCTGCACTCCCCGAAGTACGATATTCAGTGGAATTTCGACGGGCTGGGCTTGACAGATTTACTGAATTAAGTGCAGAATCCATAGAGTCCTCAGAAAAGCGATGCTCTTTGGAAGTGCTGTTTTCTTCTATACGTAACGTTTCTGCTACAGAAAACAAAAGCATCAATCTGTTCAAAACGATGGGCTTTGTAGCTTTGTTATTTAATTCCTTGCTATGTTCTCTTGAAGATAATAACAAGCTCCAAGCCTGTTAACAAGTCTCCTGTGAGACAAGACTTACTGAAGAATAGTCATTCTCAAGTAATCACTGGTCCTTTACTACATTAAAAAATTTCCAGTAAAATGTCTAATAGACAAGTTTGAGACAGTCTTCCATAAATCATCTCAGTTGTATATGTTAAATATTATGAGCAGGATGTGGACATAAGGGTTGATTTTTTTTTCATTGTCTGATATTAGCATTAACACATATGCAATCTCAGTCAAGCATTTTCATTATCTTTCTTAATGGTTATCTTCTGAGAATTTGTTTAGGAGTGCATTATGTTTCTATTTTTTATAAATATAAAAAGAATTTTTTAACATAAAAAAACCTCTCATGTTAACTAGCAAATGTTTAATTTGTTCTACACAGTAGAGGGAGTCTCTAACTTCATATGCAAGAGGACAATTATCATCTGTAGATCTCCATATGTTCAGAGACAATAGCCATCACAAAAAACTGAAGAGACTACATGCAGAGCTGCAGAAGGCTGTAAATCCTAGACTCACATGCACACTAACACAATACAGTCTGATCACAATGCTGCAACTACGAGTCGTTAAACATCAGTGGGAACACCACTCCGTTCTCTCATCATTGTATGTTCTCAGCTCCACTTGCACTAGGCCAACATCTAGCCTGAGGAAGAAGTTGGAAGCCTGATGCAAAAATCTGCATGAAACAAATGCTGCTTTGGCAAGAGAGTTAAGAGCTGGAAAATATAGCTAACAGGTTCACAGAAGTGTAAACTCCACATTACCATCTTGAAAATTACTCTATGAAAGTTATAAAACATATGCTAGTGGAGCAGCATATTCTTGGGGGTAACTGGTACAATCTGTGAAACAAGTTCCTAGAATATGCTCTTTATTACTCTTCTTGTATGACAACTTCCAATAATTTCTTGGGAAAATTCCAGAATTAAATAAAGGAAGAGTATTTTCCACAAACAAACAACAGCAACAAAAAACACACAGAGAGCTTTTGAAGCACGTTTAACTTGTTCTATTAGCAATTACGTTCTCTCCCCTGAAGTCTGTATAAAACTGGAGTTTAGTGAAGAACTTGAGGTGTATTTCACAGTTATGATCTTCAGGCAACATTATCCCAAAGTGGAACAAAGACACCCAGAGAACCGGTTCCCTACTTAGTGAATTCAGTAAAGCAAGACATGCAATCCACCATAACATCTTCTATTAAACACAACGCTTGTGGCAAAAAGAAGCTTTTAAGTCCACAAGCCCTTCTCTTTCAAGTACACAATCCTCAAGACAATAATGATAAACTTTCTAGTTTGATCTGTATCAAAAAAGCAAAGCAGTGGCTACTGAGGTTTTTGGAGAAAGCAAACTTTTATTTGTCGGCTTGAAGTAGCTGCAGCAACTTGCTAAAAGGAAAGCAATAGCCATCTTTCTATAGAATTTCAGAGATACTAACAGACACAATCAATGATAAGCACTATAATATTAAAGGAAACAAATGAGAAAATTAGATCAGTAGAGAATGAGACCACCAAATGAAGTCTCAGTGCAAGAATGAAAGGCAGAAGTAATACTTCAAATGGCTACAGAAAAGCACTATGAAGGAGTCCAAAACTTGTAGATTGAAACTTCATAAGTTTTTAAACGTATGATGAAATACTGGAAGCAATATTCCACACCAGAAAGTTTCAACAGGAGTATTTCAGCAAATATCAGCCAACTCCATACAATGTCTTATGAAGGAATCTTTTTATAGTAATCAAGCAGAGATCCCAAATACATCCGTTAAATAATCATTTTATGTCACTCTTTCCATGATCGCTCAAGACATAAAGGGTTTTAAATTGACTATTTTACAGAAGAATTTAATTGCATTTACTCCAATTATATCCCAGCAGGATGGGATACCAGGGGATGGCAAAGAGAAACTCTGCTTTGATTCCCAAGACACTAGCATTTGAGCTTAGAATCAGAAAATCATAGAATGGCTTGGGTTGGAAGGGACCCTCAAAGATCATGAAGCTCCAACCCCTCCACCATATGCAGGGCCACCAACCTCCCTATTAAATATTAGACCAGGCTGCCCAGGACCTCATCCAACTGGCCTTGAACACCTCCAGGAAGAGGGGTGTCCACAGCCTCTCTGGGCAGCCTGTTCCAGCACCTCACCATTCACTCTGTAAAGAACTTCCCCTGATACTCAACCTAAATCCTCCCTCCCTCAACTTAAAGCCATTTCCCCTTGTCCTGCCATTATCTTAAGCTTTTCTTAACATAGCTCCTCAGGTCACATACACAAGGTGGGAAAACTGGCATACTTCATAGGATGATCATCTTTTAAAATAGGTGTTTCTGTCCAGCAGCTATACTATCCCAATCCACTCCCTTTCAATTCATCTAGCCTCCCTACAAACCAACCCCAACTGCAGTCTTGTTATTGAAAGCACGGTAACAGGTATGAGAGCTGATTCAGAATTGGTGTCTGACAAATACAGTTTTGCAATTAACAGAGCAACAAATGACTCTTTTCCTACTTCGACATGTGGAGCAGATGCGAGTAGTAGAGGGATGGAATGAGAACAACTTTTTTTCTGTTACAAACAGAATTCACATTCTTACTCTCAACTATTCCAAAATTCAACAGATTTCAATGCTCTCTGATTTAGGTTTTGTAACAGAAAACTGAACATCCCTCATCTGCTTAAGCCTTCAAAGAATGCTTCTGCCACTTCAGTTTTGTTAGATTTGTAATATGGAATCAGCACTCTCTTGACCTTTGCCCTGTGAAATAAATTGTTATGCTGCTCCTTTAATGTATTTCCATCCATTACTGCATGGATGGCATCACATCTGCAATAGAACCCAACATTCACCACCAAGTAACCAATCGATGCCTTGTAAAAAAGGGCTGATCTGAAATAATAAACACATTTTCCTTACTCTGTCTTGTATCTGAACAGTTATTAACCAGACCCAGTTGTACCACAGCACTGGTAAAATACTGAAAGCAGAAGGCACTGCCATGTGATCTTATGCTGTAAGGCAGGCCCTGTAAGTAATAACTGAAGTTTTATTCTCAAGTCAGCACCAGACACCAAGGGTTCATACATGTATGAGTCCCAATTAGGAAGTTCAGCTTTTCAAAAACCAGAGTTAAATATGTTAAAGGCTGCTATTTAATGATTTCACAATGCAGCAAGCTGTTAATGACAGGTAAATTCAGCAGAAGTAGAACTTCCATATGCAGAAGATCATTAACAACATCAAATTTACTACATCTAAGAGCCACTAACAGAGCCCAGTAAGCCATATCAATTTTATCTACAAATATCAGTCTTCCAGAGGTGAGTTTTTGCACACTTGAAATGTACAAAAGATCAATGAATAATTGTCTCACCTGAAGCTGGAAAGCATCAGTTTTTCAAGTTAATTTGGTATAGACTTTCTGCACCGAACGTTTACTGTTTCAAGACCTCAAGAGGAGATGAGCAATTGCTTGTGCATACGTTGTTATAAATCTAGATTACAAGTATGTGTGTGTATATGTAGATACACATGCCATAATTATTATGCTTTTCTTTTTCTCTATCTCATTTTTTCCCTCATTTCTCCTCTCCATCTCACTGAGATGGGGGCAGTGAATGAACAGCCACGTGACGCTCAGTGATCTGCTGGGTTAAACCACAATGCATCACCATATCTTAAAGAACTTGCACGCTGCAAAAGATTTCTTCTTTTAAGAACGTTGCAACAAAACGTTGCTGGCATGCCATACAGAGACTTCCTAGCCTAGAAGGAAAAAAAAAAATGTCAAGCAGCAGCTATTCAGTTTGAGATGTAAGGATAATTTATCTGTAGGCATGGCATTAATATGTAGCAGAACTAAACCTATTCCTTAATAGAGGACATAAGAGAACGAACACTGACCTAAGAGACCAGGGAATGGGAGAAAGGAGGAAGCAGCAAATTTAACATGTGGAATCACTTGCCTGGAAGCTAAACAGATTAGCTGGAAACTTTTCACTCACTTGGTTAAGGTATTAAGAACACAAACATTATGTATGGATAAGATTATGAGAATGACTTGAATTAATAAAGCTGATACTCCACTCATGCTGAGCTTACTTGACAAATGTATAGCTTGTATAGCTGCAGCTGTTGAGATGCACAAGCTCTGCTTATTACCAACAACCTAACTGTACAGTGTACATGTAATTCAACTTTGCTATTGCTAGACTCTGATTTAAGAACTGTTCAGAAAATCCTGGACTCCCAGTGATATAAAGTATACTCCACCAGGACTATCTTAATAAAGTAGTTCACAAACATACATTCTTGACTATGCTTAAGGAGTTACAAAAGTGATAGAATCTCACTGCAGGTTACTTCAGTTCTTTCTCCCTACCCTAGGTTCACAAACAAGTGAAGAAACAAAAAAATTAGAAACACCTTCACATACCAGTTATCATTTCCCCTCCATGATGGCCAGATTTCAGAAATCCAAAGACTGTTTTGGATTGATAGGCACAATCCACACAAGCTTGTACAGCTTGTTGAAGTACCACGTTGACAGGACCTGGTCCAAAGTGATCTGGAAGCTCCTGAACCTTTTTCTTATCCAGGTGAGGCCCAGAATTTCCATGCTTGTTGACATAAACACATACTGAAAAAGAACAAGCCATATTTATACAGAATATTTCTGCTTTCTTCACACCTAGTGCACACAGAATAGAGACATGTTTCACGTGCACCATGGTTCAGGACCCCTGATCTCTCAGCTAGTAATTTAAAATATTATGAAAATATTTAAAATATTTTCATGTGTAGAGACAAGACAAGTATTATGTCCTAAATGGAGTCTAGGTCCCCAGCACTATTTCTCTCTCTATTTGATCCCTAAAAACAACTGTTTTCTTGCCAAAGATTTTGCATCATTATATCTCCTTTCTGAAACAATGAATATTGTGTAGTTGCAGACCACTTTTTCAATCAAATCAAATTGATCAAATAGGACTATTGAAAACAGAGACAATGAAAAACTATCTTTCAAAAGGAACAACAAGGCAGAAAAATATGGAGAAAAGCTGTAACTGAAGGGTTTTTCTTTCTTCTTTTTGGTCTAGACTATCACATGACCAGGAATGCACAAAGACATTAGTACAGGTTAAATCTGTGGTGACTAAGCAGACAATCTAAGTGATACGTAATAGAAAAGACTGCTGCATTTTCTCAGCTGTAGTACCATTCTGGCTTAGTTAGAAGCATAGATTTTAAAAATGAAACATTTCTATGAAGTGCTTCACTGATCTTGTGTCTTCATGCCTATCTGCTTAGTCTCTGATGTCTGCAAATTGGAGGAAGCCGCTTTGTATGAATAAACAAAGATACAAATCAGCAAAAAGAGCTTTCATGACATCTTCTGTCTGACCTCAATAACAGCTGAAAGGTTTATTTTCCTAGGAAACACAAAGGTATTTTCCCCTCATCCATCATTGAAGTTGGGATGGAGAAGAGCCTGACAACTTCTATTGTAAAAACAGTTTTTAATTTTGTTTGGGATACTTTTGACATTTAACATAAGTTATGGGCTTTTTTAGAAAGATCTGAGCTTTCAATTGACAACCTACAAATTGTTTCATTACAGAGTTACAAGCCCCTCAACAAGCCAGCTCATTAAGTGGCTTATTTTTGTTTTGCCAATGCTTTTTAAGATACATTTCATTACATTTTCTCTTAAGTTTGCTTGTTTAAAAATAAGGGAGATATTTCCCCTGATTGCTTTTACTTGGTTTAAATGGACTTGCTTTTTTAATAGAACACTGAAGAGAGACAAAATCTCCATTTTGTGTTATTAAAGTCAAGCGTGCATGAAAGCAAAATATCATATGAGCTTTTAGCTACATCAAATCCCATTTCATACATCAGAGAATGAGACAGAAATGAAACAATTGTACAGTTTCCTCCTTCAGACAGAGCAAAACTGACAGGTTTAGCAGATGTGTTCAAAGTCTCTGTGCCCCAGCACTTCTTGTTTTAATGCAGGCATCAAAATACCAGTTCTACAAAGTAACACTGGCACCTACAAACATCTTTTTTAAAAAAACGTAGTAGGTGAGTAAGTTCGCAGATAGTTCATTCACAATCTTGAAGCAGTTTCTTTGAGTAACTGCCAGGTTTCAAACATTTTTTCATCTGTGTCAGCTTTCTGGGACATCATACTGAGTTGTTGTAGGGGTTCATTGCAGTCTATCTTCATGAGATATTTTTATTTTGACATCCTTGCTTCTTTTGAAAATGATGTAATTTCCCTGCAAAAACCTGCAAAGCCATGCATACATGTATGTATGTATATACGTATAAAATATGTATGAAAGCATAAGTATAGCGTATATATAAAAACATGTATGCATGCATGCGTACATACTATATACTGTAGTATATACATACATAACTCTCTCTGTTTCTAAAGAATAACGAGAATTTAAATATTTCCTGGCTTTTGTGACCAATTAATTCAGATTAAGACCCATAAAAGTAAACAAAGGATGATGGGTGTGCCATCAGCAAACAAGCTTGTCACACTGCTGGCAAATGGAAACAGGCATGACTCCTTACTCATTTTTCTAATAATCCTGTGCAGAAATTGTTGGCTTTGCATCCACTGCCGCTAGTTAGGTGAAAGTGCTATGGATCCCTTTAGCTGTAACATTCTGCCATTTTTGATATTAAAATGAATTTGAAGAAATACATCAACTTCATCTATAAAAGGGTTCCAGGATCAAAATGCTCATCAGGGTACAACACGCGTGCCGACTTACTTACAGGGAGATTTCTTATAAGAGAAGCAGGTCTAAGACATCTGTTTATCTCCAATTTAAACAACTTAATTTAGGTAGAATTATGTGTTTTACAGCTATTCACGCAGTTGCTTACTAGAAATATCTGATTTAATTGCAGAGATGTTCTAGACCTAAACCAGGGTCTATTTAAGACAGAGAAAGCTCTGCATTGACAATTTTTATATTTGTTGTGGTTACATCATTGAAGTGAATACATTGTGTTTATATTAAATTGTAAGAAGAACCATTTTTAATAAGCTTTAACATTTTAATTTGATATCCTCTTCTGATTTAAGTGTGGCCTTATGACTCTCCATAGAAAAAGATTATTCTGCCCACACTGAGGCTAAATGACAAAACCCCAGTAACTCAAAAAAAAAAAAAAAAAAAAAGAGAAAAAAGAGAAACAAATGACTAATCTCAAAAGCCTTTGGAAATACTATGCAAATATACCACAGCAATAGAAAGTATCAGATGGGATGAGTCACATCAACAAGTTACCATGGTTTGACAAGTAGCAAAAGCAGAGTAAAACCACTCTTTCCTAAGTCTCTCTGTGAGGTTTAAGCTGACACGCTTCACTTCACATCTGAGGCAGACTACAAATCGGCACGAGCTACTGCACCTCAGCCATGGCACAGGCAAAAGCCTTCCTTGTCCTGGAGTCAGCTGCACAGAGAGGCTCTGCTGCTCTGGTCCCTGCCACGGCTGCATTTTATCCAACCCATTCCTGTGCTCATCTGAGCCCACGATGAGTCAGTGCAGAGAAGCTAACTGCAGATATCTCCTAGCTTTGCCAAAATGTTTTCTGTGCTTCACTGGGTCAGCTCGTCACCTCATCAGCAGGGAGGCTTGGGATGCACTACACGGACAAGGAGGCAAGGAGAGCAGGAGCAGAGCAACTTCTAGGGGCAGCTAGCCATACATTCAGTTAAACTGTACCATCAAAACACATCCTTGCTCTTACAGTCAGTAGCCCAAACCAAGAGTTATTAGAGTTGCTTCCAATTTATCTCCTAATCCATTTCAAGGGAATTGTTTTTCTACTAAATAGCCATACAGGAAGCTTCAAATGTCACCTATCTGCCTGAGTGATTTCACAAAAAAGACTGACATGTTTAGGAGAAAGACTTCTTGAACTTGCAGTAGATCGTCCATAAGCACAAAATCCATGCCACTGATCAATAAATATCTCCATTCTCAGCTGTCAAGGGCTATAGACATACCAGAGAAATACACTATACTCAGTCCTTTTGACTAAAAATACCAAAATCATACGTAATCCTCATATGTATTACAACACAATGTAATCACCTTCAGATGGATGAGCATCACTCCTCGGAAGCTTAGGGGAAAGGGGAGCTGTGTATGGTGGAGAGTCCTGAGAGTATCGTTTAACACTTCCGTTTTCACGTATTTCTTCTTTTGCTGTGGAAAGGAAAGATATCACCAATTTATTATGGTATAAAAATGCTCACAGGGAAAGTCAAAGTACAAAAGCAAAAACATACATCAAGTCATTCACCAGGTAACAAATCCATTTCACATAGAATCGGTCATTCAATACAAACTTCAAAAGCTGAAGTAACAGCTTAGTTTATACTATCATCATCCAAATTTCCAAATTTAGGCTACTTTCCTGAAAAGTATTAAAGCAAATGACTTTTATTTGATGAAATGAAACAAATACAATTTCTCTACTGGAAAAAAACAAAACAAAACAAATAAAAACCGAAATACCAAAACCACCACAATACTTTATTTTCTAAAGCAGCACCTCTAAGACTGAAACTGCATTGATGTCAAAGTTTTCTCAGCTATGGCTCCTGATAACCCTTGGACCGGGACTCGTAATACCAGCACTGCAAGCCATTTGATGGGAGACCCTGAGCATGTTATTTCCCTCTCACTCTATATACCCCCAGAGTACCAAAACTCACATAAAATGTCACAAGCAGCCAGCTGCAAAACCCACCTTCTCTACTAGACTGTATGCTGCAGAATTTAAAATTTTGGAGCCGCCACTGAGCAAGGTGAACAAAGAAGGAAGAAAAGAGTATTTAATGTTGTAGGATAGGCTGAACTGAATCATCTCTCAGAGCAAGCCCCTTCTTATAAGGTAGTAAGCATCTTTCTCCAAGGTTATTTTATGATTCAAACATAAATTGAACAGGCAAAATGTGAAGTTTTGAGTCTGTCCTTTTAGTAACCCAGTGGTACAATTCCTACTTGACCACAAGAAAGAGTTAGCAGAACAAAATGATTTCTGCACATGTGGTATGAGCTATCCCAACCTGCCACAGCACTTGTGCTCTGGAACGAATCCTCTAAGAACTGAAGAGTATTCATTTCAATCAATTAAAGTTATAGCAAAGCAGATTAAAATGTTAAATTTCATAAAGTAACCACACTTATCAAAAATATCAGTACTTGTAAACAACAGCTGTTTGATAGTACCTGGTTTGTTCCTATCGTACTCCGTGGGACTACGTGCACACCCCATGTAGGGGCTGAAAGGCTGGCTACTGAAAAGATTATCGCATTGAAGACTGTGGCAGAGTTTCTCCAAGAAACGTAGGACAAACGATGCACTGTTTACAGAAGGAAGATTGATGGCATGCTTCTCCCCATCAAAGGAAGCTGCGAATAAGAAGAAGATGTCAAACAGCCCCTGAGCATCACGAAGTATAGCAAAACACTAACAAGTAAAGGAGAAGACATTCAGCTTTGATTTAAAACATGCAAGACATGAGAGGAATAAACAATCTTTCTGGTGTTTAACACGTTTATATCCAAAGAACTGGTTGTACCTTCCATTGGATCCATGCCACTTTAAATTTGCTCTATGAGAACTTATTTTCAGAAAATAACACTGGCTTTAAACGAGTATAACAAATCTATTCTCTCAACATCAAAATCTTACGGGCAATTTCAGTTGTTTGCTTATAAAACAGTACCTCTATACCACCTATTTGCAGGAGATAACCAAGAAAAGATCCATTACAGCACTTGCTGGAGAGAAAAAAAAAATAAACTTTTTTTTTTTTTTAGTTTGCAACTGAACTGAGCTTACTTGCAATAGCATGCTGGCATGCATCACCACTGAAATTTTGACTACAGAAACTCATCTTGTCATTTGATATTTTACCATTAGAGAAATCCATCCTGCTGTCAACGCTACAGTGATGAAACTCCAACTTAATTCTAAAAAATCTAGGTGGCAGAGATACCACAAGAATGGACTTGAATGAGTGATTACAAAGAGACTGAACATGCGCCAACATCTTTAACTTATTAACTTCCTTCCTTGCTCCCTAAATATTTAGAATGATAGTAGTACTATAGTAGTAGTAGTTAATGATAATTTTCCCTTTTTGTGATACTTGGTGAGATTCCGAAAAAACTTACTGTTGCAAATGCCACCACTACATAGGTAAATAATTACAATTACGTTATCTGAATCCTTTGGTTATTTCTAATTAGAAAGACACTACAACAGGAACAAACTTGTAAATTATGCTTAGGGTTGGAAAGAATCAGTGTGAACACCAGGTTTATGCATCAATTTGTCTTCTCAGGCAGCTTTCTGTTTTTGAGTTTCCAAATGGTAAGCAGAGCTTTAAAGGATCACATTTGGTTAGTGGCAGATGCATTTTCAAAAAAAAAAAAACAAAAAAAAACAAACCCACAAAAATTACAAGAAAGCCTTTATTCACAAGTCTGAAATAAGAAGCATACCCATATTGCGTTACAGAAGAAGACAGATATTACATGCAAAAACAAAGAAAACGCCCCAGCTCTAGCATATTTTATGCTTCCTTAGGAAATCAGAAGCGTGACTGACTTATACTGTTAAGTGAGCCTATGATTAGGGTTAATGCAAGTACACGAGCTAGCAGCAACAATAACACACTACCTCTCGTTTGCTTTCATTGTGTGGTGATCAGTGCAGGTGCCTAGAGTTTAAGAGTCAGTACCACAGGGATAAATCCTGGACCCACGGGTTTCCATGGCCCATTCACATTTTTTCCAGACTCCAATGTTTGAATGAAAACCTAATGATTCACATGTGGCTCAGACACAAGGCTCTCTACCTCCTGTTTGGGGAAAAGGTCTCGGGAGGCATATTTCTGCTAGGAGCTCAACCAGTTCTGGAGAGCAAATGGGCTGTGAGACCCAGCACAGCCTGATCTCCTGGTATTTACTTCAAGGTAGCACTATCAGCTGCAGCAAACATTCAAATAACTTCATAATAGCCTCACAGGTAGTCTTACATGGCCCTAGGGAAATTACTTGTTCTCCACATCTTAATTTCTCATTTTGAAAAGAAGCACTGAAAAGAATAATATTATCTTAGAGTTGTCAGGAGGATAAAGCAAGAAACATCTGAGGCCATCTGAATGCCCCAAGTCACACCATGAGAAAAATCCACAAAAAAAAGAAAACAGGATTCAGTGCAAACACAGCTCCCTTGTACTCCAAACATCTGAGGGCAACCATAGGAACTCCAAGCAAAGGAGTGGGATCCAGATCTACAGGCTCAACTCTCTGCTCTGCCTGGGAACAACATAAGCTTCTTACTTCCAAGATAAATGCTAGGGCTGAAAATAAAAAGGAGCACTTCTGAGGTGCAACAACCTCAACCTCAAATGACAAATAAACAGGGAATGGAGCTTGTTTGTGCAACCCCAGACCTTGGGATGAAGAGTCATTCTCATTTCTTTACTTTTCATTGTGTAGGTATGTTTCAAACAGCAAGCTCAAGCCAGGAGAAAGGCTGAGCACTAAACTATCAGACAAATGTGTCTGTCTGATAGTGAAGAAAATCACCCAAGAGACTGATTGAATTCTCTGCTTGAGAAGGTTTATCTGAACCTCAGTCTGTTTCATCCCACTAAATGACACAGACTCAGAGCTAGAAGCAGAAAAAAGAAGCTGACACCACCACCATGAGTGGGCTTGCTAATCAAGCCTTTAATTTCCCTTTGGTTACATTTGCTTGAATTGAAACCTTATGCATCAAGCAAAATTAAAATGGTTTGTGCTTTTGTTTTGAGTAAGAAAAAATCCTAAATTCAACTCCATTCAAAACAATTATTTTCTCTGGCAGCTGAACCAAAAGAACCCACTAATTATTCACACACATTGTAGCAAGATTATTTCATCCAAGTCCCAGCATGCAGTTTTCTACTATAGCAAATACAATACTTGCCATGAAAGTTCATCACAAAAGATTTAGATTTCTTTCCTTAATCTCTGATGCAGACAATTGTTTTTCTTGCCAGTCTTAAAGAAAAACCAACTATACATAAAAAAAACAACTTTCAAACAAAAACTCTACAAGAAAATATTCTCACAATTTCATTCTGCAATTTCTCATTTAATTCTACTGTCTACACCCTCCCTTCCTATTCAACTGCACAGTTGGTTTTCACAGAATCACAGAATGGCCAGGGTTGGAAGGGACCTCAAGGATCATGAATCTCCAACCCCCTGCCAATGCAGGGCCACCAACCTCCACATTCAGTGCTAGACCAGGCTGCCCAGGGCCCCATCCAATCTGGCCTTGAACACCTCTAGCGACGGGGCATCCACAGCCTCTCTGAGCAGCCTGTTCCAGCACCTCACCACTCTCTCTGTAAAGAACTTCCCCCTGACATCCAACTTAAATCTTCCCTCCTTCAGCTTAAAACCATTTCCCCTTGTCCTGCTGTTATCTACCCTTTCAAAGAGTTTTAATGCGTTACATTAACCTTAGCCACATTTTGTTCTTCTCAAAATATATCCCTCAAAAATTTTTTATAAAATGACTTACGATTTGACTTATCACTCAGTGAGCCTCTCAGCAACCTATCCAACAAGATGATGAGAAGACAAGAGCTAAAAAACACAGGAAACCCACAAGGGCCTTGTGGCTCTGTAACACCTGAGAGAGCTCCAGCACTCTGCTTCAGGAGCAGCCCACAGGCTTCTTGAGCTTAGGACTACTGAGCTGACTTCTTTGAATCTAGCAGTAATTACAATAGTAATTCCTGTTCCTATAGGATTTTTGAATGAAAACATATCAGAACTAGATAGATTTCTTTTTTTTTTTTTTTTTTTTTTTACATCTGCTTTGTAAAATAATTACTTTCAACTATTCCATCATAGCCCATATTCACCACTGGCCTACAATTTAGTCCTTCTTCTAGAACAATAACAATCAGAATACTGGCAAAGCACATCTCAGTGCATTTTGTTCCAAAAAAAATGACTTGTTGGAATGAGGCACAACAAGGCACAACTATGTTATAATATTAATAATATAATAAAATTTCATATGTTTTGCAAAAAATAAAGTAATACAAGTTTCAAACCCATACTTACACAGTTCCAGTAAACTTCTATTACAAAGTAGAAAAGAAGCATCTATCTTTTGAACAAACTTGTGCAGACACATAAGCAAGGACTACTGAAATTCTGCTATATGCAGGTCAGGGTGCTATGTTACAGACACTGTTAGATAGCAACATCTTTTACAAGGATTTAATTAAACCTGTATTCCACTAATCATCTTTCACACCTGGTGTTAATGTAAGGAGATTAAAGTAACACCAAGTCTTTTTACTGCCAGTGATAGAATTATGAATTGATGTGCTAACTGCCATACAGAGACTTCCTAGCCTAGAAGGAAAAAAAAAATGTCAAGCAGCAGCTATTCAGTTTGAGATGTAAGGATAATTTATCTGTAGGCATGGCATTAATATGTAGCAGAACTAAACCTATTCCTTAATAGAGGACATAAGAGAACGAACACTGACCTAAGAGACCAGGGAATGGGAGAAAGGAGGAAGCAGCAAATTTAACATGTGGAATCACTTGCCTGGAAGCTAAACAGATTAGCTGGAAACTTTTCACTCACTTGGTTAAGGTATTAAGAACACAAACATTATGTATGGATAAGATTATGAGAATGACTTGAATTAATAAACAGATACTCCACTCATACTGAGCTTACTTGACAAATGTATAGCTTGTATAGCTGCAGCTGTTGAGATGCACAAGCTCTGCTCATTACCAACAACCTAACTGTACAGTGTACATGTAATTCAACTTTGCTATTGCTAGACTCTGATTTAAGAACTGTTCAGAAAATCCTGGACTCCCAGTGATATAAAGTATACTCCACCAGGACTATCTTAATAAAGTAGTTCACAAACATACATTCTTGACTATGCCTAAGGAGTTACAAAAGTGATAGAATCTCACTGCAGGTTACTTCAGTTCTTTCTCCCTACCCTAGGTTCACAAACAAGTGAAGAAACAAAAAAATTAGAAACATCTTCACATACCAGTTATCATTTCCCCTCCATGATGGCCAGATTTCAGAAATCCAAAGACTGTTTTGGATTGATAGGCACAATCCACACAAGCTTGTACAGCTTGTTGAAGTACCACGTTGACAGGACCTGGTCCAAAGTGATCTGGAAGCTCCTGAACCTTATTCTTATCCAGGTGAGGCCCAGAATTTCCATGCTTGTTGACATAAACACACACTGAAAAAGAACAAGCCATATTTATACAGAATATTTCTGCTTTCTTCACACCTAGTGCACACAGAATAGAGACATGTTTCACGTGCTAGAACTGCATTGTTTCTTAAGTCCCAAATTCACTCCCATCTGACCTCTAAAGCCTTTCCGTACCCTGCTAACGTACAAAGCTATCACAACCTGCATCTCTACTCACGCAATAGTCCCAGCAAAGCAAGAACTACCAGTACATGCTCTAAACTACCAAAAATCTATTCTTAAAAGTTGTCCTTGCTGCCCTATTTTTTCTCAGATTTGAGACGATACAACAAACCAAACCCTATAGCATACGCCTGCTATCGGTGCCCATTCTGAAGCACCCACACAGTGTCACGGAATCAACTAGATCAGTTTATGCCCGTGACAGGGGGCAGTAGGCCCCTGCCCTCCCCACCCCCCACCTGGGCCCACAAAATGGGAAGGAAGGGGGAAAAGGAAAAAAAACAGCGGCAACAATCTATGGAGGTAAACTTATTTTACTAACTATGATATTGGAATGCAAAATAATACAATATAATACAATCTAATTGAAATTGAGACTAATAAATCAAATAAGATATGAGAGAGAGTTCCCGAGACCGAGTCAAACCTGAAAAGCTTGGAACGGCTAGGAAAGCACCCTCCAGCACCCACTGCCAAGCAGTAAGAGACCGCCCCCCCCGGAAGGGTCAGATCCCGTGACTTCCGTAATGTATAGGGATAGGTACATAGAATTAGAGCATTAACACTTCAATTCCAGTACATGATGTTTTGATGTGGAATATTGAAAATCAAATAAGCAAAAACCAAAACCATGACATTCCACCCCTTATTCTACATCACTACATCACGCTTAATATATATATATACATATACAAACAAACAAAATGATTAAAAATGCATCACACGCACACGTCTATATACATATACATGGAATTACTGTCTGCACTCCCCCAGCATCAAGTTTCCTTGTGGTACACATTGAACATCCCCATTTTCCTGCATTACCCACCAAGTGGATCCAGGTCCCTGGGCAAAAACAGTACCGCGGAGAGGTTTGCCCTTTCCAGAAGCTGGAAGAACCCAAACTGCTTTTCCCAACATGCTCTTTACATGTATTACAGGGACCTTATCTCCCTTGACAGTATGTAGGGAGCTAGCAGGACCATCACGATTGATAGATCCTCTGGTATTGACTAACCAGGTGGCTTCTGCCAAATGCTTCTCCCAGTGCTTAAATGTTCCGCCACCCATTGCTTTCAGCATTGTTTTTAACAACCCATTGTATCGTTCAATTTTACCAGAGGCTGGTGCATGATAGGGAATATGGTAAATCCACTCAATGCCATGATCTTTGGCCCAAGTATTTACAAGAGAATTTTTGAAATGAGTCCCATTATCTGACTCAATTCTTTCTGGGGTGCCATGTCGCCAAAGGACTTGTTTCTCAAGACCTAATATGGTGTTTCGGGCAGTAGCATGGGGTACTGCATATGTTTCAAGCCACCCAGTGGTTGCCTCTACCATAGTAAGCACATAACACTTACCACTGCGGGATCGTGGCAAGGTGATATAATCAACCTGCCATGCCTCCGCATATTTATACTTTTGCCATCGCCCTTCCTCCCAGAGTGGTTTCATCTTCTTGGCTTGTTTGATTATAGCACATGTTTCACAGTCATGAATAACTTGTGCAATAGCATCCACAGTTAAGTCCACCCCTCGGTCTCTAGCCCACTTATATGTGGCATCTCTCCCCTGATGGCCCGAGGTCTCATGAGCCCACCGAGCTAGAAATAATTCACCCTTGTTCTGCCAGTCCAGGTCTATCTGAGCCACCTCAATTTTGGCAGCTCGATCTACCTGATGGTTATTTTGTTGTTCTTCAGTAGCCCGACTCTTGGGCACATGAGCATCTACATGGCGAACCTTTACGACCATATTCTTTATTCGGGCAGCAATATCTTTCCACAGTTCAGCAGCCCAAATAGGTTTACCCCTTCTTTGCCAGTTATTTTGTTCCCACTGCTGTAACCACCCCCACAAAGCATTTGCCACCATCCATGAGTCAGTGTAAAGATAAAGCATTGGCCACCTCTCTCGTTCAGCCACATCCAAGGCCAGTTGGACAGCCTTTACCTCTGCAAATTGGCTTGATTCTCCTTTCCCTTCAGTGGCCTCTGCAACTTGTCGTGTGGGGCTCCACACAGCAGATTTCCATCTGCGATGCTTTCCCACAATACGACACGATCCATCAGTGAACAGGGCATACTTTCTTTCATTTTCTGGTAATTCGTTGTATGGTGGGGCCTCTTTAGCTCGTGATACTTCTTCTGCTGGTGTTCCAAACTTTTTACCTTCAGGCCAGTCCATGATGACCTCTAGGATTCCTGGACGGCTGAGGTTCCCCATCCGCGCTCTTTGCGTAATCAACGCAATCCACTTACTCCAAGTGGCATCAGTTGCGTGATGGGTGGGGGGAACCTTTCCTTTAAACATCCAGTTCAACACTGGTAGTCGAGGTGCCAGAAGGAGCTGTGTTTCAGTACCAACCACTTCAGAAGCAGCCCGAACCCCCTCATACGCGGCTAAGATCTCCTTTTCAGTTGGAGTGTAGCCCTCTTCCGACCCCTTGTAGGCCCGACTCCAGAATCCCAGGGGTCGGCCTCGGGTCTCTCCTGAGGCTCTCTGCCACAAGCTCCAAGTGGGGCCTTTCTCTCCAGCAGCAGTGTAGAGGATGTTCTTTATATCCTGCCCTGTCCGTACTGGCCCTAAGGCCACGGCACGGGCTATCTCTTGCTTAATCTGTTCAAAAGCCTGCTGCTGCTCGGGGCCCGATGTAAACTCATTCTTCATTCGCGTCACATGATAAAGGGGGCTTACAATGAAGCTATAGTTTGGAACATGCATTCTCCAAAAGCCCACTACACCCAAAAAAGATTGTGTCTCTTTCTTACTAGTGGGTGGAGACATAGCGGTGATTTTGTTGATCACATCTGTCGGGATGTGACGACGGCCATCTTGCCACTTTATACCTAGGAACTGAATCTCCTGAGCAGGTCCTTTCACTTTGCTCCACTTAATAGCAAAACCAGCACGCAGAAGAATCTGGATTATTCGCTCTCCTTTTGTGAAGACTTCTTCTGCTGTATCGCCCCACACAACGATATCATCAATGTACTGCAAGTGCTCAGGGGCACTGCCCTGTTCTAATGCAGTTTGGATCAACCCGTGGCAAATGGTTGGGCTGTGTTTCCACCCCTGGGGCAAACGGTTCCAAGTATACTGAACACCCCTCCAGGTGAAAGCAAACTGTGGCCTACATTCTTTGGCCAAAGGAATGGAGAAAAAGGCATTAACAATGTCAATGGTGGCATACCATTTGGCTGCTTTTGATTCCAGTTCATACTGGAGTTCTAACATGTCCGGCACAGCAGCACTCAGTGGGGGTGTGACCTCATTCAGGCCACGATAGTCCACCGTCAGCCTCCATTCTCCGCTGGCTTTACGCACTGGCCATATGGGGCTGTTAAAAGGCGAGTGAGTTTTGCTGATCACTCCCTGACTCTCTAGTTGACGAATCAACTTATGAATGGGGAGCAAGGAATCCCTGTTGGTACGGTACTGCCGTCTGTGCACTGTTTTTGTAGCAATTGGTACCTGTTGCTCTTTTACTTGTAGCAACCCCACAACAGACGGATCTTCTGACAGGCCAGGCAAAACAGACAGCTGCTTAATGTTGTTTGTGTCTACAGCAGCTATTCCAAAGGCCCATCGATACCCCTTAGGATCCTTGAAATGCCCCCTTCTGAGATAATCAATACCAAGTATACATGGAGCCCCTGGACCAGTCACAATAGGGTGCTTTTGCCAGTTCCTACCAGTGAGGCTTATCTCGGCCTCCAACACAGTCAATTCTTGAGAGCCCCCAGTCACTCCAGAAATATGGATTGATTCTGTCCCTTCATAAGTCGAGGGCATCAGAGTGCACTGTGCACCGGTATCCACCAATGCCTTATATTTCAGTGGTTCTGATGTGCCAGGCCATCGGATCCACACAGTCCAATAAACTCTATTATCCCTTTCCCCCCCCTGACTGAGGGCAGGGCCCCTCTATTCATTACCTGTGGTAACCGGAGCAACTGCACTGGCGGTTGATCTGCCTTGTAATTCTCTCACCCGTGCTCGTAGTACATGAGTAGCTTGGTCGTGCCACTTCCTCATGTCTTCTCCATGGTCACGTAAGTAACGCCACAAGGCAAGTCGCGATGTAGGATTCCTTCCTGGAGCTGGAGAGCGTTTGCCTCTAACAGCTGAGATTTTTGATTTTGCACCTGCGAAGGAGGGTTCATCGTCTTTAGTTTGTTGGATCCACATTTGTTCTACCATCTCCTTCACCTCCTTCAGTAGACTCTTTTGACTATACTGATCTTCATCAAGCGTTTCTGATACTTCTACAGGTTTGTCACGATTCATCAGTGAAGACACTTGCTCTTGGACTTTATTCAGTTGCTCCGTCATTTGTGAGATGGCGGCGATGGCGGCGCGAGTTGGGGGTAGCTGTTGTTCATAGCTTTGGAGCATAAGAATCAATTCATAAACTAAGGGGCTTCTCTGTTGGTCCTGGTATCTGTCCGATGCGGCCAATAGTGCAGAGGCGTATCTGGCTGGTGCTGTTGATGCGAGTTGCTGCCACATTTCACGCGTTGTTCTCACTCTCTCAGGGTCATGGCCTTGTGGGTCGTTAAAAACACAGTTCGGGTCATACAACATTTCCACCACGGCTATTTCCCTCAAATACTGGATACCCTGTTCAACTGTATCCCATCTTTTCGTCACAGGCTTCAAGCCGCTTTTGAAGGGGTACCATTCCTTCACGGCTGTTAATACTCGTTCCCAGAGGGAGGCAGCCCCATCCAGACATCGACTAATCCCTCTGTCAATAGCTGGATCTCTGGCAATGGCTCCTAGTTGGCGGGCTTCATTACCATCTAGAGACAAGCTACTGGCCCCGTCGTCCCAACAGCGAACTAACCAGGAAACGATACTTTCATTTGGGCGCCGTGTAAATTCCTTTCTTGAGCCTTGGATTTCAGTCATCTTCAGAGGCCGACGAGTAGTAATAGAAACTTCCTCTTCATCACTCTCTTCTGCATGTCTCTTAGTTTTTCCTTTTGCCTTTCTTGATGTTGGTGGTTTCGAGGAGGGCCCCTCACCTGGATCTTCCTCCACCTCCTCCTCCTCCTCTTCTTCTTTTTTCCGTTCTAGACGCGAGGACACTCGTTTCCATTTCTTGCCCTCCACAGGGGCAACTGATATTGTTACTGGTGTCTCCTGTAATTGATCAGATTTGACTTTCCCTTTGGCTTGAACCTCAGCTCGGAAACTCTCTCTCTCCAAAACAGTATTATATATGGCACGGTAAGCACAAGCCAAACCCCAAATAAGTTGTACCTCCTTAGATTTACCTGAGCCGCACTGCCCCTGTTCCAAATACTGGCTAAGTTTCTGGGAATCCCACAGGTGCTCAAGAGTGAAATCCCATGACATTGCGGGTCCCCATGCTTCTAAGATTTTTCCTAAACCTCTCCATATTCCCTGCCAGTCAGCATTCTCTGGTTCTGGAGGAGACTCCTTCTGCTTACTATTCCTGTATAGGACTACATTCAGGGAGAGTGATATTACGACCACAAGCATGAGAGTTAACTCAGCATTGGAAAAGCGTCTGATAAACCAAAAGGAAAACCTGGAAACTGGTTTGAACATCGTGTGGTTTGTAAAATTAGCTATTCCATCTGGGATGTAGTTGCTTGTGAAATTAGCCATTCCATCCGGGATGCAAGTGTCAAAATTCGTATTAAACATTGCATATAGGTACCAAGATAGGTACCATACAGGCGTCTCCGTCAGTGCCCATATGTAGTTATATATGTACACAAGTCCACAACAAGTAATGATGACATTGATGATTCGCCAGTAGGTCGCGAGAAACACCATAGCTTTTAATCCCTTACTCAGCGCTCCCACGAAAAAGAGTGGGTTCATCGCTGGTTTCTGCTCAAAAAGGGTTAATGGGTTGAAACTAACAAGAGGGGGGGGGGAAAGGAAAAAAAGGCACTACCCAGACTAAGCAGTGCTCAAAGTTTACAAATATCCCAGAATACTGGCAGTACGCCTGGTCTTTCAAGGTCAAGTTTCCCAGCACAAAACCTGAACTACTGATAATGCTCCCTAACGAAGCTCTCTAAGAGCAGAGAGCGAGATTCGTTCTAAGAGCCAAAAAGCAAAAACCAAAAACAAAAGGCAGCTATGCCCGCATTCTCCACCAAAATCTGTCACGGAATCAACTAGATCAGTTTATGCCCGTGACAGGGGGCAGTAGGCCCCTGCCCTCCCCACCCCCCACCTGGGCCCACAAAATGGGAAGGAAGGGGGAAAAGGAAAAAAAACAGCGGCAACAATCTATGGAGGTAAACTTATTTTACTAACTATGATATCGGAATACAAAATAATACAATATAATACAATCTAATTGAAATTGAGACTAATAAATCAAATAAGATATGAGAGAGAGTTCCCGAGACCGAGTCAAACCTGAAAAGCTTGGAACGGCTAGGAAAGCACCCTCCAGCACCCACTGCCAGGCAGTAAGAGACCGCCCCCCCCGGAAGGGTCAGATCCCGTGACTTCCGTAATGTATAGGGATAGGTACATAGAATTAGAGCATTAACACTTCAATTCCAGTACATGATGTTTTGATGTGGAATATTGAAAATCAAATAAGCAAAAACCAAAACCATGACACACAGCGTTAATAATGTCTGTGCACAATGGTCAGTATCTGCTATCTTCAGCAACCATGCATGTATGATTTCCACACTACAGTTTGACTTTCAGTGCTAAACAAAAGAACAGTACTTACCTGGAAGCTGTGCAAAGTGGTTTAAGGCTTATCATGAAAGTAATCAAATAGGACTATTGAAAACAGAGACAATGAAAAACTATCTTTCAAAAGGAACAACAAGGCAGAAAAATATGGAGAAAAGTTGTAACTGAAGGGTTTTTCTTTCTTCTTTTTGGTCTAGACTATCACATGACCAGGAATGCACAAAGACATTAGTACAGGTTAAATCTGTGGTGACTAAGCAGACAATCTAAGTGATACGTAATAGAAAAGACTGCTGCATTTTCTCAGCTGTAGTACCATTCTGGCTTAGTTAGAAGCATAGATTTTAAAAATGAAACATTTCTATGAAGTGCTTCACTGATCTTGTGTCTTCATGCCTATCTGCTTAGTCTCTGATGTCTGCAAATTGGAGGAAGCCGCTTTGTATGAATAAACAAAGATACAAATCAGCAAAAAGAGCTTTCATGACATCTTCTGTCTGACCTCAATAACAGCTGAAAGGTTTATTTTCCTAGGAAACACAAAGGTATTTTCCCCTCATCCATCATTGAAGTTGGGATGGAGAAGAGCCTGACAACTTCTATTGTAAAAACAGTTTTTAATTTTGTTTGGGATACTTTTGACATTTAACATAAGTTATGGGCTTTTTTAGAAAGATCTGAGCTTTCAATTGACAACCTACAAATTGTTTCATTACAGAGTTACAAGCCCCTCAACAAGCCAGCTCATTAAGTGGCTTATTTTTGTTTTGCCAATGCTTTTTAAGATACATTTCATTACATTTTCTCTTAAGTTTGCTTGTTTAAAAATAAGGGAGATATTTCCCCTGATTGCTTTTACTTGGTTTAAATGGACTTGCTTTTTTAATAGAACACTGAAGAGAGACAAAATCTCCATTTTGTGTTATTAAAGTCAAGTGTGCATGAAAGCAAAATATCATATGAGCTTTTAGCTACATCAAATCCCATTTCATACATCAGAGAATGAGACAGAAATGAAACAATTGTACAGTTTCCTCCTTCAGACAGAGCAAAACTGACAGGTTTAGCAGATGTGTTCAAAGTCTCTGTGCCCCAGCACTTCTTGTTTTAATGCAGGCATCAAAATACCAGTTCTACAAAGTAACACTGGCACCTACAAACATCTTTTTTAAAAAAACGTAGTAGGTGAGTAAGTTCGCAGATAGTTCATTCACAATCTTGAAGCAGTTTCTTTGAGTAACTGCCAGGTTTCAAACATTTTTTCATCTGTGTCAGCTTTCTGGGACATCATACTGAGTTGTTGTAGGGGTTCATTGCAGTCTATCTTCATGAGATATTTTTATTTTGACATCCTTGCTTCTTTTGAAAATGATGTAATTTCCCTGCAAAAACCTGCAAAGCCATGCATACATGTATGTATGTATATACGTATAAAATATGTATGAAAGCATAAGTATAGCGTATATATAAAAACATGTATGCATGCATGCGTACATACTATATACTGTAGTATATACATACATAACTCTCTCTGTTTCTAAAGAATAACGAGAATTTAAATATTTCCTGGCTTTTGTGACCAATTAATTCAGATTAAGACCCATAAAAGTAAACAAAGGATGATGGGTGTGCCATCAGCAAACAAGCTTGTCACACTGCTGGCAAATGGAAACAGGCATGACTCCTTACTCATTTTTCTAATAATCCTGTGCAGAAATTGTTGGCTTTGCATCCACTGCCGCTAGTTAGGTGAAAGTGCTATGGATCCCTTTAGCTGTAACATTCTGCCATTTTTGATATTAAAATGAATTTGAAGAAATACATCAACTTCATCTATAAAAGGGTTCCAGGATCAAAATGCTCATCAGGGTACAACACGCGTGCCGACTTACTTACAGGGAGATTTCTTATAAGAGAAGCAGGTCTAAGACATCTGTTTATCTCCAATTTAAACAACTTAATTTAGGTAGAATTATGTGTTTTACAGCTATTCACGCAGTTGCTTACTAGAAATATCTGATTTAATTGCAGAGATGTTCTAGACCTAAACCTGGGTCTATTTAAGACAGAGAAAGTTCTGCATTGACAATTTTTATATTTGTTGTGGTTACATCATTGAAGTGAATACATTGTGTTTAGATTAAATTGTAAGAAGAACCATTTTTAATAAGCTTTAACATTTTAATTTGATATCCTCTTCTGATTTAAGTGTGGCCTTATGACTCTCCATAGAAAAAGATTATTCTGCCCACACTGAGGCTAAATGACAAAACCCCAGTAACTCAAAAAAAAAAAAAAAAAAAAAAGAGAAAAAAGAGAAACAAATGACTAATCTCAAAAGCCTTTGGAAATATTATGCAAATATACCACAGCAATAGAAAGTATCAGATGGGATGAGTCACATCAACAAGTTACCATGGTTTGACAAGTAGCAAAAGCAGAGTAAAACCACTCTTTCCTAAGTCTCTCTGTGAGGTTTAAGCTGACACGCTTCACTTCACATCTGAGGCAGACTACAAATCGGCACGAGCTACTGCACCTCAGCCATGGCACAGGCAAAAGCCTTCCTTGTCCTGGAGTCAGCTGCACAGAGAGGCTCTGCTGCTCTGGTCCCTGCCACGGCTGCATTTTATCCAACCCATTCCTGTGCTCATCTGAGCCCACGATGAGTCAGTGCAGAGAAGCTAACTGCAGATATCTCCTAGCTTTGCCAAAATGTTTTCTGTGCTTCACTGGGTCAGCTCGTCACCTCATCAGCAGGGAGGCTTGGGATGCACTACACGGACAAGGAGGCAAGGAGAGCAGGAGCAGAGCAACTTCTAGGGGCAGCTAGCCATACATTCAGTTAAACTGTACCATCAAAACACATCCTTGCTCTTACAGTCAGTAGCCCAAACCAAGAGTTATTAGAGTTGCTTCCAATTTATCTCCTAATCCATTTCAAGGGAATTGTTTTTCTACTAAATAGCCATACAGGAAGCTTCAAATGTCACCTATCTGCCTGAGTGATTTCACAAAAAAGACTGACATGTTTAGGAGAAAGACTTCTTGAACTTGCAGTAGATCGTCCATAAGCACAAAATCCATGCCACTGATCAATAAATATCTCCATTCTCAGCTGTCAAGGGCTATAGACATACCAGAGAAATACACTATACTCAGTCCTTTTGACTAAAAATACCAAAATCATACGTAATCCTCATATGTATTACAACACAATGTAATCACCTTCAGATGGATGAGCATCACTCCTCGGAAGCTTAGGGGAAAGGGGAGCTGTGTATGGTGGAGAGTCCTGAGAGTATCGTTTAACACTTCCGTTTTCACGTATTTCTTCTTTTGCTGTGGAAAGGAAAGATATCACCAATTTATTATGGTATAAAAATGCTCACAGGGAAAGTCAAAGTACAAAAGCAAAAACATACATCAAGTCATTCACCAGGTAACAAATCCATTTCACATAGAATCGGTCATTCAATACAAACTTCAAAAGCTGAAGTAACAGCTTAGTTTATACTATCATCATCCAAATTTCCAAATTTAGGCTACTTTCCTGAAAAGTATTAAAGCAAATGACTTTTATTTGATGAAATGAAACAAATACAATTTCTCTACTGGAAAAAAACAAAACAAAACAAATAAAAACCGAAATACCAAAACCACCACAATACTTTATTTTCTAAAGCAGCACCTCTAAGACTGAAACTGCATTGATGTCAAAGTTTTCTCAGCTATGGCTCCTGATAACCCTTGGACCGGGACTCGTAATACCAGCACTGCAAGCCATTTGATGGGAGACCCTGAGCATGTTATTTCCCTCTCACTCTATATACCCCCAGAGTACCAAAACTCACATAAAATGTCACAAGCAGCCAGCTGCAAAACCCACCTTCTCTACTAGACTGTATGCTGCAGAATTTAAAATTTTGGAGCCGCCACTGAGCAAGGTGAACAAAGAAGGAAGAAAAGAGTATTTAATGTTGTAGGATAGGCTGAACTGAATCATCTCTCAGAGCAAGCCCCTTCTTATAAGGTAGTAAGCATCTTTCTCCAAGGTTATTTTATGATTCAAACATAAATTGAACAGGCAAAATGTGAAGTTTTGAGTCTGTCCTTTTAGTAACCCAGTGGTACAATTCCTACTTGACCACAAGAAAGAGTTAGCAGAACAAAATGATTTCTGCACATGTGGTATGAGCTATCCCAACCTGCCACAGCACTTGTGCTCTGGAACGAATCCTCTAAGAACTGAAGAGTATTCATTTCAATCAATTAAAGTTATAGCAAAGCAGATTAAAATGTTAAATTTCATAAAGTAACCACACTTATCAAAAATATCAGTACTTGTAAACAACAGCTGTTTGATAGTACCTGGTTTGTTCCTATCGTACTCCGTGGGACTACGTGCACACCCCATGTAGGGGCTGAAAGGCTGGCTACTGAAAAGATTATCGCATTGAAGACTGTGGCAGAGTTTCTCCAAGAAACGTAGGACAAACGATGCACTGTTTACAGAAGGAAGATTGATGGCATGCTTCTCCCCATCAAAGGAAGCTGCGAATAAGAAGAAGATGTCAAACAGCCCCTGAGCATCACGAAGTATAGCAAAACACTAACAAGTAAAGGAGAAGACATTCAGCTTTGATTTAAAACATGCAAGACATGAGAGGAATAAACAATCTTTCTGGTGTTTAACACGTTTATATCCAAAGAACTGGTTGTACCTTCCATTGGATCCATGCCACTTTAAATTTGCTCTATGAGAACTTGAAGAAATACATCAACTTCATCTATAAAAGGGTTCCAGGATCAAAATGCTCATCAGGGTACAACACGCGTGCCGACTTACTTACAGGGAGATTTCTTATAAGAGAAGCAGGTCTAAGACATCTGTTTATCTCCAATTTAAACAACTTAATTTAGGGTGAATTATGTGTTTTACAGCTACTCACGTTGCTGTGAAAAGAAGCGCGGCTATACGAATAAGAAGTCGCACGGCTCTGCCCTCGCAACTCCCCCCGCCCCGCGCACGGAGGCGGCCCCCAACCGCAGCCCCCAGCCGCAGCCCCCAGCCGCTCCCCCCCTCGCGCAGCGCCACTCCGGGGTGCCGCCTGCCGCAGCGACGGCGGCGGGGAGCCCTCGCGCCCAGAGGCGGCCTTCCCGGGGTCTGCCCTCTCCGCCCCCCTCCCACCTACCTGAGGGCAGCCGGCATCCGTCCGCGCGGCGGCGCACAGCCGGTGGCACCGCGCGCACCCTGCCTGCCTGCCTGCCGCCCTCCCTCGGACGAGGGTCCCCTTAGACGAAAGCACAGCCCCAGCCCGGCCGCTACCGCGAGGGACCGCGGCCGCGGCCGGAGCCCGGGGGCCGCGAGGAGGGAGGGCGGAGCGCCCGGTGACAGGTGAGGACGGCCCCCGCGCCGCTCCCTACCTCGCGCCGCTCTCCTCGCAGCCGGCGGCTCGCTTACCCTCGACCGCCGCCGCCGCCGCCGCCCCCTCGCTCCGTTCCCCCGCCCTAACGCGGAGTTCAACGCGGCCCCGCTAGCCGCGAGGCCCCGCCCCCCGCCCCGCACTGACGGCTCTCTCCGCCAATAGCGAAGAAGACGGCCGTCCTCGAGCTCCGCCCTCACCTCCTTCGACCAATAGTAGCTATCCGTGGTGCTGCCCCTCCGCCTTCCCGGCAGGCTCGGTTGGCTCGCAGCTGCCGAGCAACGGGCGCGGGGCTGCGGGTGGGGCCGCTGAGGGCGGTGGCCGGGTGAGGCCCCGCTGCGGGCCGGGGTTGGTGCCGCGGGATTGTACCCGGGGCTTCTCGTTCGGGAGCTTTCGCCTCATAGATGGACGTTTTTTGTTCCCCTCCCCTTTTTCCCTCTCGGCTCAGCCATCAGGAGGATGGAAATATCTCCCGCACTCACAAAGCTGTAATCTTGGATTGCAGACATGATAACTGGAATGTGAAGATGTTTCTAATTTTTTTGTTTCTTCACTTGTTTGTGAACCTAGGGTAGGGAGAAAGAACTGAAGTAACCTGCAGTGAGATTCTATCACTTTTGTAACTCCTTAAGCATAGTCAAGAATGTATGTTTGTGAACTACTTTATTAAGATAGTCCTGGTGGAGTATACTTTATATCACTGGGAGTCCAGGATTTTCTGAACAGTTCTTAAATCAGAGTCTAGCAATAGCAAAGTTGAATTACATGTACACTGTACAGTTAGGTTGTTGGTAATGAGCAGAGCTTGTGCATCTCAACAGCTGCAGCTATACAAGCTATACATTTGTCAAGTAAGCTCAGTATGAGTGGAGTATCAGCTTTATTAATTCAAGTCATTCTCATAATCTTATCCATACATAATGATTGTGTTCTTAATACCTTAACCAAGTGAGTGAAAAGTTTCCAGCTAATCTGTTTAGCTTCCAGGCAAGTGATTCCACATGTTAAATTTGCTGCTTCCTCCTTTCTCCCATTCCCTGGTCTCTTAGGTCAGTGTTCGTTCTCTTACGTCCTCTATTAAGGAATAGGTTTAGTTCTGCTACATATTAATGCCATGCCTACAGATAAATTATCCTTACATCTCAAACTGAATAGCTGCTGCTTGACATTTTTTTTTTCCTCCTAGGCTAGGAAGTCTCTGTATGGCATGCCAGCAACGTTTTGTTGCAACGTTCTTAAAAGAAGAAATCTTTGGCAAGAAAACAGTTGTTTTTAGGGATCAAATAGAGAGAGAAATAGTGCTGGGGACCTAGACTCCATTTAGGACATAATACTTGTCTTGTCTCTACACATGAAAATATTTTAAATTACTAGCTGAGAGATCAGGGGTCCTGAACCATGGTATGTTCGTTATTGTTGATTGCATGTACTGTGTCATATCACTTAAAAAATTAAAAACATTAATGGCACTGAAATTTCAAACTGGGTGCACGTACCACTGTGCATAACAACTGACAAGCTATTATCTACGTTGATTAAAACTCTTAGTGCTAGTGTTTTAGCTTCTCCAAAAGCAAGGAATAAACAATTTGAATGTAGGCTTTATCAGTATTTGTACTTGTAATAAAACCAGGAATATTCATAGAATCATAGAATCATAGAATTTTTTTTTGAGTTGGAAGGGACTCTTACAGACCATTGAGTCCAGTTCCCCAGTAATGAACAGGGACACCCACAGAGGTCAGAGACCTCAGAGGCCTGTCCAGCCTGACCATGAATATCTCCCCACTGCCATAATGTTGTCTTGCCCCAGACCTATACAAGACTACAAAGTGAGTCACCAGCTCTGGATTCCTACTTAGGAGGGGTTTGCCATCAAGATAGACAGCAAGTCTCCATGTAACCCTCTCCTCTAGGCATCAGCCCTGGGAAACATGCTGCCAAATATTCTTCAGAAAAGCATCTTAGAGAGGTTTCTGTGAGCAGATGGGGGACATTTGATGAAGCAAACGGATGCTGGGTAAGCAGTAATTCTCACTCAACAACCAGCCTGGGGGCTCCGTTCTTTCTTCATTTCCATTCTTTCTGATGGAAATGTCCTTGAAACTTACTTGAGTTTGCATGGAATTTTACACTTTTTGGATTTCTAATCTTTCTCATCATTAATCCTTAAATATGTGTTCCACAATACCACTAACCAATTATAGAAAAATAATTTAAAATAATCATGTATCAAACTTTTTTAAAATTCTATTTGGAAGGTAGGAGACCTAATTACAGGCATGGGACTTTAATGTATGTGCTGAAAACTGAAACTCAATATCTACTTTTTCATTGCTCTTCAGCAACCTGAGCAAATAGATTACCTCCTGTGATAGGCTTCTGACAGTCCCTCTTAGTTTGACAGTTATTTTAGAGAGAGTCACTTTTGTATATAATGAAAGGAAAAGTTGCCAAGCATACGTACATATTTTATGTTATTTCTTAAAACTTAAAAGCTAGAGGAAAGACTCCATTTTTAGTCATGCCATTTTAAATTCAGAGTATTTGTACTGTCCGCCAGGTTTACATCAATGACACAGAATGGCATCTAGCCCAAGGGCTGAGTTACATTTCTTGCACAGGAAGGGCAGCTTTTATAATTGAGTGTATCAGTTACTGCTTTGAACTTTTTTTGTGTTACTACATTCATGTGAAAATATGATGTGCATTTTCGCATCTTCTATGTATGCCAAAAGAATTAAAAGCCATTTCTATCGAAGTGTTTCCTTGAAATTGCAACATAAAAAATATATAAATATTAAAAACAATAAAACAAAACAAGACATTTTCTCCCAGAAATACCAGGACTCTTAGACATACCTCACGTTTCATCTCAAGAATACTGCTTTCCACTCCTCAAGATCACACTGACTCCCATCACAGTGGCCTTTTCTCCCACGTACACCAGCTTTCTCCCAAATACACGACATTTTCTCCCACATACACCCGTTTT
The DNA here is from genome assembly GCF_987193195.1 of Phasianus colchicus. Lineage (NCBI taxonomy): Eukaryota > Metazoa > Chordata > Aves > Galliformes > Phasianidae > Phasianus > Phasianus colchicus. Next base: position 504,299 of record NW_028325224.1, read on the forward strand.
CTCCCAAAGATGGGACATATTCTCCCAGAAATGCCAGCTTATTCTTTAAAAAATGGCCTTTTTTTTCCCAAAATACCAGCTTTCTCACAAACACCTGTCATTTTCCAACCAAGTCTGCTACTATCTCCCAGAAACCGCCGGTTTCCGAGAAATACCTGACGTTTGCTCTCCCAAATACTACTTGACACTCCTCCAGAGGACATTGTCTCCCCTATTTACCACGTTTTCTCCCCAAGAGACCACTTGGCACACCAAAAAGACCACCGTTGCTCTCCAGTACAAGATATTCTTTCCCACCGGTTCCCACTTTTCTCCCCCAGCTATGTCATTTCCTCCCAGAAATGCCACTTTTCCCTTGGAAATTTCACCTTCTCTTCCAAAAAGAGGAGATTTGCTCCCAGAAATACCCCTTCTCTTACAACTGCCACACGCTTTCTCCCCAAAAAGCCTCCATGACAATGCCAAATGGGACACTTGCAGCCAAGAAGAGGACACCTTCTCTCAGAAAGACCACTTTTTTCCCCAAGAGAGGAGATTTTCTCCCAATTGGATGACATTTGCTGTAAGAAAGACCTGTTTTCTTCCCTCAAGAGGACATTGTCTTTCCCACTGAGGACATTTTCTCCTAGAAGTGCCGCTACTCTTTGAAACACCTCCATTTCCTCCCAAATCTACTCCATGACACGCCTCAGGATGACACTTACTCCCCGATTTGGGGCATTTTCTCCCAGAAATACCACTTCTCTCCCAAAGGGATGGCCTTTTCCCTCTCTAGCATCTGTTTCCTCACCAATACCTGGCATTTTCTCCCAGAAACACCAGCTTTCTCACAGATACATCACCTTCCCCCCCCCCCACATCAGACCTCTTCTCCCAGAAATACCAGGACTCTGCTGAATATTTCCCATTTCCTCCGGGACATACAGCATTACACTCCGCAAGAGGACAGTTTCTTTCAGAAATGTGGCATTTTATCGCAGATACACCATTTTTATGCCCAGTAGAGCTCCTTTTCTCCCAGAAATAGCACTGCACTTAGGAAGAGCTCCCATTTTCTAATCAAAATGCTGCTTTACACTCCTCAAGATCACACTTACCCCCATCAAGATGGCAGTGTCACAGAAATACCAGCTTCTGCCCCCAAAATGGGACTTTGGCTCTCCAAAACAAGACATTTTCTCCCAGAAATACCAGGACTCTTAGAAATACCTCACGTTTCATCTCAAGAATACTGCTTTCCACTCCTCAAGATCACGCTGTCTCCCATCACAATGGCCTTTTCTCCCACATACACCAGCTTTCTCCCAAATACATGACATTTTCTCCCACATACACGACATTTTCTCCCACATACACCCGTTTTCTCCCAAAGATGGGACATATTCTCCCAGAAATGCCAGCTTATTCTTTAAAAAACGGCCTTTTTTTCCCAAAATACCAGCTTTCTCACAAACACCTGTGTAGTAGGCGTGGCGAGGAGACGGTGTGTGACGGGGTCAGGTTCCCTATGCTCAGGGCTTGCCAGGTGCTGTCCCACGATAGGACAGCGTGTATGCAAGGGGTGTAGACAAAGCGGGACGAGAATATTTAAGTGCCTGCTACATTTTAATAAACACCATTTTGCTTCACCTATACTTGGGGTCTGTGTGAGCATTTGGCCCCGACCTGGTATGGGGTCGGTTTCGCTGGCAAAGCAGCATCTTATGGGGTGGAAAACGAATGTTGCAGAGAGAGCGGCAACAAGTGGTGACCCCGATGTGATCTGCCCTGTGAGTAGTAGCTGCCCGGCGTGCCCGTAAGGCGGTGGAACCTGTGAGGTGGCGGCAGGTCGCCTACGGAAGACACACTGCGGTGGAACCTGTGAGGTGGCGGCAGGTCGCGTGTGTAACTAAAATTAAGGTATTTTTACATTTCTGTAAAAGTTATTGCGGTAAGACCGTTCCTTCTAAGAAGGAGATCGCGGCCGTGTTATCGCGGCTAGAAAAGGAGGGTGAGCTGGACTCCCCTCAACAGGTGCTCGATTCAAATAAGTGGGACTCACTTACTTCGGCGCTGTGCCAGCGCGCCATGTCCGACCAAAAAGCCTCAGAGCTTAAAACGTGGGGCTTGATACTTGGGGCTCTTAAAGCGGCAAAGGCAGAAGGAGGGTTCGGGGAGGACCGGAGCGTGACGGGGGCTGCCGGGAGCGGGTCTTTGCTTTCTTATAGATCCAGCGAGGCAAAGATGGCGCCGACGGCGGAGAGTGGAGGCGGAGAGACGGAGAAGAAGGAGTCGCCGAGTCAGTCATGTGAGCCGACAGCCCCGCCCTCGCCTTACCCTGCTCCGTCTTTATGCCCTTCTTTGGACAAAACGTCTCAGCCAGAACCGCCCCTTGAAGAACGCGATAGGGCGGTAGGCGGAGCGGGGCGGGGGAGCCCGCGCCCGGGGGGGAGCCCGCGCCGGGGGGGGGGGCCTGGTTACTGACTGGGCTAAAGTTAAAGAGAAAGCGAAAGAAAAGGGCCTAGCAAATCCAGCCGCGTTTATAGTTAACCCTACAAACACGGGCGCTTTCTCTATCGCATTGGGTTATTGCGGAATCCGATTGGCCCTCTACATGGCCTACAGGGGCGGCACAGATGATAGCGGGAGTGGGAGGAACAACGCCCACCCGGAGGTCCGCCCAGATGGTTGAGATTATCGTAATCAGCAGGGATGGTTCCCTGGAAAGGCCTGTTCTGCTTACCCCGTTAGTGGCGCAGGTGCCGGGAACCCTCTTGGGGAGGAACTTTCTGCGGAGTGTGGCAGCAGGCATAACAATTTATAGTGGGGGCCACGATCTGCCAATTGTCGGCGCAGTATGCGATCCCACTGCGCTGGAGACAGGAAGTGCGACCTGTCTGGGTGGATCAGTGGTCCTTACCGACAGAAAAGCTTGTAGCGCTTCACGCATTAGTACAGCAAGAGCTTCGCTTAGGTCATATAGAACCCTCTCTTAGTCAATGGAACACTCATGTATTTGTGATAAAGAAGCGGTCAGGATCCTATCGCTTGCTGCACGACTTGCGCGCAGTTAACGCTCAGTTAGTGCCTTTTGGTGTAGTTCAGCAGGGTGCGCCTGTACTATCCGCCGTGCCTGCAGGCTGGGGGGTTGTTGTTATCGATTTGAAGGATTGCTTTTTCTCCATACCCCTGGCTGAGCAAGACAGGGAGGCTTTTGCCTTTACGGTTCCTGTCCGTAATAACCAAGGCCCGGCTCGTCGGTATCACTGGCGAGTGCTCCCACAAGGGATGGCGTGCTCTCCCACGATCTGTCAGATAGTGATTGACAGAGTTCTGAGTCCGGTCCGACAGTCCCCTAGGCAGTTCCTCCTGCTGCACTATATGGATGATCTGCTGCTATCATCCCCGACCCCATCGGGGCTCCAGTCATTAGAAGCCCAAGTGGTGACACTCCTGACATCAGCCGGCTTCACTATTTCTGCTGAAAAGATCCAGAGAGGATCGGGGGTCCAGTTTTTAGGATATCGGCTGGGAGACAAAACTGTCCACCCAGTCGGGGTTGACATCAAACCCCGGATACGCACGCTATGGGATGTGCAGAAGCTAGTGGGAGCCCTACAATGGATTCGAGGGGCACTGGGGATCCCTCCTCGCCTCATGCAGCCATTTTATGAGCAGCTTAAGGGCTCGGATCCGAACGAGGCGCGTTCCATCACGCCCGAGATGGCAGAGGCATGGAAGGAAATAACAGAATCCTGTTGTCATTCGGCTCTGTCTCGATATGATCCTGGAAGGGAGCTAGAAGTAGCTGCCTGTAAATGCGAGAGTGGGGCGGCTGCTGTTATAGGCCATGACTTGGGAGCCAAACCGCAACCATTGTGGTGGCATTTTTCCGTTCAGCCCACGCGTGCGTACTCCTCCTGGCTGGAAATATTGGCTAGGCTTCTTCGTAAGTGCCGTCATACAGCTGTCAGAACCTTCGGACAAGAACCTTCTATTATCTATCTCCCTACATCATTTCGTGATTCTTTACCGCTCCCAGAGCCCATCTTGCTTGCTTTGGAAGGGACGTCAGCTTCCCTCACATTTGCGGACTCGCCCCCTATTTTCGAACTGGCGAGACCGTTGCAGCTGTCGTTACGGTGCAGGGTGCAAGACTCGCCCGTGGAAGGGCCTACCCTGTTTACCGATGCATCATCATCAACGGGGCAAGGGGCAGTAGTGTGGGAAACAAATGGTCGCTGGGATTCCATAATCTTCACAGATCCGGGCGCCAGCGTTCAGATGCTCGAGGTCAGGGCTGTTGCGATGGCGATTGTTTATTGGCCCTCCCTTCCCTGTAACATAGTCACAGATTCTGCTTTTGCAGCTAAGCTCGCTTTGAAAATGGGCCAAGAAGGCATCCCTAGTACGGAAGCAGCGCTTATCTTAGAAGATGCTTTGTGCACCCGAGTAGAGCCTATAGCAATTTTACATGTAAGAAGTCATTCGGATGTACCAGGATTCTTTTCAGAGGGCAACGCAGCCGCAGATGCGGCTGAAGGGTCCCGTGTCCTGACGATCCGAAAGGCCAGAGACCTCCACTCCACGCTTCACATAGGCGCCCGAGCACTCGCTCGACCCTGTGGTATTTCCATTACAGCTGCAAGGGATGTGGTGCAGGCCTGCCCTCACTGTAATTCAGCTCTTGCTATTGGGGCGGGGGTCAACCCCCGCGGCTTAGGGCTGCTGCAAATATGGCAGACGGACTTTACGTGGGAGCCGCGAATGTCACCTCGGTCGTGGTTGGCAGTTACTGTTGACACAGCCTCCACGATGATCGTGGCTACCCAACACGGAAAAGCTAATTCTACCTCGGCCCAGGCCCACTGGGCTGTGGCTATTGCGGTCCTCGGCTTGCCAGTGCAAATTAAAACGGACAACGGCTCATGTTTTACATCACGGTCTACCAAGGATTGGTTAGAGGCCTGGGGAATTCAGCATACTACGGGTATTCCGGGAAACTCACAAGGACAGGCCATTGTTGAAAGGGCTAACCGCCTCCTCAAAGAAAAGATCTATGTTCTTGGGGAGGGATATAACGACAGAATCCCAATAGCAAGACAAGGAGAGATACTGGCCAAAGCTCAGTTTGCCTTAAATCACTATGAAAGAGGGGATGCCAGTAGGGCACCAGTAGAAAAGCACTGGCGACCCAGAATTCTAGAGGAAGGCCCTCTAGTCAAAATAAGAACGGAGGCAGGAATATGGGAGCCAGGATGGAGGATTCTAGTATGGGGTAGAGGGTATGCTGCTGTAAAACATGTCAATACGGGAAGTGTCATGTGGATCCCGGCGAGAAAGGTCAAACCAGATCTGATGAAAGAGAACAGTAACGAGGGACTCTGAGTTTTGCAGGTATGGCTCCTGTGAACGCCGAAGAAGGAGACAGCCCAGGAACCCCAAAAGAAGGCCGGGAGAAGCGTGGAGGAAACTCAACCGTTGCTGCCAACGAGAAAACGCGTTTCTAACAGGCAAATGCTATGTTTAGTGTGTGTGGTGGTTATTGCTTTATCACAGGGAGCGAGGGAATTCACCTTTTGTCACTGTCAGGGAATTTATGGGTTACTTAGGTAAATAAGACGAGCCAAAACGACTTTTGCTTTAGCTTGCAATCGGCAACCTCACTCTTTTGCACTTGCCTAATGGGCATCCCTCAATACACGTTAGAAGCCTTTGCGAGGTACACTACAAACCATTCCAGCTGCCGTAACAACACCGATCTAGCTAGCCAAACGGCATGTTTGATAAAATCTCTGAACGACCCTGGGGTTGCTGCAGCACAGAGCTTGGCTCAGATAGAACGCCTAGCATGTTGGTCAGTTAAGCAGGCGAATTTAACAACATTAGTATTGAATGCGATGCTAGAGGACACAAACAGCATTCGGCATGCGGTGCTGCAAAACAAAGCAGCCATCTACTTCTTGCTCCTGGCACAGGGGCATGAATGTGAAGACCTAGAAGGAATGTGTTGCTTCAATCTTAGCGACCACAGCGTATCCATCCATAAAGCGCTGAAAGCCCTGCGAGACCATACGGAGAGGATCCAGGTGGACGACGACCCCATCGGAGACTGGTTCAAGAAGACGTTTGGCAACTTCGGGAGTTGGATTGCGAAGATCGTTAAGGGCATAGTATTAGCACTCTTAGTAATTGTGTGTATTGCCGCTATTCTGCCGTGTGTGATTATGTGCTTTCAGAATTGCTTGCTAAGGATTATGTAGCAGCTTATGGACCAATGCATAGAGTATAGAGTATCACAGGTATCGGGAACAATTGTAGCGTTTGCGTTCGCGCTGTTACGGGATATTACTGAGCATAGGGAGGGGGAGATGTAGTAGGCGTGGCGAGGAGACGGTGTGTGACGGGGTCAGGTTCCCTATGCTCAGGGCTTGCCAGGTGCTGTCCCACGATAGGACAGCGTATATGCAAGGGGTGTAGACAAAGCGGGACGAGAATATTTAAGTGCCTGCTACATTTTAATAAACGCCATTTTGCTTCACCTATACTTGGGGTCTGTGTGAGCATTTGGCCCCGACCTGGTATGGGGTCGGTTTCGCTGGCAAAGCAGCATCTTATGGGGTGGAAAACGAATGTTGCAGAGAGAGCGGCAACACACCTGTCAATTTCTAACCAAGTCTGCTACTATCTCCCAGAAACCGCCGGTTTCCGAGAAATACCTGACGTTTGCTCTCCCAAATACTACTTGACACTCCTCCAGAGGTCATTGTCTCCCCTATTTACCACGTTTTCTCCCCAAGAGACCACTTGGCACACCAAAAAGACCACCGTTGCTCTCCAGTACAAGATATTCTTTCCCACCGGTTCCCACTTTTCTCCCCCAGCTATGTCATTTCCTCCCAGAAATGCCACTTTTCCCTTGGAAATTTCACCTTCTCTTCCAAAAAGAGGAGATTTGCTCCCAGAAATACCCCTTCTCTTACAACTGCCACACGCTTTCTCCCCAAAAAGCCTCCATGACAATGCCAAATGGGACACTTGCAGCCAAGAAGAGGACACCTTCTCTCAGAAAGACCCCTTTTCTCCCAAGAGAGGAGATTTTCTCCCAATTGGATGACATTTGCTGTGAGAAAGACCTGTTTTCTTCCCTCAAGAGGACATTGTCTCTGTTTTCAATAGTCCTATTTGATTACTTTCATGATAAGCCTTAAACCACTTTGCACAGTTTCCAGGTAAGTACTGTTCTTTTGTTTAGCACTGAAAGTCAAACTGTAGTGTGGAAATCATACATGCATGGTTGCTGAAGATAGCAGATACTGACCATTGTGCACAGACATTATTAACGCTGTGTGGGTGCTTCAGAATGGGCACCGATAGCAGGCGTATGCTATAGGGTTTGGTTTGTTGTATCGTCTCAAATCTGAGAAAAAATAGGGCAGCAAGGACAACTTTTAAGAATAGATTTTTGGTAGTTTAGAGCATGTACTGGTAGTTCTTGCTTTGCTGGGACTATTGCGTGAGTAGAGATGCAGGTTGTGATAGCTTTGTACGTTAGCAGGGTACGGAAAGGCTTTAGAGGTCAGATGGGAGTGAATTTGGGACTTAAGAAACAATGCAGTTCTAGCACGTGAAACATGTCTCTATTCTGTGTGCACTAGGTGTGAAGAAAGCAGAAATATTCTGTATAAATATGGCTTGTTCTTTTTCAGTGTGTGTTTATGTCAACAAGCATGGAAATTCTGGGCCTCACCTGGATAAGAAAAAGGTTCAGGAGCTTCCAGATCACTTTGGACCAGGTCCTGTCAACGTGGTACTTCAACAAGCTGTACAAGCTTGTGTGGATTGTACCTATCAATCCAAAACAGTCTTTGGATTTCTGAAATCTGGCCATCATGGAGGGGAAATGATAACTGGTATGTGAAGATGTTTCTAATTTTTTTGTTTCTTCACTTGTTTGTGAACCTAGGGTAGGGAGAAAGAACTGAAGTAACCTGCAGTGAGATTCTATCACTTTTGTAACTCCTTAGGCATAGTCAAGAATGTATGTTTGTGAACTACTTTATTAAGATAGTCCTGGTGGAGTATACTTTATATCACTGGGAGTCCAGGATTTTCTGAACAGTTCTTAAATCAGAGTCTAGCAATAGCAAAGTTGAATTACATGTACACTGTACAGTTAGGTTGTTGGTAATGAGCAGAGCTTGTGCATCTCAACAGCTGCAGCTATACAAGCTATACATTTGTCAAGTAAGCTCAGTATGAGTGGAGTATCAGTTTATTAATTCAAGTCATTCTCATAATCTTATCCATACATAATGTTTGTGTTCTTAATACCTTAACCAAGTGAGTGAAAAGTTTCCAGCTAATCTGTTTAGCTTCCAGGCAAGTGATTCCACATGTTAAATTTGCTGCTTCCTCCTTTCTCCCATTCCCTGGTCTCTTAGGTCAGTGTTCGTTCTCTTACGTCCTCTATTAAGGAATAGGTTTAGTTCTGCTACATATTAATGCCATGCCTACAGATAAATTATCCTTACATCTCAAACTGAATAGCTGCTGCTTGACATTTTTTTTTTCCTTCTAGGCTAGGAAGTCTCTGTATGGCATGCCAGCAACGTTTTGTTGCAACGTTCTTAAAAGAAGAAATCTTTGGCAAGAAAACAGTTGTTTTTAGGGATCAAATAGAGAGAGAAATAGTGCTGGGGACCTAGACTCCATTTAGGACATAATACTTGTCTTGTCTCTACACATGAAAATATTTTAAATTACTAGCTGAGAGATCAGGGGTCCTGAACCATGGTATGTTCATTATTGTTGATTGCATGTACTGTGTCATATCACTTAAAAAATTAAAAACATTAATGGCACTGAAATTTCAAACTGGGTGCACGTACCACTGTGCATAACAACTGACAAGCTATTATCTACGTTGATTAAAACTCTTAGTGCTAGTGTTTTAGCTTCTCCAAAAGCAAGGAATAAACAATTTGAATGTAGGCTTTATCAGTATTTGTACTTGTAATAAAACCAGGAATATTCATAGAATCATAGAATCATAGAATTTTTTTTTGAGTTGGAAGGGACTCTTACCGACCATTGAGTCCAGTTCCCCAGTAATGAACAGGGACACCCACAGAGGTCAGAGACCTCAGAGGCCTGTCCAGCCTGACCATGAATATCTCCCCACTGCCATAATGTTTTTCTTGCCGCAGACCTATACAAGACTACAAAGTGAGTCACCAGCTCTGGATTCCTACTTAGGAGGGGTTTGCCATCAAGATAGACAGCAAGTCTCCATGTAACCCTCTCCTCTAGGCATCAGCCCTGGGAAACATGCTGCCAAATATTCTTCAGAAAAGCATCTTAGAGAGGTTTCTGTGAGCGGATGGGGGACATTTGATGAAGCAAACGGATGCTGGGTAAGCAGTAATTCTCACTCAACAACCAGCCTGGGGGCTCCGTTCTTTCTTCATTTCCATTCTTTCTGATGGAAATGTCCTTGAAACTTACTTGAGTTTGCATGGAATTTTACACTTTTTGGATTTCTAATCTTTCTCATCATTAATCCTTAAATATGTGTTCCACAATACCACTAACCAATTATAGAAAAATAATTTAAAATAATCATGTATCAAACTTTTTTAAAATTCTATTTGGAAGGTAGGAGACCTAATTACAGGCATGGGACTTTAATGTATGTGCTGAAAACTGAAACTCAATATCTACTTTTTCATTGCTCTTCAGCAACCTGAGCAAATAGATTACCTCCTGTGATAGGCTTCTGACAGTCCCTCTTAGTTTGACAGTTATTTTAGAGAGAGTCACTTTTGTATATAATGAAAGGAAAAGTTGCCAAGCATACGTACATATTTTATGTTATTTCTTAAAACTTAAAAGCTAGAGGAAAGACTCCATTTTTAGTCATGCCATTTTAAATTCAGAGTATTTGTACTGTCCGCCAGGTTTACATCAATGACACAGAATGGCATCTAGCCCAAGGGCTGAGTTACATTTCTTGCACAGGAAGGGCAGCTTTTATAATTGAGTGTATCAGTTACTGCTTTGAACTTTTTTTGTGTTACTACATTCATGTGAAAATATGATGTGCATTTTCGCATCTTCTATGTATGCCAAAAGAATTAAAAGCCATTTCTATCGAAGTGTTTCCTTGAAATTGCAACATAAAAAATATATAAATATTAAAAACAATAAAACAAAACAAGACATTTTCTCCCAGAAATACCAGGACTCTTAGACATACCTCACGTTTCATCTCAAGAATACTGCTTTCCAATCCTCAAGATCACACTGACTCCCATCACAGTGGCCTTTTCTCCCACGTACACCAGCTTTCTCCCAAATACACGACATTTTCTCCCACATACACCCGTTTTCTCCCAAAGATGGGACATATTCTCCCAGAAATGCCAGCTTATTCTTTAAAAAACGGCCTTTTTTTTCCCAAAATACCAGCTTTCTCACAAACACCTGTCATTTTCCAACCAAGTCTGCTACTATCTCCCAGAAACCGCCGGTTTCCGAGAAATACCTGACGTTTGCTCTCCCAAATACTACTTGACACTCCTCCAGAGGACATTGTCTCCCCTATTTACCACGTTTTCTCCCCAAGAGACCACTTGGCACACCAAAAAGACCACCGTTGCTCTCCAGTACAAGATCTTCTTTCCCACCGGTTCCCACTTTTCTCCCCCAGCTATGTCATTTCCTCCCAGAAATGCCACTTTTCCCTTGGAAATTTCACCTTCTCTTCCAAAAAGAGGAGATTTGCTCCCAGAAATACCCCTTCTCTTACAACTGCCACACGCTTTCTCCCCAAAAAGCCTCCATGACAATGCCAAATGGGACACTTGCAGCCAAGAAGAGGACACCTTCTCTCAGAAAGACCACTTTTCTCCCCAAGAGAGGAGATTTTCTCCCAATTGGATGACATTTGCTGTAAGAAAGACCTGTTTTCTTCCCTCAAGAGGACATTGTCTTTCCCACTGAGGACATTTTCTCCCACAAGTGCCGCTACTCTTTGAAACACCTCCATTTCCTCCCAAATCTACTCCATGACACGCCTCAGGATGACACTTACTCCCCGATTTGGGGCATTTTCTCCCAGAAATACCACTTCTCTCCCAAAGGGATGGCCTTTTCCCTCTCTAGCATCTGTTTCCTCACCAATACCTGGCATTTTCTCCCAGAAACACCAGCTTTCTCACAGATACATCACCTTCCCCCCCCCCCCCACATCAGACCTCTTCTCCCAGAAATACCAGGACTCTGCTGAATATTTCCCATTTCCTCCGGGACATACAGCATTACACTCCGCAAGAGGACAGTTTCTTTCAGAAATGTGGCATTTTATCGCAGATACACCATTTTTATGCCCAGTAGAGCTCCTTTTCTCCCAGAAATAGCACTGCTCTTAGGAAGAGCTCCCATTTTCTAATCAAAATGCTGCTTTACACTCCTCAAGATCACACTTACCCCCATCAAGATGGCAGTGTCACAGAAATACCAGCTTCTGCCCCCAAAATGGGACTTTGGCTCTCCAAAACAAGACATTTTCTCCCAGAAATACCAGGACTCTTAGAAATACCTCACGTTTCATCTCAAGAATACTGCTTTCCACTCCTCAAGATCACACTGTCTCCCATCACAATGGCCTTTTCTCCCACATACACCAGCTTTCTCCCAAATACATGACATTTTCTCCCACATACACGACATTTTCTCCCACATACACCCGTTTTCTCCCAAAGATGGGACATATTCTCCCAGAAATGCCAGCTTATTCTTTAAAAAACGGCCTTTTTTTCCCAAAATACCAGCTTTCTCACAAACACCTGTCATTTTCCAACCAAGTCTGCTACTATCTCCCAGAAACAGCCGGTTTCCGAGAAATACCTGACGTTTGCTCCCCCAAATACTACTTGACACTCCTCCAGAGGACATTGTCTCCCCTATTTACCACGTTTTCTCCCCAAGAGACCACTTGGCACACCAAAAAGACCACCGTTGCTCTCCAGTACAAGATATTCTTTCCCACCGGTTCCCACTTTTCTCCCCCAGCTATGTCATTTCCTCCCAGAAATGCCACTTTTCCCTTGGAAATTTCACCTTCTCTTCCAAAAAGAGGAGATTTGCTCCCAGAAATACCCCTTCTCGTACAACTGCCACACTCTTTCTCCCCAAAAAGCCTCCATGACAATGCCAAATGGGACACTTGCAGCCAAGAAGAGGACACCTTCTCTCAGAAAGACCCCTTTTCTCCCAAGAGAGGAGATTTTCTCCCAATTGGATGACATTTGCTGTGAGAAAGACCTGTTTTCTTCCCTCAAGAGGACATTGTCTCTGTTTTCAATAGTCCTATTTGATTACTTTCATGATAAGCCTTAAACCACTTTGCACAGTTTCCAGGTAAGTACTGTTCTTTTGTTTAGCACTGAAAGTCAAACTGTAGTGTGGAAATCATACATGCATGGTTGCTGAAGATAGCAGATACTGACCATTGTGCACAGACATTATTAACGCTGTGTGGGTGCTTCAGAATGGGCACCGATAGCAGGCGTATGCTATAGGGTTTGGTTTGTTGTATCGTCTCAAATCTGAGAAAAAATAGGGCAGCAAGGACAACTTTTAAGAATAGATTTTTGGTAGTTTAGAGCATGTACTGGTAGTTCTTGCTTTGCTGGGACTATTGCGTGAGTAGAGATGCAGGTTGTGATAGCTTTGTACGTTAGCAGGGTACGGAAAGGCTTTAGAGGTCAGATGGGAGTGAATTTGGGACTTAAGAAACAATGCAGTTCTAGCACGTGAAACATGTCTCTATTCTGTGTGCACTAGGTGTGAAGAAAGCAGAAATATTCTGTATAAATATGGCTTGTTCTTTTTCAGTGTGTGTTTATGTCAACAAGCATGGAAATTCTGGGCCTCACCTGGATAAGAAAAAGGTTCAGGAGCTTCCAGATCACTTTGGACCAGGTCCTGTCAACGTGGTACTTCAACAAGCTGTACAAGCTTGTGTGGATTGTACCTATCAATCCAAAACAGTCTTTGGATTTCTGAAATCTGGCCATCATGGAGGGGAAATGATAACTGGTATGTGAAGATGTTTCTAATTTTTTTGTTTCTTCACTTGTTTGTGAACCTAGGGTAGGGAGAAAGAACTGAAGTAACCTGCAGTGAGATTCTATCACTTTTGTAACTCCTTAGGCATAGTCAAGAATGTATGTTTGTGAACTACTTTATTAAGATAGTCCTGGTGGAGTATACTTTATATCACTGGGAGTCCAGGATTTTCTGAACAGTTCTTAAATCAGAGTCTAGCAATAGCAAAGTTGAATTACATGTACACTGTACAGTTAGGTTGTTGGTAATAAGCAGAGCTTGTGCATCTCAACAGCTGCAGCTATACAAGCTATACATTTGTCAAGTAAGCTCAGTATGAGTGGAGTATCAGCTTTATTAATTCAAGTCATTCTCATAATCTTATCCATACATAATGTTTGTGTTCTTAATACCTTAACCAAGTGAGTGAAAAGTTTCCAGCTAATCTGTTTAGCTTCCAGGCAAGTGATTCCACATGTTAAATTTGCTGCTTCCTCCTTTCTCCCATTCCCTGGTCTCTTAGGTCAGTGTTCGTTCTCTTATGTCCTCTATTAAGGAATAGGTTTAGTTCTGCTACATATTAATGCCATGCCTACAGATAAATTATCCTTACATCTCAAACTGAATAGCTGCTGCTTGACATTTTTTTTTTCCTTCTAGGCTAGGAAGTCTCTGTATGGCAGTTAGCACATCAATTCATAATTCTATCACTGGCAGTAAAAAGACTTGGTGTTACTTTAATCTCCTTACATTAACACCAGGTGTGAAAGATGATTAGTGGAATACAGGTTTAATTAAATCCTTGTAAAAGATGTTGCTATCTAACAGTGTCTGTAACATAGCACCCTGACCTGCATATAGCAGAATTTCAGTAGTCCTTGCTTATGTGTCTGCACAAGTTTGTTCAAAAGATAGATGCTTCTTTTCTACTTTGTAATAGAAGTTTACTGGAACTGTGTAAGTATGGGTTTGAAACTTGTATTACTTTATTTTTTGCAAAACATATGAAATTTTATTATATTATTAATATAATAACATAGTTGTGCCTTGTTGTGCCTCATTCCAACAAGTCATTTTTTTTGGAACAAAATGCACTGAGATGTGCTTTGCCAGTATTCTGATTGTTATTGTTCTAGAAGAAGGACTAAATTGTAGGCCAGTGGTGAATGTGGGCTATGATGGAATAGTTGAAAGTAATTATTTTACAAAGCAGATGTAAAAAAAAAAAAAAAAAAAAAAAGAAATCTATCTAGTTCTGATATGTTTTCATTCAAAAATCCTATAGGAACAGGAATTACTATTGTAATTACTGCTAGATTCAAAGAAGTCAGCTCAGTAGTCCTAAGCTCAAGAAGCCTGTGGGCTGCTCCTGAAGCAGAGTGCTGGAGCTCTCTCAGGTGTTACAGAGCCACAAGGCCCTTGTGGGTTTCCTGTGTTTTTTAGCTCTTGTCTTCTCATCATCTTGTTGGATAGGTTGCTGAGAGGCTCACTGAGTGATAAGTCAAATCGTAAGTCATTTTATAAAAAATTTTTGAGGGATATATTTTGAGAAGAACAAAATGTGGCTAAGGTTAATGTAACGCATTAAAACTCTTTGAAAGGGTAGATAACAGCAGGACAAGGGGAAATGGTTTTAAGCTGAAGGAGGGAAGATTTAAGTTGGATGTCAGGGGGAAGTTCTTTACAGAGAGAGTGGTGAGGTGCTGGAACAGGCTGCTCAGAGAGGCTGTGGATGCCCCGTCGCTAGAGGTGTTCAAGGCCAGATTGGATGGGGCCCTGGGCAGCCTGGTCTAGCACTGAATGTGGAGGTTGGTGGCCCTGCATTGGCAGGGGGTTGGAGATTCATGATCCTTGAGGTCCCTTCCAACCCTGGCCATTCTGTGATTCTGTGAAAACCAACTGTGCAGTTGAATAGGAAGGGAGGGTGTAGACAGTAGAATTAAATGAGAAATTGCAGAATGAAATTGTGAGAATATTTTCTTGTAGAGTTTTTGTTTGAAAGTTGTTTTTTTTATGTATAGTTGGTTTTTCTTTAAGACTGGCAAGAAAAACAATTGTCTGCATCAGAGATTAAGGAAAGAAATCTAAATCTTTTGTGATGAACTTTCATGGCAAGTATTGTATTTGCTATAGTAGAAAACTGCATGCTGGGACTTGGATGAAATAATCTTGCTACAATGTGTGTGAATAATCAGTGGGTTCTTTTGGTTCAGCTGCCAGAGAAAATAATTGTTTTGAATGGAGTTGAATTTAGGATTTTTTCTTACTCAAAACAAAAGCACAAACCATTTTAATTTTGCTTGATGCATAAGGTTTCAATTCAAGCAAATGTAACCAAAGGGAAATTAAAGGCTTGATTAGCAAGCCCACTCATGGTGGTGGTGTCAGCTTCTTTTTTCTGCTTCTAGCTCTGAGTCTGTGTCATTTAGTGGGATGAAACAGACTGAGGTTCAGATAAACCTTCTCAAGCAGAGAATTCAATCAGTCTCTTGGGTGATTTTCTTCACTATCAGACAGACACATTTGTCTGATAGTTTAGTGCTCAGCCTTTCTCCTGGCTTGAGCTTGCTGTTTGAAACATACCTACACAATGAAAAGTAAAGAAATGAGAATGACTCTTCATCCCAAGGTCTGGGGTTGCACAAACAAGCTCCATTCCCTGTTTATTTGTCATTTGAGGTTGAGGTTGTTGCACCTCAGAAGTGCTCCTTTTTATTTTCAGCCCTAGCATTTATCTTGGAAGTAAGAAGCTTATGTTGTTCCCAGGCAGAGCAGAGAGTTGAGCCTGTAGATCTGGATCCCACTCCTTTGCTTGGAGTTCCTATGGTTGCCCTCAGATGTTTGGAGTACAAGGGAGCTGTGTTTGCACTGAATCCTGTTTTCTTTTTTTTGTGGATTTTTCTCATGGTGTGACTTGGGGCATTCAGATGGCCTCAGATGTTTCTTGCTTTATCCTCCTGACAACTCTAAGATAATATTATTCTTTTCAGTGCTTCTTTTCAAAATGAGAAATTAAGATGTGGAGAACAAGTAATTTCCCTAGGGCCATGTAAGACTACCTGTGAGGCTATTATGAAGTTATTTGAATGTTTGCTGCAGCTGATAGTGCTACCTTGAAGTAAATACCAGGAGATCAGGCTGTGCTGGGTCTCACAGCCCATTTGCTCTCCAGAACTGGTTGAGCTCCTAGCAGAAATATGCCTCCCGAGACCTTTTCCCCAAACAGGAGGTAGAGAGCCTTGTGTCTGAGCCACATGTGAATCATTAGGTTTTCATTCAAACATTGGAGTCTGGAAAAAATGTGAATGGGCCATGGAAACCCGTGGGTCCAGGATTTATCCCTGTGGTACTGACTCTTAAACTCTAGGCACCTGCACTGATCACCACACAATGAAAGCAAACGAGAGGTAGTGTGTTATTGTTGCTGCTAGCTCGTGTACTTGCATTAACCCTAATCATAGGCTCACTTAACAGTATAAGTCAGTCACGCTTCTGATTTCCTAAGGAAGCATAAAATATGCTAGAGCTGGGGCGTTTTCTTTGTTTTTGCATGTAATATCTGTCTTCTTCTGTAACGCAATATGGGTATGCTTCTTATTTCAGACTTGTGAATAAAGGCTTTCTTGTAATTTTTGTGGGTTTGTTTTTTTTTGTTTTTTTTTTTTTGAAAATGCATCTGCCACTAACCAAATGTGATCCTTTAAAGCTCTGCTTACCATTTGGAAACTCAAAAACAGAAAGCTGCCTGAGAAGACAAATTGATGCATAAACCTGGTGTTCACACTGATTCTTTCCAACCCTAAGCATAATTTACAAGTTTGTTCCTGTTGTAGTGTCTTTCTAATTAGAAATAACCAAAGGATTCAGATAACGTAATTGTAATTATTTACCTATGTAGTGGTGGCATTTGCAACAGTAAGTTTTTTCGGAATCTCACCAAGTATCACAAAAAGGGAAAATTATCATTAACTACTACTACTATAGTACTACTATCATTCTAAATATTTAGGGAGCAAGGAAGGAAGTTAATAAGTTAAAGATGTTGGCGCATGTTCAGTCTCTTTGTAATCACTCATTCAAGTCCATTCTTGTGGTATCTCTGCCACCTAGATTTTTTAGAATTAAGTTGGAGTTTCATCACTGTAGCGTTGACAGCAGGATGGATTTCTCTAATGGTAAAATATCAAATGACAAGATGAGTTTCTGTAGTCAAAATTTCAGTGGTGATGCATGCCAGCATGCTATTGCAAGTAAGCTCAGTTCAGTTGCAAACTAAAAAAAAAAAAAAGTTTATTTTTTTTTTCTCTCCAGCAAGTGCTGTAATGGATCTTTTCTTGGTTATCTCCTGCAAATAGGTGGTATAGAGGTACTGTTTTATAAGCAAACAACTGAAATTGCCCGTAAGATTTTGATGTTGAGAGAATAGATTTGTTATACTCGTTTAAAGCCAGTGTTATTTTCTGAAAATAAGTTCTCATAGAGCAAATTTAAAGTGGCATGGATCCAATGGAAGGTACAACCAGTTCTTTGGATATAAACGTGTTAAACACCAGAAAGATTGTTTATTCCTCTCATGTCTTGCATGTTTTAAATCAAAGCTGAATGTCTTCTCCTTTACTTGTTAGTGTTTTGCTATACTTCGTGATGCTCAGGGGCTGTTTGACATCTTCTTCTTATTCGCAGCTTCCTTTGATGGGGAGAAGCATGCCATCAATCTTCCTTCTGTAAACAGTGCATCGTTTGTCCTACGTTTCTTGGAGAAACTCTGCCACAGTCTTCAATGCGATAATCTTTTCAGTAGCCAGCCTTTCAGCCCCTACATGGGGTGTGCACATAGTCCCACGGAGTACGATAGGAACAAACCAGGTACTATCAAACAGCTGTTGTTTACAAGTACTGATATTTTTGATAAGTGTGGTTACTTTATGAAATTTAACATTTTAATCTGCTTTGCTATAACTTTAATTGATTGAAATGAATACTCTTCAGTTCTTAGAGGATTCGTTCCAGAGCACAAGTGCTGTGGCAGGTTGGGATAGCTCATACCACATGTGCAGAAATCATTTTGTTCTGCTAACTCTTTCTTGTGGTCAAGTAGGAATTGTACCACTGGGTTACTAAAAGGACAGACTCAAAACTTCACATTTTGCCTGTTCAATTTATGTTTGAATCATAAAATAACCTTGGAGAAAGATGCTTACTACCTTATAAGAAGGGGCTTGCTCTGAGAGATGATTCAGTTCAGCCTATCCTACAACATTAAATACTCTTTTCTTCCTTCTTTGTTCACCTTGCTCAGTGGCGGCTCCAAAATTTTAAATTCTGCAGCATACAGTCTAGTAGAGAAGGTGGGTTTTGCAGCTGGCTGCTTGTGACATTTTATGTGAGTTTTGGTACTCTGGGGGTATATAGAGTGAGAGGGAAATAACATGCTCAGGGTCTCCCATCAAATGGCTTGCAGTGCTGGTATTACGAGTCCCGGTCCAAGGGTTATCAGGAGCCATAGCTGAGAAAACTTTGACATCAATGCAGTTTCAGTCTTAGAGGTGCTGCTTTAGAAAATAAAGTATT
The DNA here is from genome assembly GCF_987193195.1 of Phasianus colchicus. NCBI lineage: Eukaryota > Metazoa > Chordata > Aves > Galliformes > Phasianidae > Phasianus > Phasianus colchicus. The sequence continues at coordinate 522,962 of NW_028325224.1, forward strand.
GTGGTGGTTTTGGTGTTTCGGTTTTTATTTGTTTTGTTTTGTTTTTTTCCAGTAGAGAAATTGTATTTGTTTCATTTCATCAAATAAAAGTCATTTGCTTTAATACTTTTCAGGAAAGTAGCCTAAATTTGGAAATTTGGATGATGATAGTATAAACTAAGCTGTTACTTCAGCTTTTGAAGTTTGTATTGAATGACCGATTCTATGTGAAATGGATTTGTTACCTGGTGAATGACTTGATGTATGTTTTTGCTTTTGTACTTTGACTTTCCCTGTGAGCATTTTTATACCATAATAAATTGGTGATATCTTTCCTTTTCACAGCAAAAGAAGAAATACGTGAAAACGGAAGTGTTAAACGATACTCTCAGGACTCTCCACCATACACAGCTCCCCTTTCCCCTAAGCTTCCGAGGAGTGATGCTCATCCATCTGAAGGTGATTACATTGTGTTGTAATACATATGAGGATTACGTATGATTTTGGTATTTTTAGTCAAAAGGACTGAGTATAGTGTATTTCTCTGGTATGTCTATAGCCCTTGACAGCTGAGAATGGAGATATTTATTGATCAGTGGCATGGATTTTGTGCTTATGGACGATCTACTGCAAGTTCAAGAAGTCTTTCTCCTAAACATGTCAGTCTTTTTTGTGAAATCACTCAGGCAGATAGGTGACATTTGAAGCTTCCTGTATGGCTATTTAGTAGAAAAACAATTCCCTTGAAATGGATTAGGAGATAAATTGGAAGCAACTCTAATAACTCTTGGTTTGGGCTACTGACTGTAAGAGCAAGGATGTGTTTTGATGGTACAGTTTAACTGAATGTATGGCTAGCTGCCCCTAGAAGTTGCTCTGCTCCTGCTCTCCTTGCCTCCTTGTCCGTGTAGTGCATCCCAAGCCTCCCTGCTGATGAGGTGACGAGCTGACCCAGTGAAGCACAGAAAACATTTTGGCAAAGCTAGGAGGTATCTGCAGTTAGCTTCTCTGCACTGACTCATCGTGGGCTCAGATGAGCACAGGAATGGGTTGGATAAAATGCAGCCGTGGCAGGGACCAGAGCAGCAGAGCCTCTCTGTGCAGCTGACTCCAGGACAAGGAAGGCTTTTGCCTGTGCCATGGCTGAGGTGCAGTAGCTCGTGCCGATTTGTAGTCTGCCTCAGATGTGAAGTGAAGCGTGTCAGCTTAAACCTCACAGAGAGACTTAGGAAAGAGTGGTTTTACTCTGCTTTTGCTACTTGTCAAACCATGGTAACTTGTTGATGTGACTCATCCCATCTGATACTTTCTATTGCTGTGGTATATTTGCATAGTATTTCCAAAGGCTTTTGAGATTAGTCATTTGTTTCTCTTTTTTCTCTTTTTTTTTTTTTTTTTTTTTTTTTTGAGTTACTGGGGTTTTGTCATTTAGCCTCAGTGTGGGCAGAATAATCTTTTTCTATGGAGAGTCATAAGGCCACACTTAAATCAGAAGAGGATATCAAATTAAAATGTTAAAGCTTATTAAAAATGGTTCTTCTTACAATTTAATATAAACACAATGTATTCACTTCAATGATGTAACCACAACAAATATAAAAATTGTCAATGCAGAGCTTTCTCTGTCTTAAATAGACCCTGGTTTAGGTCTAGAACATCTCTGCAATTAAATCAGATATTTCTAGTAAGCAACTGCGTGAATAGCTGTAAAACACATAATTCTACCTAAATTAAGTTGTTTAAATTGGAGATAAACAGATGTCTTAGACCTGCTTCTCTTATAAGAAATCTCCCTGTAAGTAAGTCGGCACGCGTGTTGTACCCTGATGAGCATTTTGATCCTGGAACCCTTTTATAGATGAAGTTGATGTATTTCTTCAAATTCATTTTAATATCAAAAATGGCAGAATGTTACAGCTAAAGGGATCCATAGCACTTTCACCTAACTAGCGGCAGTGGATGCAAAGCCAACAATTTCTGCACAGGATTATTAGAAAAATGAGTAAGGAGTCATGCCTGTTTCCATTTGCCAGCAGTGTGACAAGCTTGTTTGCTGATGGCACACCCATCATCCTTTGTTTACTTTTATGGGTCTTAATCTGAATTAATTGGTCACAAAAGCCAGGAAATATTTAAATTCTCGTTATTCTTTAGAAACAGAGAGAGTTATGTATGTATATACTACAGTATATAGTATGTACGCATGCATGCATACATGTTTTTATATATACGCTATACTTATGCTTTCATACATATTTTATACGTATATACATACATACATGTATGCATGGCTTTGCAGGTTTTTGCAGGGAAATTACATCATTTTCAAAAGAAGCAAGGATGTCAAAATAAAAATATCTCATGAAGATAGACTGCAATGAACCCCTACAACAACTCAGTATGATGTCCCAGAAAGCTGACACAGATGAAAAAATGTTTGAAACCTGGCAGTTACTCAAAGAAACTGCTTCAAGATTGTGAATGAACTATCTGCGAACTTACTCACCTACTACGTTTTTTTAAAAAAGATGTTTGTAGGTGCCAGTGTTACTTTGTAGAACTGGTATTTTGATGCCTGCATTAAAACAAGAAGTGCTGGGGCACAGAGACTTTGAACACATCTGCTAAACCTGTCAGTTTTGCTCTGTCTGAAGGAGGAAACTGTACAATTGTTTCATTTCTGTCTCATTCTCTGATGTATGAAATGGGATTTGATGTAGCTAAAAGCTCATATGATATTTTGCTTTCATGCACGCTTGACTTTAATAACACAAAATGGAGATTTTGTCTCTCTTCAGTGTTCTATTAAAAAAGCAAGTCCATTTAAACCAAGTAAAAGCAATCAGGGGAAATATCTCCCTTATTTTTAAACAAGCAAACTTAAGAGAAAATGTAATGAAATGTATCTTAAAAAGCATTGGCAAAACAAAAATAAGCCACTTAATGAGCTGGCTTGTTGAGGGGCTTGTAACTCTGTAATGAAACAATTTGTAGGTTGTCAATTGAAAGCTCAGATCTTTCTAAAAAAGCCCATAACTTATGTTAAATGTCAAAAGTATCCCAAACAAAATTAAAAACTGTTTTTACAATAGAAGTTGTCAGGCTCTTCTCCATCCCAACTTCAATGATGGATGAGGGGAAAATACCTTTGTGTTTCCTAGGAAAATAAACCTTTCAGCTGTTATTGAGGTCAGACAGAAGATGTCATGAAAGCTCTTTTTGCTGATTTGTATCTTTGTTTATTCATACAAAGCGGCTTCCTCCAATTTGCAGACATCAGAGACTAAGCAGATAGGCATGAAGACACAAGATCAGTGAAGCACTTCATAGAAATGTTTCATTTTTAAAATCTATGCTTCTAACTAAGCCAGAATGGTACTACAGCTGAGAAAATGCAGCAGTCTTTTCTATTACGTATCACTTAGATTGTCTGCTTAGTCACCACAGATTTAACCTGTACTAATGTCTTTGTGCATTCCTGGTCATGTGATAGTCTAGACCAAAAAGAAGAAAGAAAAACCCTTCAGTTACAGCTTTTCTCCATATTTTTCTGCCTTGTTGTTCCTTTTGAAAGATAGTTTTTCATTGTCTCTGTTTTCAATAGTCCTATTTGATCAATTTGATTTGATTGAAAAAGTGGTCTGCAACTACACAATATTCATTGTTTCAGAAAGGAGATATAATGATGCAAAATCTTTGGCAAGAAAACAGTTGTTTTTAGGGATCAAATAGAGAGAGAAATAGTGCTGGGGACCTAGACTCCATTTAGGACATAATACTTGTCTTGTCTCTACACATGAAAATATTTTAAATATTTTCATAATATTTTAAATTACTAGCTGAGAGATCAGGGGTCCTGAACCATGGTGCACGTGAAACATGTCTCTATTCTGTGTGCACTAGGTGTGAAGAAAGCAGAAATATTCTGTATAAATATGGCTTGTTCTTTTTCAGTATGTGTTTATGTCAACAAGCATGGAAATTCTGGGCCTCACCTGGATAAGAAAAAGGTTCAGGAGCTTCCAGATCACTTTGGACCAGGTCCTGTCAACGTGGTACTTCAACAAGCTGTACAAGCTTGTGTGGATTGTGCCTATCAATCCAAAACAGTCTTTGGATTTCTGAAATCTGGCCATCATGGAGGGGAAATGATAACTGGTATGTGAAGATGTTTCTAATTTTTTTGTTTCTTCACTTGTTTGTGAACCTAGGGTAGGGAGAAAGAACTGAAGTAACCTGCAGTGAGATTCTATCACTTTTGTAACTCCTTAAGCATAGTCAAGAATGTATGTTTGTGAACTACTTTATTAAGATAGTCCTGGTGGAGTATACTTTATATCACTGGGAGTCCAGGATTTTCTGAACAGTTCTTAAATCAGAGTCTAGCAATAGCAAAGTTGAATTACATGTACACTGTACAGTTAGGTTGTTGGTAATAAGCAGAGCTTGTGCATCTCAACAGCTGCAGCTATACAAGCTATACATTTGTCAAGTAAGCTCAGTATGAGTGGAGTATCAGCTTTATTAATTCAAGTCATTCTCATAATCTTATCCATACATAATGTTTGTGTTCTTAATACCTTAACCAAGTGAGTGAAAAGTTTCCAGCTAATCTGTTTAGCTTCCAGGCAAGTGATTCCACATGTTAAATTTGCTGCTTCCTCCTTTCTCCCATTCCCTGGTCTCTTAGGTCAGTGTTCGTTCTCTTATGTCCTCTATTAAGGAATAGGTTTAGTTCTGCTACATATTAATGCCATGCCTACAGATAAATTATCCTTACATCTCAAACTGAATAGCTGCTGCTTGACATTTTTTTTTTTCCTTCTAGGCTAGGAAGTCTCTGTATGGCATGCCAGCAACGTTTTGTTGCAACGTTCTTAAAAGAAGAAATCTTTTGCAGCGTGCAAGTTCTTTAAGATATGGTGATGCATTGTGGTTTAACCCAGCAGATCACTGAGCGTCACGTGGCTGTTCATTCACTGCCCCCATCTCAGTGAGATGGAGAGGAGAAATGAGGGAAAAAATGAGATAGAGAAAAAGAAAAGCATAATAATTATGGCATGTGTATCTACATATACACACACATACTTGTAATCTAGATTTATAACAACGTATGCACAAGCAATTGCTCATCTCCTCTTGAGGTCTTGAAACAGTAAACGTTCGGTGCAGAAAGTCTATACCAAATTAACTTGAAAAACTGATGCTTTCCAGCTTCAGGTGAGACAATTATTCATTGATCTTTTGTACATTTCAAGTGTGCAAAAACTCACCTCTGGAAGACTGATATTTGTAGATAAAATTGATATGGCTTACTGGGCTCTGTTAGTGGCTCTTAGATGTAGTAAATTTGATGTTGTTAATGATCTTCTGCATATGGAAGTTCTACTTCTGCTGAATTTACCTGTCATTAACAGCTTGCTGCATTGTGAAATCATTAAATAGCAGCCTTTAACATATTTAACTCTGGTTTTTGAAAAGCTGAACTTCCTAATTGGGACTCATACATGTATGAACCCTTGGTGTCTGGTGCTGACTTGAGAATAAAACTTCAGTTATTACTTACAGGGCCTGCCTTACAGCATAAGATCACATGGCAGTGCCTTCTGCTTTCAGTATTTTACCAGTGCTGTGGTACAACTGGGTCTGGTTAATAACTGTTCAGATACAAGACAGAGTAAGGAAAATGTGTTTATTATTTCAGATCAGCCCTTTTTTACAAGGCATCGATTGGTTACTTGGTGGTGAATGTTGGGTTCTATTGCAGATGTGATGCCATCCATGCAGTAATGGATGGAAATACATTAAAGGAGCAGCATAACAATTTATTTCACAGGGCAAAGGTCAAGAGAGTGCTGATTCCATATTACAAATCTAACAAAACTGAAGTGGCAGAAGCATTCTTTGAAGGCTTAAGCAGATGAGGGATGTTCAGTTTTCTGTTACAAAACCTAAATCAGAGAGCATTGAAATCTGTTGAATTTTGGAATAGTTGAGAGTAAGAATGTGAATTCTGTTTGTAACAGAAAAAAAGTTGTTCTCATTCCATCCCTCTACTACTCGCATCTGCTCCACATGTCGAAGTAGGAAAAGAGTCATTTGTTGCTCTGTTAATTGCAAAACTGTATTTGTCAGACACCAATTCTGAATCAGCTCTCATACCTGTTACCGTGCTTTCAATAACAAGACTGCAGTTGGGGTTGGTTTGTAGGGAGGCTAGATGAATTGAAAGGGAGTGGATTGGGATAGTATAGCTGCTGGACAGAAACACCTATTTTAAAAGATGATCATCCTATGAAGTATGCCAGTTTTCCCACCTTGTGTATGTGACCTGAGGAGCTATGTTAAGAAAAGCTTAAGATAATGGCAGGACAAGGGGAAATGGCTTTAAGTTGAGGGAGGGAGGATTTAGGTTGAGTATCAGGGGAAGTTCTTTACAGAGTGAATGGTGAGGTGCTGGAACAGGCTGCCCAGAGAGGCTGTGGACACCCCTCTTCCTGGAGGTGTTCAAGGCCAGTTGGATGAGGTCCTGGGCAGCCTGGTCTAATATTTAATAGGGAGGTTGGTGGCCCTGCATATGGTGGAGGGGTTGGAGCTTCATGATCTTTGAGGGTCCCTTCCAACCCAAGCCATTCTATGATTTTCTGATTCTAAGCTCAAATGCTAGTGTCTTGGGAATCAAAGCAGAGTTTCTCTTTGCCATCCCCTGGTATCCCATCCTGCTGGGATATAATTGGAGTAAATGCAATTAAATTCTTCTGTAAAATAGTCAATTTAAAACCCTTTATGTCTTGAGCGATCATGGAAAGAGTGACATAAAATGATTATTTAACGGATGTATTTGGGATCTCTGCTTGATTACTATAAAAAGATTCCTTCATAAGACATTGTATGGAGTTGGCTGATATTTGCTGAAATACTCCTGTTGAAACTTTCTGGTGTGGAATATTGCTTCCAGTATTTCATCATACGTTTAAAAACTTATGAAGTTTCAATCTACAAGTTTTGGACTCCTTCATAGTGCTTTTCTGTAGCCATTTGAAGTATTACTTCTGCCTTTCATTCTTGCACTGAGACTTCATTTGGTGGTCTCATTCTCTACTGATCTAATTTTCTCATTTGTTTCCTTTAATATTATAGTGCTTATCATTGATTGTGTCTGTTAGTATCTCTGAAATTCTATAGAAAGATGGCTATTGCTTTCCTTTTAGCAAGTTGCTGCAGCTACTTCAAGCCGACAAATAAAAGTTTGCTTTCTCCAAAAACCTCAGTAGCCACTGCTTTGCTTTTTTGATACAGATCAAACTAGAAAGTTTATCATTATTGTCTTGAGGATTGTGTACTTGAAAGAGAAGGGCTTGTGGACTTAAAAGCTTCTTTTTGCCACAAGCGTTGTGTTTAATAGAAGATGTTATGGTGGATTGCATGTCTTGCTTTACTGAATTCACTAAGTAGGGAACCGGTTCTCTGGGTGTCTTTGTTCCACTTTGGGATAATGTTGCCTGAAGATCATAACTGTGAAATACACCTCAAGTTCTTCACTAAACTCCAGTTTTATACAGACTTCAGGGGAGAGAACGTAATTGCTAATAGAACAAGTTAAACGTGCTTCAAAAGCTCTCTGTGTGTTTTTTGTTGCTGTTGTTTGTTTGTGGAAAATACTCTTCCTTTATTTAATTCTGGAATTTTCCCAAGAAATTATTGGAAGTTGTCATATAAGAAGAGTAATAAAGAGCATATTCTAGGAACTTGTTTCACAGATTGTACCAGTTACCCCCAAGAATATGCTGCTCCACTAGCATATGTTTTATAACTTTCATAGAGTAATTTTCAAGATGGTAATGTGGAGTTTACACTTCTGTGAACCTGTTAGCTATATTTTCCAGCTCTTAACTCTCTTGCCAAAGCAGCATTTGTTTCATGCAGATTTTTGCATCAGGCTTCCAACTTCTTCCTCAGGCTAGATGTTGGCCTAGTGCAAGTGGAGCTGAGAACATACAATGATGAGAGAATGGAGTGGTGTTCCCACTGATGTTTAACGACTCGTAGTTGCAGCATTGTGATCAGACTGTATTGTGTTAGTGTGCATGTGAGTCTAGGATTTACAGCCTTCTGCAGCTCTGCATGTAGTCTCTTCAGTTTTTTGTGATGGCTATTGTCTCTGAACATATGGAGATCTACAGATGATAATTGTCCTCTTGCATATGAAGTTAGAGACTCCCTCTACTGTGTAGAACAAATTAAACATTTGCTAGTTAACATGAGAGGTTTTTTTATGTTAAAAAATTCTTTTTATATTTATAAAAAATAGAAACATAATGCACTCCTAAACAAATTCTCAGAAGATAACCATTAAGAAAGATAATGAAAATGCTTGACTGAGATTGTATATGGGTTAATGCTAATATCAGACAATGAAAAAAAAAGCAAACCTTATGTCCACATCCTGCTCATAATATTTTAACATATAGAGCTGTGCTGATTTATGGAAGACTGTCTCAAACTTGTCTATTAGACATTTTACTGGAAATTTTTTAATGTAGTAAAGGACCAGTGATTACTTGAGAATGACTATTCTTCAGTAAGTCTTGTCTCACAGGAGACTTGTTAACAGGCTTGGAGCTTGTTATTATCTTCAAGAGAACATAGCAAGGAATTAAATAACAAAGCTACAAAGCCCATCGTTTTGAACAGATTGATGCTTTTGTTTTCTGTAGCAGAAACGTTACGTATAGAAGAAAACAGCACTTCCAAAGAGCATCGCTTTTCTGAGGACTCTATGGATTCTGCACTTAATTCAGTAAATCTGTCAAGCCCAGCCCGTCGAAATTCCACTGAATATCGTACTTCGGGGAGTGCAGCATATTACAGGAATTCCTTTCAGCCAGTGACTGCTACCTCAAATTCAGCCCCGATCCTGCGCCGGCTGTCATTGAGCTCTGCTGGGAACAGCAGTTACTATGAAGTCGGTAGGAATCGAATACAGAGGAGGATTGAAGGTATGCCTGAACTTTCCAAAGTATGTAACAGCTTTTATGAACATGCAAAGTCCGTGAGTTCTGAACAAAGAAGTTCTTTGCCACAGAAAATACGTTACATATGGAGTGAGATGTTGTGCTGTTGCCAAGCACATCAGGCTTGCTAATGTAACTTCAGATGCAGAACTTAAGCGTGCTAGAACTAATACCATGGTACAAGCCAGAAGAGTCTTGTCTGCTGCTCTTTCCTCTCACTGCTGTCGTGGACCCTGCAACAGGCTGGATTGGACAGTGCTGGTTAAACACAGCTTGTTTCCTGAGCATTTTATCAATTATTTCTGTATTGCTGATATACAGATATAGGGTTTTTTCCTGTTCCTCTGCACAGTTGAATTTCCATTTGCCACTTTCCCAGATACTGGCATCTTGGGACCTGGGAACCAAACACAAGTCAAACTAATCCCTCTAGGTATGTCATAATGCTGTTTTTTATGTTGCTGTAATTATCTGCAGTTGTATAGAGTATTTAAGACAAATGGAACTGTTTGGTACATGAAAGAAAATAAAACATCCTTTATTTTAATATATGACAAAGAATGAATAATAAAAGCCTATTGTTAAGAATGTCATATGTAAAATGAAATGTGTTAGTCCTGTACAGACTAGTGATACTTCTTCTTTTCACAGTATTCTTACGCTGAAAGCTGCAAGTTCCACAGCTGGACCAGATCTGAATTCACTTAAAAGGGAACCTTCAAGAATATTGAATAAGGGGGTGGTGATGGTTTACCAAAGCAAATGGTGATGTGGCAAGTTCTGTGATTGACTTATGGTTCCAGTCTGCACAGATACAAAGCTCCAAGGCCAAAATTTTGCTAGAAGAAGTGAAGTCAATCACATTCTCTTCTCATGAATACTATTTACATTTTGTAAAAACAATTGAGAAGCAAAAACATCTGTGAACTGATCGGTGAACTGTCACCCAGTCATAACAACATTCACACAGTATTACATAATCTTGTATACACCTAAAATACATTGGGAATTTCCCTCAAGAAGCATTGATCAGTTTTTATCTTTATGCCATTCAACAAGACCTGGACAGGGTGGAAAGGGAGAGAAAAAACCTTATGAGGTTCAACAAGGGCAAGTGCAGAGTCCTACATGTGGGGAAGAGTAACTGCATGTATCAGTACAGGTTAGGGTCTGACTTGCTGGAAAGAAGCACTGCAGAGAAAGGCCTGGGTGTCCCTGTAGACAGCAGGGTGCCCACAAACCAGCAATGTGGCCTTGTGGTCAAGAAGGCCAATGGTATCCTGGGATGCATTAAAAAGAATGTGGCCAGCAGGTTGAGTGAGGTGGTCTCCCCTCTCTTCTCTACCTTGGTGAGGCCACATCTGGAGTGCTGTGTCCAGTTCTGGGCTCCTCACTTCAAGAAATACAGAACTTCTGGAGACAGCCCAGTGGAGGGCCACAGAGATGATGAGGGGCCTGGAGCATCTCCTGTATGAGGAAAGGCTGAGACCTGGGGCTGTTCAGCCTGAAGAAGAGAAGGCTGAGAGAGGATATTATCAATGCTTATAAATACCAAAAGGGTGGGAGTCAAGCAGATGGGGCCAGGCTCTTGCCTGTGGAGCCCAATGACAGAACAAGGAGCAGGGGACACAAACTGGAATAAATGACGTTCCATTTGAACACAAGGAAGAGCTTCTTTACTGTGAGGGTGACAGTGCCCAGGAACAGACTGCCCAGAGAGGTGGTGGAGTCTCCTCTGGAGATATTCAAAACTCATCTGGACGTTTTCCTGTAACTTACTGTAGGGAACCAGCTTTGTTAGACTCAATGACTTGCAGAGATTCTTTCCAACCACTGCAGTTCCCCCTTGAGAAAATGTCTTTCTCCAATTTTTCAGTTTAAAAGGAAATTACATCCTAATTCAAAAAGTCTTGTTTATTTTTAGGAAGAGACAGATCTCTTGGTAAATAATGACAGAACAGTCTGTCTGAGCTTTCATAATACCTTTACTGAAGAACTGATTAGAATTTCTCCAACACATACATATGAGAGTTTACCTGATAAGAAACATCTAGAATGACCACAAATCCATTTCCTATCTTCTGAAAGCAAAGTATTATTTACTAACCAGCTAACTGCAGGAGAAGACTCTTAACAGAATAGAAATTTATGTTCTTAACATGCTCCTTTTTGAAGAAAATGGTAGAAAAGAAAGAAGTGAGGAATAGAGGATACTTAAACCAACCTGGATCCACTAGAAAACTTCAAAGTAGGGACAGTTACAAAAGCTCAGCTATTCCATTGAGGGAGTAAGCACAAAAAGAAAGACTGAAGCCTTTAGCTAGCAGTTTGTCAGAAAACAGTCTTAAATATGCGCAAGGGTGGAAAGAGACTTCCTATTTCCTTAAATGCAAGCAGATTGAAACAGTTTCTTTTGATTTCTGTATCTATGATTTTCATAAGCAGTTACAAGAACGGTGTTCTCAGATTGGATATTATGAGTAAATGCTTGTGTTGCATTTAAGGAAATAATAAACAGCAACTATTTCTCATCCAAGAAAAAGACAAACACGTAAACTGAATGAGCAGCTTATATACATATATCCCCTAGATATCTGCAGCACTCCCATGGTGTTGGCAGAAATGGCAGAGAATTTATAGAGATGCATACCTCCTCAAGCAGAAAGCAGAGGTTACTAAGGCACATTACCCCAGGCATCACCAATAGCAGTAGAAGCTTGTGCTTAGGCAACTCAAGTACACCTTTCACCCCCCACACGAATATTAAACATTACCATCATAGCATCCCCCCCCCCCCCTTTTTTTTTTCTTTCTTTCCTTTTAAATTGTCTTTATCTCAGGCCCACGAGATGCATGGAAATCACATTTGGATTTTCCAGTCATGAGTAAAAACAGATTTTTAGAAACATTTTTGTGCTGTTGTTTTTTTTCTTAAACTAAATAAAAAAGAAATTAATTCACAATTGTCTCCATTTATTATTGATATTTAAGTTTTGAATTGAAATCTGCTTTTTCCCATTCTGGGCATGCAAAGTAGTATAACACTGTCTTGTCCATGCCATTTAATATGTAAAGAGTAAACGTTTTGCCTGGTAAACTGGCCACAACTCACTGTATTTTTTGCTATCCAACAATTTGTCTACAGTAACTTCGAGTTTCCCATTCCAAGTCCTTCATATGATATCTCCTTTTTCTCCCAAGTAGTAATAAGGGTCAGAAATACTACTTTCATTTTTCAGAATTTTAGTAATAGTATTTAGTATTTAGATTGTTCCCTAGGGAAGGGATGATTGAACAGGAAACAGCACAACACCTGTATTTTATAGCCTTTGTTCCTTGGTTACTTTTTTGATTAAGATAACTATATACATACTATAATATGGAAGGGGGGTGAAGGGGGAGGAGGGAATTATTTTTCCCCAACAATGTATTTTTGTAAATGCTGTAACATTTTTGCTCTTTCACGTTTTCCCTCCTGCCCTCAGACTCATTTTTGCTGACAACCCTGTGCTCTCAAAGCCATGTTCTAGGCTAATATTATAACAGGGAAGCTCTCTATAGGTGCCAGTTGCTTCTCTTTTCTTATCATCAATTTTTAGTTAGTTTTAGCATCATAATAGAGAAGAATTATTTTCCTTACTTGCCACCAACCACTTCTCACTTCTGACACTCTACCAAACTGATGGATGTTCTACATAAAGCAACACTTTCCTTCTTCCCTTTTGATTTAGTAGATTTTTTTTTTTTTTAATGTTTGTTTCAGTCTACATATTGAAATAGGTTTTACTGGGCACCTTTACTTCTCAAACTTTCTGCAATCAGGTTTGTAAAGAAAGGCAGACTTTTCTTCTCCAAGATCAGACAGACAGCACATTCTTTGGCCAACAAATTCTTGTTTCTTAACAATACTGACATTTTGCTCTGCCAAGCATTTAAAACTGCATTCCTTTTAGAGACCTTCTCTTCGTTACAGTCTATATGTAACTGTGATACATATTTTCTCTGTATTTGGGAAAACCTAATAACAGATACAATTTACCACCAAAAATATTTGCAGTCATGACTTCATCATAGACTTTTTCCTACTTTTCCAGTACTTGTTTGATACTTTCTTTTTCTAGTAAGCAAAAATTCTAAGCCCTTGTCCTCCAGTAACTGTCTTTCATTTTCTGATACATTCAAAGATAACCTTTGGAGGCATGCCTTTTTCTGGGAAGCCAAGTTCTAACAGCAGAAAAAAATTTCAAAGGCTGTATGGAGAGCATCAACTACAATGGCAGTAATATCACTGACCTTGCTAGAAGGAAGAAATTGGAACCTTCTAATGTGGTAAGAACATAACTTTATCATCATCTAAACTTCTGCTTCTCCTTCTAAGGAAAGTTTGTGAGTGTGTGTGACAGAAGTTCTGAAATCATATAATATATAAAACAAAGTTTGTCACATGCCTAAAGATTTCATTATACATACTTTTATGATTTTTGTTTGTTTGTTTGTTTGTTTGTTTTTAATATCTGGGAACCTGTTTCTGCTGGGATTTAAGTTTCAGCTTTACAGAATTAGCCTTCAGCATCAGATGAATGCTTTTTAAAAGAAAACCAGTAGATCAGTATATACATTTTTGCTTTCATCTTATAGTAACCCAAAACTAGGATAGACAATATTTATTGTTAAATCAATTGCAGTGTGTCAAGGATCTAAATCCTGTTATCTTCCATCCCCACAGAGCAAGTTGCGTGGGTGTGCAAAATCATTAGGAAGGGATGGCTCAGAGCCATTTTATGGGAGCTCCGTAAAGCATCAAGATACTAAACTTTGAAACTGTTATTTAGCTTATTAACATTACAGGGATTATTAACATTACATTCTATTTTTTTCTCTCCAAAGCATTCGTAGTTGCTTTCATGTTTAAACTTGTGTCTTTCTGTAAGGGTTGATCAGGAAATCACTTTAATTTCTGTATTTTTAAGAATCTAGGCGTTCCTAAAATAGTTGGTGGATTACATGAGCAATGTGGGTAGGAAATAAATGTATTATTACCCTGAATTTGAGATAGATCTGTTCAAGGCTTTCTTCTGTACAGTACTGCAGCCTTCACAAAGCCCTGCTCACAGTATGTATAGTTTGATTACTGCTTTTTTTCTTTATGTATTTTGCATAGTACATAACAGTAATGAAGAATAAGATATAAGATGAACATGTACAGTAGAAATAAAGTGCAGTGATTCTTCTTGGACAGATGTGCAACTTCTGAGATGTCTGTAGGACAAATTCCAGCTTAGGTTAGTAAATAATACTTTGCTTTCAGAAGATAGGAAATGGATTTGTGGTCATTCTCGATGTTTCTTATCAGGTAAACTCTCATATGTATGTGTTGGAGAAATTCTAATCAGTTCTTCAGTAAAGGTATTATGAAAGCTCAGACAGACTGTTCTGTCATTATTTACCAAGAGATCTGTCTCTTCCTAAAAATTAACAAGACTTTTTGAATTAGGATGTAATTTCCTTTTAAACTGAAAAATTGGAGAAAGACATTTTCTCAAGGGGGAACTGCAGTGGTTGGAAAGAATCTCTGCAAGTCATTGAGTCTAACAAAGCTGGTTCCCTACAGTAAGTTACAGGAAAACGTCCAGATGAGTTTTGAATATCTCCAGAGGAGACTCCACCACCTCTCTGGGCAGTCTGTTCCTGGGCACTGTCACCCTCACAGTAAAGAAGCTCTTCCTTGTGTTCAAATGGAACGTCATTTATTCCAGTTTGTGTCCCCTGCTCCTTGTTCTGTCATTGGGCTCCACAGGCAAGAGCCTGGCCCCATCTGCTTGACTCCCACCCTTTTGGTATTTATAAGCATTGATAATATCCTCTCTCAGCCTTCTCTTCTTCAGGCTGAACAGCCCCAGGTCTCAGCCTTTCCTCATACAGGAGATGCTCCAGGCCCCTCATCATCTCTGTGGCCCTCCACTGGGCTGTCTCCAGAAGTTCTGTATTTCTTGAAGTGAGGAGCCCAGAACTGGACACAGCACTCCAGATGTGGCCTCACCAAGGTAGAGAAGAGAGGGGAGACCACCTCACTCAACCTGCTGGCCACATTCTTTTTAATGCATCCCAGGATACCATTGGCCTTCTTGACCACAAGGCCACATTGCTGGTTTGTGGGCACCCTGCTGTCTACAGGGACACCCAGGCCTTTCTCTGCAGTGCTTCTTTCCAGCAAGTCAGACCCTAACCTGTACTGATACATGCAGTTACTCTTCCCCACATGTAGGACTCTGCACTTGCCCTTGTTGAACCTCATAAGGTTTTTTCTCTCCCTTTCCACCCTGTCCAGGTCTTGTTGAATGGCATAAAGATAAAAACTGATCAATGCTTCTTGAGGGAAATTCCCAATGTATTTTAGGTGTATACAAGATTATGTAATACTGTGTGAATGTTGTTATGACTGGGTGACAGTTCACCGATCAGTTCACAGATGTTTTTGCTTCTCAATTGTTTTTACAAAATGTAAATAGTATTCATGAGAAGAGAATGTGATTGACTTCACTTCTTCTAGCAAAATTTTGGCCTTGGAGCTTTGTATCTGTGCAGACTGGAACCATAAGTCAATCACAGAACTTGCCACATCACCATTTGCTTTGGTAAACCATCACCACCCCCTTATTCAATATTCTTGAAGGTTCCCTTTTAAGTGAATTCAGATCTGGTCCAGCTGTGGAACTTGCAGCTTTCAGCGTAAGAATACTGTGAAAAGAAGAAGTATCACTAGTCTGTACAGGACTAACACATTTCATTTTACATATGACATTCTTAACAATAGGCTTTTATTATTCATTCTTTGTCATATATTAAAATAAAGGATGTTTTATTTTCTTTCATGTACCAAACAGTTCCATTTGTCTTAAATACTCTATACAACTGCAGATAATTACAGCAACATAAAAAACAGCATTATGACATACCTAGAGGGATTAGTTTGACTTGTGTTTGGTTCCCAGGTCCCAAGATGCCAGTATCTGGGAAAGTGGCAAATGGAAATTCAACTGTGCAGAGGAACAGGAAAAAACCCTATATCTGTATATCAGCAATACAGAAATAATTGATAAAATGCTCAGGAAACAAGCTGTGTTTAACCAGCACTGTCCAATCCAGCCTGTTGCAGGGTCCACGACAGCAGTGAGAGGAAAGAGCAGCAGACAAGACTCCTCTGGCTTGTACCATGGTATTAGTTCTAGCACGCTTAAGTTCTGCATCTGAAGTTACATTAGCAAGCCTGATGTGCTTGGCAACAGCACAACATCTCACTCCATATGTAACGTATTTTCTGTGGCAAAGAACTTCTTTGTTCAGAACTCACGGACTTTGCATGTTCATAAAAGCTGTTACATACTTTGGAAAGTTCAGGCATACCTTCAGTCCTCCTCTGTATTCGATTCCTACTGACTTCATAGTAACTGCTGTTCCCAGCAGAGCTCAATGACAGCCGGCGCAGGATCGGGGCTGAATTTGAGGTAGCAGTCACTGGCTGAAAGGAATTCCTGTAATATGCTGCACTCCCCGAAGTACGATATTCAGTGGAATTTCGACGGGCTGGGCTTGACAGATTTACTGAATTAAGTGCAGAATCCATAGAGTCCTCAGAAAAGCGATGCTCTTTGGAAGTGCTGTTTTCTTCTATACGTAACGTTTCTGCTACAGAAAACAAAAGCATCAATCTGTTCAAAACGATGGGCTTTGTAGCTTTGTTATTTAATTCCTTGCTATGTTCTCTTGAAGATAATAACAAGCTCCAAGCCTGTTAACAAGTCTCCTGTGAGACAAGACTTACTGAAGAATAGTCATTCTCAAGTAATCACTGGTCCTTTACTACATTAAAAAATTTCCAGTAAAATGTCTAATAGACAAGTTTGAGACAGTCTTCCATAAATCAGCACAGCTCTATATGTTAAATATTATGAGCAGGATGTGGACATAAGGTTTGATTTTTTTTTTCATTGTCTGATATTAGCATTAACCCATATACAATCTCAGTCAAGCATTTTCATTATCTTTCTTAACTGGTCTATCTGGGAGAAAAGGCCATTTTGATGGGAGTAAGTGTGATCTTGAGGAGCGTCAAGTAGTATTCTTGGGATGAAATGGGAGGTATTTCTAAGAGAAGTGGTATTTCTGGGAGAAAATGTCTTGTTTTGGCAGAAAATGTCCTATTTTGGGGGCAGAAGTTGGTATTTCTGTGACCAAATGCCATCTTGATGGGAGTAAGTGTGATCTTGAGGAGCGTAACGCAGCATTTTTGGTAGAGAATGGGAGCTATTTCTTGGAGTAGTGCTATTTGTGGGAGAAAATGAGCTCGGTTGGGGATGAAAATGGTCTATGTGTGATAAAATGCCACATTTCAGGAAGAAACTGTCCTCTTGAGGAGTGAAATGTTGTATATAAGGCAGGAAATGGGAAGTATTCAGAAGAGTCCTGCTTTTTCTGGGAGAAAATGCCCCGAATCTGGGAGCAAGTGTCATCATGAGGCGTGTCATGGAGTAGATTTGGGAGGAAATGGAGGTATTTCTAAGAGAAGCGGTATTTCTGGGAGCAAATGTGGTCTGTGGGGCAGAAAATGTCCTCTTGAAGGAAGAAAACAGGTCTTTCTTCCCGAAAATGTCATCCAATTGGGAGAAAATCTCCTCTCTTGGAGAGAAAAGTGGTCTTTCTGTGAGAAAGTGTCCTCTTCTTGGTTGCAAGTGTCCCATTTGGCATTGTCATGGAGGCTTTTTGGGAGAAAGCATGAGGCAGTTGTAAGAGAAGGGGTATTTCTGGGAGAAAAAAATCCTCTTTTTGGAAGAGAAGGTGAAATTTCCAAGGGAAAAGTGGTATTTCTGGGAGCAAATGAGATAGTTGAGGGAGAAAAGTGGGAAAGGGTGGGAAAGAATGTCTTGTCTTGGAGAGCAACGGTGGTCTTTTTGGTGTGCCAAGTGGTCTCTTGGGGAGAAAATATGGTAAACACGGGAGAAAATGTCCACTGGAGGAGTGTCAAGTAGTATTTTGGAGAGAAAATGTCTGGTATTTCTCGGAAAAGTGCTGTTTCTGGGAGATAGTAGCAGACTTGGTTGGAAAATGACAGGTGTTTGTGAGAAAGCTGTTTTTTTTGGGAAAGAGGCCGTATTTTGAAGAATAGGCAGGAATTTCTGGGGGAATGTGTGCCATCTTTGGGAGAAACCTGGTCTATGTGGCAGAAGATGTCGTGTATTTGGGAGACACGTGGTCTATCTGGGAGAAAAGGCCATTTTGCTGGGTGTAAGTGTGATCTTGAGGGGCGTAATGCAGCATTTTTGGTAGAAAATGGGAGCTATTTCTTGGAGTAGTGCTATTTGCGGGAGAAAATGAGCTCCGTTGGGCATAAAAATGGTCTTTGTGTGATAAAATGCCACATTTCAGGAAGAAACTGTCCTCTTGAGTGAAATGTTGTATATAAGGCAGGAAATGGGAAGTATTCAGAAGAGTCCTGGTATTTCTGGGAGAAAATGCCCCAAATCTGGGAGTAAGTGTCATCATGAGGCGTGTCATGGAGTAGATTTGGGAGGAAATGGAGGTATTTCTAAGAGTAGCGGTATTTCTGGGAGCAAATATCCTCTTTGGGGAAGAAAATGTCCTCTTGACGGAAGAAAACTGGTCTTACAAAAATGCCATCCAACTGGGAGAATATCTCTCTTGGGTAGAATAGTGGTCTTTCTGAGAGAAAATGTCTTGTTTTGCAGAGAAAATGTCCTATTTTGGGGGCAGAACCTATTATTTCTGGGATCTAATCTCTTGATGGGAGTAAGTGTGATCTTGAGGATTGTAAAGTAGTATTCTTGGTAGAAATTGTGAGGTATTTCTAAGGAAACTGGTATTTCTGGGTCATAATAGCATTCTGTTTTGAAAAATGTTGTTTATTTGTGTGGTGTCTGGTATTTGGGGAAAAAGTGCTGTATTTGTACATGTAAGACCGCACTGGGTAAGGGACCTAAAGGAAAAAGGTTGACCAAAATGCTCTTGGTAGGGCTTTTTGAAGCCAGGAAAAGCTCTATGCCTGTGCTGGGGGTGACAGCAGCTGGCAGCTTGTGGGAGGACTGCTGAGGCAGCAGGTTGGAGTCAGCACTGCTCCCTCTTGTCTGTGAGATTAACCTTGACCCTTTTCTGCGAGGCTAAAAGCAGCCAGCCCAGCTAAGGTGCCTGGTGAGAAGAGGTGAGAAGAGGCGAGAAAACGGTGTTACTGCCCACCGATAACAGGGAGGGCAGTCAGAGTGTGAGCGCAGCCCACACTGCCCATGGCTGCAGCAGTAGATGTGGGAGGTGGGTCTTGTGGCAGGACACGTCAGTGTTCTTGAAGGGACTTGGAATTATTCGGAAGGCTAGTTGGGGAATCCCCTGGGTTTCCCTCTTAGAGAGTAAAGGGGTCCAAGACAGCTGGTGGCTCTTCAGGAAGGAAGTCTTAAAGGCACAGGAGCTGGCTGTCCCCCTGAGCAGCAAAATGAGCCAGCGTGGAAGAAGACCAGCGGGGATGGATGAACAGGGAGCGATTCTTGAGGCTCCGGGAGAACAAGAGAATCTACCTCCAGTGGAAGAAGGGACTGCTGACTCAGAAAGAGAAATTGCTGGGGTGTGTAGAGGGAAAATCTGAAAGGCCCAGCTTGAACTCAGCCTGGCCGCTGAGGTTAGAAGGAACAAGGAGCCCTTTTACAAAGACATCAGCGGTATGAACCCTGGAGCGGGTTCAAAGAAGGGTGCCAAAACTGGTGAGGGGTCTGGAGCACAGACCTGACAAGGAGCGGCTGAAGGAGCTGGGATTGTTCAGTCTGGAGAAGAGGAGGCTCAGAAACACCTTCTTGTTCTCTCTAACTACCTGAAGGGAGGTTGTAGTGAGCTGGGCTTCGGCCTCTTCCCTCGTGTCACTAGTGCCCAAAAAATGACGTCATATCCCCGAAATAGCAGTGCTCTCCCAAATGCATGATATTTTCTTCCAGAAAGATCACTTCTCAATGCAAAATATGACAATTTGTTCCAAAAATACGATGTTTTCTCACCAAAATACAAGCATTCTCCAAAATAGATGACATTTTCTCCCAGAAATGCCAGCTTTGTCAAAGATATATGAACTTTTCTTCCAAATCCATGATATTTTCTCCCAGAAATATCAGTTTCCTTCTTCTCCAAAAAATACAACACTCCAATACCCAATACGTCATTTTCAGCCAAAACTATCACATTTTCTGACAGAAAAACCAGCTTTCTTCCAAACATATGACATTATCTCGACAAAATACCACCATTCTCCCACAGAGATGGCATTTCATCCCACAAGTACTACTTCACACTCCACACGATGATACTTTCCATCAAGAATAGGGCATTGGACCACAGAAATACCAGCTTTCTGCCTAAGAGATGACATTTTCTCCCAGAAATACCACTTTTCTCCCAGAAATACAAGAACTTTGTCTTCCAGAAACACCATGCTCATCCTCTCCAGATGTTGTTTTCACCCCAAACACTAGGACCTTTCCTCTCACTACTCCCTGCTTTTTCAAAACTAGATGGTCTTCTCTCCCAGAAATACTAGCATTCTCTGCAAGATGGGACCTTTTCCAACCAAAGATGGTAGAGTCTCCCAGAAATAGCACTTTTCTTCATCAGAACTGTCATTTTCTCCAAAAAAATACTACTTTCAACTGTTCCAGGTGACATTTGCAGCCAAACATAGGAGAGATTCTCCACAAAGTACCACTTTTCTCTCACGTAGATTGCCTTTCCTCCCAGAAATACCACATTGCAACTCGAGAGACCACATTTCCCTCCAGAAATACACTATTTTTGCCCGGAAATACCAGCCTTCTCCCAAAAGAGAGGACATTTTCGACCAGAAAGACCACTTTTCTATCCTCCCTATTGCAGTTTCCTCCAAAAATAGATTTCCTTCCAGACATACCAGCATTCCCCGAAACAGAGGACATTTTCCCCCGGAAATACCATCTTTTCTCCCAGAAATACCAGCTTTCTTACAAATACTTCATATTTCCTCCCCATTACTTGACTTCACACTACTAACAATCATACGGCCATTTCATCTCCCAAATGTGTTTCTGCCAGAAATACCATCAGTCTCTTAAATATATGAAGCTTTCCTCTTATACAATCCTCAAGATGACATTTTCTCCAAAAATAGGACATTTTCTCCCAGAAATACCAGGACACGTATGAATATTTCCCATTTCCTCCCGAATATAAAACATTACACTCCTCAAAAGGACAGTTTCTTCCTGAAATGTGGCATTTTAACACAAATAAACCAATTTTACCCAAAGTAGAGCTCATTTTCTCCCACAAATAGCACTACTCCAAGAAATAGCTCCCATTCTCTACCAAAAATGCTGCGTTACGCTCCTCAAGATCACACTTACTCCCATCAAGATGGCATTTGGTCACAGAAATACCAACTTCTGCCCCCAAAATAGGACATTTTCTGCCAAAACAAGACATTTTCTCCCAGAAATACCACTTCTCTTAGAAATACCTCCCATTTCATCCCAAGAATACTACTTGACGCTCCTCAAGATCACGCTTACTCCCATCAAAATGGCCTTTTCTCCCAGATAGACCAGGTTTCTCCCAAATACACGACATTTTTCACCCAGAGGATGGCATCTTCTTCCAAAAAGAACACATTAGCTCCCAGAAATACCAGCTTTCTCCAATCCAATGAAATTATCACCCAGAAATACTGCTTTTCGCCCAAACACATGATCTATTCCACCACATATTTTAATCCTCAAGAATAAATTTTCTACCAGACCTATGCCATTTCCTCCCACAAATGTGTGGATTCTTTAGGGCGGACAAAAAAAAGCGTCTTATCAGGCAATCCAGTATGCTGAATTCACACGTTCTCAGCATCGCAATTCACTACAGCGCCACTCTCTGTTAACAGCTTCGGAGAGTTTGCAGTTGCTGGCCGACAAATCGCGGTTCAGCCCGAATGCCGCTTGCAGCCTTCAGCAGCGGTCTCGATTCTCTCGGATGCCGAGAAAGAGTGACTTCAGCCGGATGCTTTTATCGGAGGAGCCGCTTCTTCTGCGCACATCGCAAAGGAGCGGTTCAGACTTCTCCTTGTGTCCATGCGTTCTGCACTACGCTTCTCTCTCATTCTTATGTCATTGCCTTGATTCCTAGCGACATTTCGTTTTTGTGTGTTTATCCGACACATTTCTCTTTTTTCTCCGATGCTACACTTCAGCATTCCGTGACGAATAGAGTAGAAGGGAAAAGCCTCTCTAGTAAGGCAGCTAGAAGTTCCAGGAGCGACACACGTTGTGCTTTCAGAGAGGACGTTACAGAACGTCGAGAGCTGTGGATTCTCTCCTCCGGAGAAAAAAACCCCTCTTTTCAGTCAATGCAGTATGCTGAACTCACTCGTTCTTGGCATCGCAATTCCGCTGTTTCGCTCTCCTTAGTCGAAAGCAGCACTCGCGCTGAACCGCTACGGACAGTTTGCAGTTGCTGGCCGAGAAATCGCGGTTCTGCCCGAATGCCGCTTTCAGCCTTCAGCAGCGGTCTCGTTTCTCTCGGATGCCGAGAAAGAGTGACTTTAGCCGGATGCTTTTTTCCGACGAGCGGCTTCTTCTGCGCACATCGCAAAGGAGCGGTTCTGACTTCTCCTTGTGTCCATGCATTCTGCACTACGCTTCTCTCTCATTCTTATGTCAATGCCTTGATTCCTAGCGACATTTCCTTTTGGTGCGTTTATCCGGTGCTACACTTCAGCATTCCGTGACGAATAGAGTAGAAGGGAAAAGCCTCTCTAATAAGGCAGCTGGAAGTTCGAGGAGAGACACACGTTGTGCTTTCAGAGAGGACGTTACAGAACGTCGAGAGATGTGGATTCTTTCCTGCGGAGAAAAAAAACCCTCTTTTCAGGCAATGCAGTATGCTGAACTCACACGTTCTTGGCATCGCAATTCCGCTGTTTCGCTCTCCTTAGTCGAAAGCAGCACTCGCGCCGAACCCCTACGGAGAGTTTGCAGTTGCTGGCCGACAAATCGCGGTTCAGCCCGAATGCCGCTTGCAGCCTTCAGCAGCGGTCTCGATTCTCTCGGATGCCGAGAAAGAGTGACTTCAGCCGGATGCTTTTATCGGAGGAGCCGCTTCTTCTGCGCACATCGCAAAGGAGCGGTTCTGACTTCTCCTTGTGTCCATGCATTCTGCACTACGCTTCTCTCTCGTTGTTATGTCTTTCCCTTTATTCTGATTTTTTCAGTGTCTTTTCGTAGCTGCTACGCTTTTGCATTCAGTGGCGATAACGGTAGAAGTAAAAATCCAGTATAGCAAGTCAGATAGAAGTTCGAAGAGCGACACATGTTGAGCTTTCATGGATAGCGTTTCAGAATGCCGAGAGCTGTGGATTCATTCCTCTGGACAAAAAATCCCTGTTTTCAGGCAATCCAGTATGCTGAATTCACACGTTCTCGGCATCGCAATTCACTACATAGCTTTCGTTGGTGGACAGCGCCACTCTCTGTTAACAGCTTCGGAGAGTTTGCAGTTGCTGGCCGACAAATCGCGGTTCAGCCCGAATGCCGCTTGCAGCCTTCAGCAGCGGTCTCGTTTCTCTCGGATGCCGAGAAAGAGTGACTTCAGCCGGATGCTTTTATCGGAGGAGCCGCTTCTTCTGCGCACATCGCAAAGGAGCGGTTCAGACTTCTCCTTGTGTCCATGCGTTCTGCACTACGCTTCTCTCTCATTCTTATGTCATTGCCTTGATTCCTAGCGAAATTTCGTTTTTGTGTGTTTATCCGACACATTTCTCTTTTTTCTCCGATGCTACACTTCAGCATTCCGTGACGAATAGAGTAGAAGGGAAAAGCCTCTCTAGTAAGGCAGCTAGAAGTTCCAGGAGCGACACACGTTGTGCTTTCAGAGAGGACGTTACAGAACGTCGAGAGCTGTGGATTCTCTCCTCCGGAGAAAAAAACCCCTCTTTTCAGTCAATGCAGTATGCTGAACTCACTCGTTCTTGGCATCGCAATTCCGCTGTTTCGCTCTCCTTAGTCGAAAGCAGCACTCGCGCTGAACCGCTACGGACAGTTTGCAGTTGCTGGCCGAGAAATCGCGGTTCTGCCCGAATGCCGCTTTCAGCCTTCAGCAGCGGTCTCGTTTCTCTCGGATGCCGAGAAAGAGTGACTTTAGCCGGATGCTTTTTTCCGACGAGCGGCTTCTTCTGCGCACATCGCAAAGGAGCGGTTCTGACTTCTCCTTGTGTCCATGCATTCTGCACTACGCTTCTCTCTCATTCTTATGTCAATGCCTTGATTCCTAGCGACATTTCCTTTTGGTGCGTTTATCCGGTGCTACACTTCAGCATTCCGTGACGAATAGAGTAGAAGGGAAAAGCCTCTCTAATAAGGCAGCTGGAAGTTCGAGGAGAGACACACGTTGTGCTTTCAGAGAGGACGTTACAGAACGTCGAGAGATGTGGATTCTTTCCTGCGGAGAAAAAAAACCCTCTTTTCAGGCAATGCAGTATGCTGAACTCACACGTTCTTGGCATCGCAATTCCGCTGTTTCGCTCTCCTTAGTCGAAAGCAGCACTCGCGCCGAACCCCTACGGAGAGTTTGCAGTTGCTGGCCGACAAATCGCGGTTCAGCCCGAATGCCGCTTGCAGCCTTCAGCAGCGGTCTCGATTCTCTCGGATGCCGAGAAAGAGTGACTTCAGCCGGATGCTTTTATCGGAGGAGCCGCTTCTTCTGCGCACATCGCAAAGGAGCGGTTCTGACTTCTCCTTGTGTCCATGCATTCTGCACTACGCTTCTCTCTCGTTGTTATGTCTTTCCCTTTATTCTGATTTTTTCAGTGTCTTTTCGTAGCTGCTACGCTTTTGCATTCAGTGGCGATAACGGTAGAAGTAAAAATCCAGTATAGCAAGTCAGATAGAAGTTCGAAGAGCGACACATGTTGAGCTTTCATGGATAGCGTTTCAGAATGCCGAGAGCTGTGGATTCATTCCTCTGGACAAAAAATCCCTGTTTTCAGGCAATCCAGTATGCTGAATTCACACGTTCTCGGCATCGCAATTCACTACATAGCTTTCGTTGGTGGACAGCGCCACTCTCTGTTAACAGCTTCGGAGAGTTTGCAGTTGCTGGCCGACAAATCGCGGTTCAGCCCGAATGCCGCTTGCAGCCTTCAGCAGCGGTCTCGTTTCTCTCGGATGCCGAGAAAGAGTGACTTCAGCCGGATGCTTTTATCGGAGGAGCCGCTTCTTCTGCGCACATCGCAAAGGAGCGGTTCAGACTTCTCCT
Source organism: Phasianus colchicus (assembly GCF_987193195.1). Lineage (NCBI taxonomy): Eukaryota > Metazoa > Chordata > Aves > Galliformes > Phasianidae > Phasianus > Phasianus colchicus. The sequence goes on from NW_028325224.1 coordinate 548,275, forward strand.
TGTGTCCATGCGTTCTGCACTACGCTTCTCTCTCATTCTTATGTCATTGCCTTGATTCCTAGCGACATTTCGTTTTTGTGTGTTTATCCGACACATTTCTCTTTTTTCTCCGATGCTACACTTCAGCATTCCGTGACGAATAGAGTAGAAGGGAAAAGCCTCTCTAGTAAGGCAGCTAGAAGTTCCAGGAGCGACACACGTTGTGCTTTCAGAGAGGACGTTACAGAACGTCGAGAGCTGTGGATTCTCTCCTCCGGAGAAAAAAACCCCTCTTTTCAGTCAATGCAGTATGCTGAACTCACTCGTTCTTGGCATCGCAATTCCGCTGTTTCGCTCTCCTTAGTCGAAAGCAGCACTCGCGCTGAACCGCTACGGACAGTTTGCAGTTGCTGGCCGAGAAATCGCGGTTCTGCCCGAATGCCGCTTTCAGCCTTCAGCAGCGGTCTCGTTTCTCTCGGATGCCGAGAAAGAGTGACTTTAGCCGGATGCTTTTTTCCGACGAGCGGCTTCTTCTGCGCACATCGCAAAGGAGCGGTTCTGACTTCTCCTTGTGTCCATGCATTCTGCACTACGCTTCTCTCTCATTCTTATGTCAATGCCTTGATTCCTAGCGACATTTCCTTTTGGTGCGTTTATCCGGTGCTACACTTCAGCATTCCGTGACGAATAGAGTAGAAGGGAAAAGCCTCTCTAATAAGGCAGCTGGAAGTTCGAGGAGAGACACACGTTGTGCTTTCAGAGAGGACGTTACAGAACGTCGAGAGATGTGGATTCTTTCCTGCGGAGAAAAAAAACCCTCTTTTCAGGCAATGCAGTATGCTGAACTCACACGTTCTTGGCATCGCAATTCCGCTGTTTCGCTCTCCTTAGTCGAAAGCAGCACTCGCGCCGAACCCCTACGGAGAGTTTGCAGTTGCTGGCCGACAAATCGCGGTTCAGCCCGAATGCCGCTTGCAGCCTTCAGCAGCGGTCTCGATTCTCTCGGATGCCGAGAAAGAGTGACTTCAGCCGGATGCTTTTATCGGAGGAGCCGCTTCTTCTGCGCACATCGCAAAGGAGCGGTTCTGACTTCTCCTTGTGTCCATGCATTCTGCACTACGCTTCTCTCTCGTTGTTATGTCTTTCCCTTTATTCTGATTTTTTCAGTGTCTTTTCGTAGCTGCTACGCTTTTGCATTCAGTGGCGATAACGGTAGAAGTAAAAATCCAGTATAGCAAGTCAGATAGAAGTTCGAAGAGCGACACATGTTGAGCTTTCATGGATAGCGTTTCAGAATGCCGAGAGCTCTGGATTCTCTCCTCCGGAGAAAAAAACCCTGTTTTCAGGCAATCCAGTATGCTGAATTCACACGTTCTCGGCATCGCAATTCACTACATAGCTTTCGTTGGTGGACAGCGCCACTCTCTGTTAACAGCTTCGGAGAGTTTGCAGTTGCTGGCCGACAAATCGCGGTTCAGCCCGAATGCCGCTTGCAGCCTTCAGCAGCGGTCTCGTTTCTCTCGGATGCCGAGAAAGAGTGACTTCAGCCGGATGCTTTTATCGGAGGAGCCGCTTCTTCTGCGCACATCGCAAAGGAGCGGTTCAGACTTCTCCTTGTGTCCATGCGTTCTGCACTACGCTTCTCTCTCATTCTTATGTCATTGCCTTGATTCCTAGCGAAATTTCGTTTTTGTGTGTTTATCCGACACATTTCTCTTTTTTCTCCGATGCTACACTTCAGCATTCCGTGACGAATAGAGTAGAAGGGAAAAGCCTCTCTAGTAAGGCAGCTAGAAGTTCCAGGAGCGACACACGTTGTGCTTTCAGAGAGGACGTTACAGAACGTCGAGAGCTGTGGATTCTCTCCTCCGGAGAAAAAAACCCCTCTTTTCAGTCAATGCAGTATGCTGAACTCACTCGTTCTTGGCATCGCAATTCCGCTGTTTCGCTCTCCTTAGTCGAAAGCAGCACTCGCGCTGAACCGCTTCGGAGAGTTTGCAGTTGCTGGCCGAGAAATCGCGGTTCTGCCCAAATGCCGCTTTCAGCCTTCAGCAGCGGTCTCGTTTCTCTCGGATGCCGAGAAAGAGCGACTTCAGCCGGATGCTTTTTTCCGAAGAGCGGCTTCTTCTGAGCACATCGCAAAGGAGCGGTTCTGACTTCTCCTTGTGTCCATGCGTTCTGCACTACGCTTCTCTCTCATTCTTAGCCCTTTTTCCTAGCGACATTTCTTTTTTTCTGTTTATCCTATGCTACACTTTTGCATTCTCTGACTAAAAGAGTAGAAAGGAAATCCCCTCTAATAAGGCAGCTAGAAGTTCGAGGAAATGCACTTTGTGGACTCATGGAGATTGGTACAGAAAGTGGAGTGCCATTCATTCTGTACTGTGGAGAAAAAAGCCCCTGCTCGGTGGCAGTGCGGTAAACTGAGGCCGCACATTCTCGGCACACGAGAAAAACAAGATTGCTGCTAAAGGCGGAAAGTGTCACTCGCGGTGACCCGTTGAGGAGATTTTGAGTTGCTGGAGATTGCTACATGGTTGCCATGTGTACAAGCAGATTCCTCCATGCTGTGCTACGTAGCAAGTGCATATATATTTCTTTCGACTGACAGTCGAAATACGAAATTACTCAGAAAAAGGCCACACCTAGGCGAAAAATATACTATCGGTGAAAAGAATGACATATATTTCACATAAAAATGGTATATCTGAGGGAAAATGTCACTTTCTTTATTTCTTCGGAGTAATAAAACAGCTTATCTAGAGGAAATGTGCATTTGAACGAAACACTCCAAAGGGGAGAAAATACCATATTCCAGAAAAATAAATCATATTTCCAACTGCAACGCAGTATTTCTGAATGAAAATGCCACATTCTTGAAAGAAAAATAAATGTATTTCTCAGAAAAGTGCTTTTTCGCGGAGATAGTATCCTACTTGGAAGGAAAATGACAGGTGTTTGTGGGCTAGTAGTTTTTTTGGGAAAAATGGCCATATTTTGAAGAATAAGCAGGAATTTCTACCGGAATGTATGCCATCTTGTGCAGAAACCAGGTCTATGTGGGAGTAAATGTCTTGTATTTGGAAGAAACCTGGTCTATCTGGGAGAAAAGACCATTTTGATGGGAGTGAGTGTGATCTTGAGGAGCGTCAAGTAGGGACGAAATGTGAGGTATTTCTAAGAGAAGTGGTATTTCTGGAGTAGTGGTATTTCTGGGAGAAAATGAGTTCTCTTGGGGGTGAAAATGATCTTTCTGTGGTGAGATGCCACATTTCTGGAAGAAACTGTCTTCTTGAAGATTGTAATTTTGTATATTTGGGAGGAAATGAGTCCTGGTATTTTTGGGAGAAAATGTCTGATGTGGGGGGGAGAAGCTCATGTATCTGTGAGAAAGCTGGTGTTTCTGGGAGAAAATGCCAGGTATTGGTGAGGAAACAGATGCTAGAGAGGGAAAAGGCCATCCCTTTGGGAGAGAAGTGGTATTTCTGGGAGAAAATGCCCCAAATCGGGGAGTAAGTGTCATCCTGAGGCGTGTCATGGAGTAGATTTGGGAGGAAATGGAGGTGTTTCAAAGAGTAGCGGCACTTCTAGGAGAAAATGTCCTCAGTGGGAAAGACAATGTCCTCTTGAGGGAAGAAAACAGGTCTTTCTCACAGCAAATGTCATCCAATTGGGAGAAAATCTCCTCTCTTGGGGAGAAAAGTGGTCTTTCTGAGAGAAGGTGTCCTCTTCTTGCCTGCAAGTGTCCCATTTGGCATTGTCATGGAGGCTTTTTGGGGAGAAAGCGTGTGGCAGTTGTAAGAGAAGGGGTATTTCTGGGAGCAAATCTCCTCTTTTTGGAAGAGAAGGTGAAATTTCCAAGGGAAAAGTGGCATTTCTGGGAGGAAATGACATAGCTGGGGGAGAAAAGTGGGAACCGGTGGGAAAGAAGATCTTGTACTGGAGAGTGGTGGTCTTTTTGGTGTGCCAAGTGGTCTCTTGGGGAGAAAACGTGGTAAATAGGGGAGACAATGTCCTCTGGAGGAGTGTCAAGTAGTATTTTGGAGAGATAATGTCTGGTGTTCCTCAGAAAACTGCTGTTTCTGGGAGATAGTAGCAGACTTGGTTGGAAAATGACAGGTGTTTCTGAGATAGCTGGTATTTGGGGGAAAAAGGCTGCATTTTGTAGAATAAGCTGGTATTTCTGGGGGAATGTATCCAATCTTTGGGAGAAACCTGGTCTATCTTGGAGAAAAGGCCATTGTGATGGGAGTCAGTGTGATCTTGAGGAGCATAATTTAGTATTCTTGAGATGAAAGGTGAGGTATTCCTAAGAGTAGTGGTATTTCGGGGAGAAAATGTCTTTTTTGTGATTGAAAATATCATATTTGGTATTGTAATGTAGGTAGAAAATGCGGGGTAGTTCTGAGAAAACAGGATTTCTGGAAAAAATATCATACATTTAGAAGAAAAGGTGGTATTTACAATTGAAATGTGGTTCTTCTATGAGAAAATGGCGTGTCATGCTGAGGATTGTAAGGTAGTATTTTGGGGAGATAATGTGAGGTATTCCTAAGAGAACTGGAATTTCTGGAATAAAATGTCTTATTTTGGGGGGGACAGGTCTTACATTTGTGGGTAAGCTAATATTTTCGGAAGAATGGTCTTATTTGGGAGAGGACACATCATATATTTGGGGTAGAAGTTGGTATTTCTGAGAGAAAATGTCATATTTGGGGGCAGAAACTGGTATTTCTCTGATCGAATGCCATTTCGATGGGAGTGTCATATTGTGGAGTGTAAAGTAGTATTTTTGGTAGGAAATTAGAGGTATTTCTGTGGGAAATGGTATTTCTGGAAGAAAAGGTCTTATCTGGGGGGGAAACTTTCACATATCTGTGAGTTGAGTTTACAGCTGCTTCTAAAGCCTTCCCCACACTCAGATTACTTGCAGCGTCTCTATCCTGTGTGGATGTGCTGCTGACCTCTGAGGTTGGAACTGCTTTTGAAGCTCTTCCCACACTGTTTTGAAGCTCTTCCCACACTTGTAGGGTCTGTCTTCTGAGTGCGTACACTGGTGGGAATGAAGTTCTGAACTGAAGTTCATCTCACCCTCAGGGCAATTGTCAGGTTTCTCTGATGTGTGGATGCACTGGTGGATATGCAAGTTGCAACTCTTGTTACACTCGAGGCATTTAAAGTGTCTGTCTCCTGCAGGGATGTGCTGCTGGTTAACACAGTCAGAATAAGTTTGAAAGCTTTTCTCACTCCCATCACAAGGATTTTGACTTTTCTTATGGCACACTTCCTTGCTCACTGAGTCTTTATATTGCTTCTGACCTGTGCTGCAGTCTAGGTGTTTCCTCACTCTTTTTCCTGGACAGTTTCCCAGTGCCTTCTTGACATGCTCTCCTTGCTCCACACCCCCTTGGACATCCTTCCTGGTTTTTCCAACAGAGACACACTGCCTCTGGGCCATGCCACTTTTCTGCAGATCTTCCTTCATAGTTGTGATACCATCACCTGCTGGATGACAGAAGAAATTCAGAAATACAACATTGTGCCAAAATATTTCCCAGTCAGAGATAGCTTTACCAGCCCCAGCCTCCTCCTTTCACCCCCCTCTCACCTGCGCTGAGCTCTCCTGTCATGTCCTCCAAGGTGTGCACATCTGGGATTCAGGGGTCATCCCTTCCTTCCAGCAGGGAGATCACCACAGGCTTGAGGGCTGGAAGTGACGCTTAAATGACATAAACAGGGCAGATGAGAGAACATTCATGACTTTGGCAGAGCTGCTCATCCAACAACGTTATTATGTGTCCCTCTCAACTCTGAAACCACAATTTGAGCCTGAATGACGCCTGGTCAACACATATGAGCTTCCTTTGGAGCCCAGCACACCTTTCACATCTCTGAAAATTATGCAGAGACATTTTCTTTAAAATTCCTTTAGGATATTCTGATTATTTTTTTCCAAAATGCTCAATGCCCTAGGGTTCAAAAAGGTTTATGGAAATTGGCACCGAAAGGCACAAAATGCTACAAACAGTAACCTAGGAGTCGACTGGTTGCTGGAGTTGTTGGCAACACACAATCACAGAATCATAGAATTGCTGAGGTTGGAAAAGACCTTAAAGATCATCAGGTCCAACCACAACCTAACCATATTACCCGAACTCTAACCCTCTGCTAAATCATGTCCCTGAGCACCACATCCAGATGGTCTGTAAACACATCCAGGGATGGTGACTCAACCATCTCCCTGGGGACCCATTCCAGTGCTTAGCAACCCTTTCTGTAAAGAAGTTTTTCCTGATATCCAACCTAAACTTACCCGGGCGCAACTTAAAGCCATTTCCTCCCATCCTGTCACCAGTGAGAAGAGACCAGCCCTGCTCTGCTGCAATCACCTTTCAGATATCGAAAGAGAGCAATAAGGTCTCCCCTCAACCTCCTTTTCCCCAGACTGAACAGCCCCAGTTCCTTCAGTCACTCCTCATAGGCCATATTTTCCAAGACCTTCACAAGCCTTGCTGCCCTTCTTTGGACCTGCTCCAGCACCTTCATGTCCTTTCTGTACTGAGGTGCCCAAAACTGAACACAGCACTCGAGGTGAGGCCTCACCAGTGCTGAGTACAAGGGCAGGATGACTTCCCTGGTCCTGCTCACCACACCATTCCTGATAGAAGACAGGATGCCACTGGCCTTCTTGGCCACCTGGACACACTGCTGGCTCATATTCAGCCGACTGTCCACCAGTATACCAAGGTCCCTTTCCATCAGACAGCTTTCCAGCCACTCCTCCCCAAGCCCGTAGGGTTGCCTGGGGTTGTTGTGACTAAAATGCAGGACCTGACACTCGACCCTGTTGAAACTCATGCAGTTTATCTTTGCCCATTGATTTAGTCTGTCCAGGTCCCTCTGTAGTGCCTTTCTACCCTCGGGCAAATCAACAACCCCTCCCACTTGGTGTCATCTACAAACTTACTGAGGGTGCACTCAATCTCCTCATCAAGATTGTTAATAAAGATGTTAAATAGAAGCAGTTCCAGTATCGAGCCCTGGGGGACACTGCTCATGACTGGCTGCCAACTGGATTTAACTCCATGACCACAACTCTTTGGGCCCGGCATCCAGCCAGTGTTTCACCCAGCGGAGCGTACGCCCATCCAAACCATGGACAGCCAGCTTCTCCACAAGGATGTTGTGGGGGACAGTGTCAAAGACTTTACTGAAGTCCAGGTAGACCACATTGACAGCCTTACCTTCATCCAGTCAATACAGCAAAACAAAGGGCTGTTTGCAGGGAGCTGATCACCCCCTCCTGGCTCAGGCCTATTTGCCAGCAGTGACTCTTAAACTCTGAATCTGTTGATTCGGAACCTCGGTGAGTGACAAAGAGTTTTCTCTAGCCTTTGTTACCTTGTTCAGAGTGTATCTTAGAGTGATTGTGCACACAGGATCCCTTAGATATAAACCATTGACCTACTCTGGGACTAGGAGTGGATCCAGCCTCACTGCAGTTCCTTACCTCCATGGTTCAAGGAGTTTACTATGGTATGTGTGTGTTTAACCCTAACCACTGTGCCACAAAAAAGTGTACCCAGCCATCTCCAATCTTGTTAAGTCACTGTTAAATCACTACAGCATATCTATATTATATGAACACGTAGATCCCCATTGCACCCTTAAGAGTATATAGTGTAATTCTATCCATCCCTGATAAACTGGATATCTATATCTGCAAAGAAATCTCCCAAAGTGGAGTAATGAAACATGAGGAAAGCATCAGTTTTACCCATTCCTAGAGTCCTGACCAGCCTCCAGGCATTATCTTTAGTCTACCTGGCTTCACCTCCAGCCCTAACACTGTCCCCCAGACTCATCTCTAGCACACTTCATTCCATCCCCTTCCCCCTTCATACTTAGTTTAAAGCCCTCTCAACAAGCCCTGCCAGCTCCTGGGCTGTGATCCTTTTCTTCCTTTGAGACAGATGGGACCCATCTGCAGCCATCAGACCAGATGCAGACTAAACCAGTAAACTGCCTCACTGTCAAAAAAAGCCACCAAAGTTGCAGCAGTGGTACCAGCCTCTCAGCCATGTATTTATCACAAGTATTTTTCCGGTCCTCTCAGTATCCTTCACTGCCACACGGAGAACACCATCTGTACTCCCACTCCATCCACTAATCACCTGAACACATGGCAGTCCCTTAGGACAGCCCTAAGGCTTCAATCAGCAAGTTCATCACCGCCAGCCTGACCTTCAGTAAAGGATAATAGCAGGAAGGATGAGCCAGGCCGGAAAGTTTTTTGCTGATGTCTGTGACCTGGGCCCTGGGGAGGCAGCACACTTCCCTGCTAGGAATGCATAGGGTTAATGTCTCCCCCCCTTGCCTTTTTTTTTTAAAGTTATAACTATTTTTTAAATAAATAATTACTCTGCTGTTGGAGATTCGTTGGCAGGTTTTTATTTTGCTTTGCTTTGGTTTTGTACCCATTCCACAATGGTTAACGCTGATTGCCAATTCTCTTCTGTCCAGCTCTGCCCCTCTGCAGTCAGGCAGGCCTTCCTGCCTTTTAATAGTTCTGACAGAGGGGAGCAGTCAAAGCCGGGCTGAACCCAGGAAGCCATGACCATCTGCGAGAGATTTCAGAGCCAGCTGATTAAGCGTCCTTTCTTGCCTGAGGAAACCCACACTCAGTGCTGCTGTACCACTCACACAAAGCGTTCTCGCTGCCAGTTCCAATGCCTCACCCCACCAGGCGGGCCGCGAGGAAGGTCAACCTTCCAACGCTCTGCGCGAGCACCCGGCTGCTCAACCGGGCTTTCCGTTCGGGAGCCCGTGCCGGCTGGGCCCGGCTGTCCCGCACATCCCGCATGACCTCACTCAAGATGGCTGGTGATGGAACACGCCAGGTGCGGAATTAACCCCGCCAGCTCCACTGAGAAGCGCAGCACCGCAGCTCAGCACCGCGCACGACTCCTCCTGGTGTGCGGCCCGGCTCCCCGGCCTGAGCCGTGGCCTCGCACGCTCTGCCGGGCCCTTCCTCGCCCAGCCTCACCCGCTTCACTGGGAAGAGCCGGCCGCTGTTCTCCCGGCTTGGTACCAACGCCTGGAGCTACCAGTTGGGTCCAGCCCCACGCCGCCGGAAGCCGCGCAGGCGTGAGGGAGAGCACTTCCGGTCAAGCTGTCCGGCTGCAGTGTGGCTGCACGGGCACTCCCGCGGGTGGCGGTGGGGGAGGAGATGCCGTGCACTGCTGTGAGGAAAATTCCTGCTCCAGTCGGCTCGCTCGGCCACCTTTATCCCTGAAGGAGGCAGCGGAGAGTCTTCAGTTTTCTTTATCACAGAATTGTAGGGGTTGGAAGGGACCTGCAGAGATCATCGAGTCCAGACCCCCCTGCAAAGCAGGCCCCCTACAGCAGGCTGCACAGAGGGCGTGCAGGCGGGTCTGGAGTATCTCCAGAGAAGGAGAATCCACAGCCGCCCTGGACAGCGTGGTACAGAGCTTTGTCACCTCACCATAAAGAAGTTCCTTCGCATATTTGTGCAGAACTTCCTGCACTCCAGTTTGTGGCTGTTTCCCCCTGTCCTGTCTCCACCGACCACAAGGTTGGCCATGTCCCTTTGCCTCCCACATTTAAGATACTTACAAAAAGTAATCAGATCACCTCTCAGTCTTCTTTTCTCAAGGCTGAACAGACCCAGGTGAGTTAGAAGAGGACAAGATAAGGTTAACTGTTGTAGAGGAGTGCAGGTAAGCAGGATGTGAGGCCAGATAAGAAAAGCTATTGTAAACTTGAAGAAACATTACACAAGGAATGGTCAGGATGGGATTACTTCTGTTGAAGACAACAAGCCTTCATCCCATGACCACAGAAGACCCCCACTGCCCAGGGTGCACGTGCAGGAGGGAGGGACTGTATGCTGATGGGTTCTCGGAAATGTAATGAATATGTATACGAATTCCGGGAAAAACACTGATTATGTATTAGTTTGGCCTGTATCTGTACCAAGCTTTTGTCTTCTGGTGTGCAAGTTCAGAGGAGCTATCAGCTTGGCACCAAATGCTGAATAAAAACAGACCTGCTTTATAACATAACTCTGGGTTATAGAGTTTGATTCCGTAAATCACAGGTAACCCAGCCTTTCCTCACAGGGGAGATGCTCCAGGCCCTTTATTATCTTTGTGGCCTTCTGCTGGACTCTCTAGGAGATCCCTGTCTGTTTTGTACTGGGGAGCCCAGAACTGGGTGCAGTGCTCCAGGTAAAGGCTGAGCAGGGCAGAGCAGAGGGGGAGGATCACCTCCCTCGACCTGCTGGCCACGCTCCTTTTAATGCACCCCAGGATCCCACTGGCCTTCTTGGCCACCAGGGCTCACTCCTGGCTCATGGCCAACGTGTTGTCCACCAGAACACCAGGTCCTTCTCTGCAGAGCTCTTCTCCAGCAGGTCATTCCCCAACCTGTACTGATATGTATGGTTATTCCTTCCCAGGTACAAGACTCTACACTTGCTTTTGTTAAACCTCATCTGGTTTCTTGCTGCTCAGCTCTCCAGTCTGTCCAGGTCTTGCTGAATGGTAGCACAGCCTTCTGGTGTGTTTATGTGAATAAGGGGACAGTCCTGTGGGGCACAATGCTCTAGGGGCTCTCTGCCACTGTTATCCCTGTACCCCAACACTACTCAGACTTTCCCCATTTCCTTTTGGATGAGGTTCTTGGGGTTCACGCTCATCTCAACGTGCCCATCTGCCACCTCCTGGTAGGTACCCCCCTTTTTTTCCTTTGTTCATACATGCTTGATAATATGGTTTCAGTGTTTGTTGTTTTGCCCAACTGGAGCTACCATTGTATCCCATAAAGTCCCTCCCTCTTTGTTCTACCCAGCAAACAGGATTTCCAAGCAGCTGCTCAGCTAGCATCTCCTGCCATATATCTGCAACATAATTCTGTTTAACCCGTTTTTCTTCTCAGATCTTATTTTGCAAGGACATTTTATCCTTTCTTCTTTTATCTCATTATATCACCGCTTTCTGGCAGCAAATACATTTGGGAACAAATATTTTTGGGGTGAAGCACCAAAATGAAGACTAACATTTCACCCAAAAGCGCCGATGAGCATCTTGAGAACCCTCTAAGAATTGATACCACTTTCACAGAGCCAGACAGGCATCAGTTTCACAAAACAAAGTCCACAGAACAATTACCCATTCCACTGTATGTCCCGTGCATCTATCCTGACCATTCCACCAGGTATGAATCAGAATTGTATGCTGTCCTGCTTTGCACTCACACGGCAGTAAAAGTGAAAGGAATCAAACCCTTGTGAAAGCAGCTCCTGAGCAAAGCAGCGCAAGTAATCCAGTGGAAATCAGAAAGTCGGAGGTGGAGTGGAACCCACTCAGCAGTCAAAACTCTTTTTAAACAACCAAAGCAGAGAGGTTGGTGTATGTCGTCAATTATAACGTGGAGTTGTGGTTGTAGGGGCTCTTTAACTAGCCTTGAGTGGGACTGAAGTAAGAACGTTTGGAGGAGTCTGGCCAAGAATGTATTAAACAGCACTATTTTTTTCTGACGAGGAGCACTGCTTTGTCTGACCACAAGTATGTGCAGTTGTCACCACAAAAGGAAGCAAAGATGCTCTAGAGAAACCTTAGTTAGCTTAATTAGCATGGGAAAACATACGTTTGAGTGGAGATCTGACCAGATAATGAGCAGCCCCTAAGGCTGATGGGCTGGCACCTGGATTCTGCACACTATTGCTCTATAACACTTACACAACCAAAAGAAAGCAACCAATCAACAGTTCTATGCCTGCTTATTAAGTGATATGTGATGCCTGGCATCCAGCTCTGGGTGAGCTTGCTGTGTGAATTCCTGCCTGGCACTTGAATCTGTGCAGACTTGGAATACAGGTTGAGCAGCAGACCTCGACTGCTTCTGTGCTTCAGCACATCAGGAACAATCCAACCCCTGCTGAGGAACAGAGCGGTTAAGCACTGGGCTTAAACTGAGCTCTGGGCAAGGAGGTGCCCTGCTGAGGAAACGAACTGGGAGTCTGGGCTCTTCCAGGAAGCTCTAGGTGGAAAAAGGCTGTGGAGGAGCTCACTGATCCCCACCCAGCAGCAGACCTGGGAGGGGAACCCTGTGAATAGAGCCTGGCTGGAAGCCATCCAGGAAGCATTGTGGTGGCAGGAGATGCACCAGGGCCATCCTCAGCCAGGCCTGAGTTGAGAACACTTTGCATCCTCTGCTCTGTGCGACTCCAAGGAGCCGGGCTGCCTGCCACAGGGATCCATGCCCAAGGTAACTGTCCTCCATTGCTCATGCAGAGAAGCTTTAACCCATTATCTGATGCTTTGTGGGACTGCCTCCATGCTCAAGGATGCTTTTCTGCCCCTGCCTGCAGCACCAGGAGGAGAGAGGGGAACAGCAAAGGGTGGTTCAGAACCAGCACTGCTTTACCCAGGGTGGAATCCCAGTCCCGGCTCCATCTCCTGCCCAGCACAACAGGTTTGCTGGGCAGAGGGGATGCAATGAAGGGAGCAACAGTTCCCAGGCGTGGTGTAGCCCAGGTTGGGCACCGAGGGACACAGGAAGGGGTTGGAGCTGGGAAATGAGGAAGCGAGCAGTGGAGGTTAGTGTGCTCTGCTGACCTTTCGGCTTTCTAATACAGCATAGCTGGGGCTGCATTTCTCCTCCTTCCCGTAGGCCATGCAAGACACAGGATGACCTTGGTCTGCACCTCTGCATGCATGGATTATTCCTATATGTTTAAAATACTTCCTACCTCCTGCTTGCTTTTGAGTTTGTAAAGCCTCCAAGTAGGGAATTTCTATTTCCCTCCCCGCTCCGTCAGGCCCCTATTTTCCTTAGGGGATCCAGCAGGCAAGATGGACCTCTAGCGGCTCTTTTAAGGTTACCTTATGTTCAGCTAGTGCTTGGCTTGGTTGCTCACTTGTTTTGAGGCTTGTGCTACCCCCTGAACTACAGGACTGGGGTTTCTTTGTTGTTCAAACCCTTCCCAAGATTTCTGTTGAGGATTTCCTTTCAGCTGAAGATGTCTTTAGCACACAGCTGCTGCTGGCCCTGAGCACGTTCAGCACCTGCACCAGCTCCAGCACTGGGCTCCAGTTCTGTTCTGTGCATGTGCACACTGCATTTCTCCTTGCATTTGAATCCCAGGGACAGTGGGAACTTTGGTGCAGTGGTTTAACTGCAGCAGGGAGCTCAGCACAGCACCCAGCTTACTCCTAAACACAATAGGGGAGAAAATACACTGAAAAGCTGACAGCTTGTGGGCTGGGTTAAGAACAGGACTGGTTGCCATTAGTAGGAAAGGAAAGGTTAATTTACTGCCTCTTAGCCTTACTGTTGACAAACTAGAGCAGGGAGAATGAAAAGCCACCTGAAAACACCTACCCTCCTCACCCCCATTCTTCCTCCTTCCCCCAGGAGGAGCAAGGGAGTGGTTTTGCAGTTAGCTCATCGAAAGACACGCTTTTGCTCAGCAGCAGTGTTCTTTCTCCCATCGGAGACAAAGTAAGATCAGGGAATCATTTTCTTGTCCTATCATCTGGACAGTGAAGTCTCAACAGAACTGGGCCCTCTCCTTCTGTCTCTGTAGTCCTGGTGCTGGGAGTGGATTCACCTCTCTCCCATGCACTCCGCTCAGAAGGAGGTGGGGTTCCTCTTTCCTCAGTTCATGTCTGTTTTAAAAACAAGCTCCTGCCCCTGTGCTGTATTACAGCTATACTGTGGGAGGGGGCAGTGTCTGAAACATCAGACACATGGTGGGATGGCCAGCTGAATTTGACAGCAGATGTCAACATCGTGCAGGGCAGCCTGTTGGCTGGTCAGCTCTCCAAACAGAGCTATGTGCCACTGGCAGAGCTAAGTTTCTCTCTTTCTGTTTTTCATAATTGTACTTATTAGGTCAATTAGCAATAAAGAAATTTGAACGGAATTTCTAAGAACGGATCTTTCCTAATGTGCTGCATCCTTACGTTGCCTATCCTAGTTCTAAAGGTATACTAATCAGAAGAGGAAGTCCATGTAGAGTGTATGTCCTCTGGTAAATGAGAAGGGAGAACTGGAAACAGCAGACACTGAGGAAGTTGTGGTACTCCACAAGTTCTTTGCTTCAGCCTCCACTGGCAGTCAGGCTTCCCATCTCTCTCAAGTCCCTTAACTTCTAAGTGAGGGTGTTGAGGGAACCAAATCCTCCCACTGTAAGCAAAGAACAGATTTGAGCTGATGACACTGAACGTGTACAAGACTATAAGGTCTGATGTACATCCCACGAACTCACTGATGCAGCGGTCAAGTCAGCCTCCATCATAACTGAAATGTTATGGCTGTCAGGTGAAGTCCTCAGTGGCTGGAAAAAGAGAGAAAAGAGTCCCATTTTTAAGAAGGGTAAACAAAGACCCAGGAAACTACAGGCCTCTGAGATCACCTCTGTACTTGGGAATACCACAGAAAATATCCTCCTGGGAGCTATCGTGAGGCACATGCAAGACAAGGAGAAAATCCTAGACAGCCAGTATGGGTTTACCAAGTGCAGATCGTGCCTGGACCAATCTGGTGGCTTTCCATGATGAAATGAAAGCACTGGTAGTCAAGGGGGAACTTGACTGAAGTAATCTACCTGGACTTGTGCAACGCTTTGATATGGTCTCACTCCACATCCTTATCTCTAATTTGGAGATACGTGGATTTGAAAAGTGGATAAGTAGCTGGCTGTATGATTGCAGCCTGAGGGTTGTGGTCAGCAGCTCTGTGTCCAGGTGGAGGCTAACAATAAGTGGTATCCCTCAGGATTCCATCTTGGGACTGCTGTTTTTAATATCTTTGTTGGTCATCAAATAAATTCTTCACTGTGGGGGCTGTCAGGCACAGGAAGAGGTCCCCCAGAAAGGTTTTGGATTGCCCCATCCTTTGAGGCTTTCAGGGCCAAGGTGGATGTGGCTTTGGGGAACCTGATCTACTGCATGACAACCCTTCCCATGGCAGAGGGGTTGGAACTGTATGATCTTTAATATCGCTCCAACCTAAACCAGTCTATGATTCTCTGAATCTAACTCAGTTCAGTTGGTCAATTTGGGACCCAAATAAATATCAGTATAAACATGCCAAGGCATCCTAACACAAGTGCATGTGGCTGGCACAGGATGGATCCCCTTCCACCCCAGTGCAAGGAGAAAGGATGAGGAAAAGCAGACAGGTTCTCAACGCCTTTTTTACATCTGTCTTTAATAGTCAGGCCTGTTATTCTCAGGGTACTCAGCCCCCTGAACTGGAAGACAGGGTGGGGAGCAGAATAAACCCTCCACAATTCAGAATAAAACAGCACGTGACCTGCTGCTCCACCCGGGCTGTCACACATCCGTGGGATTGGACTGGATCCACCTGAGGGTACTGAGGCAGTTGGTGGACATGGCATCCTAGCAGCCCTAATCAATCAGGGAGTTCCCAGGTGACCGAATACTTGCTAATGTGCTGCCCATCTACGAGAAGGATCATCCTGATGTCCTCCTATGACTACATACCCACCTGGTGGATGAGATGCTGTGGGTGGAAGCTACCTGGACTGGAGCAAAGCTTCTGACACTGCCTCCTGCAGCATTCTCCTGGAGAAGCTGGCAGTCCATGGCTGGGATGGGTACACTCTTTGCTGAGTAAAAAACTGCTAGGAGGGCCAGGCCTAGAGAGATCCAGATGGAATCCAGTTCTGAGAGGCATTCCTCAGGGGTCGGCGCTGCAGCCTGTCCTGTTCAGTGTATTCACTGACGAGTCGGATGAGGGAATTGGGTGCACCCTCAGGAAGTTTGCAGATGACACCAAGTTAGGAGGAAGCGTCCCACAGACGGACTGAGATAGGCTGAATCACTGGGCTGACTGCAACTGCATGAGCTTTAAGAACGTCAAGAGCTGAGTGCTGCTTTTCGGCTACAGAACCCCCAGCCATCGTCACTACAGGCTTGGAGCAGAGCGGCTGTAAGGCTGCACGGACGAAAAGGGTCTGGGGTGCTGGTGACAGCCGGCAGTGCCCTCCAGTCGCTGTGATTTGCCAGTGGCCCCAGGGGTTCTAAATTGCTAGCGGTTGTCCTTGTCCCATCAACTGCAGCCCAGCCCAGCCCAGCCGCTCCCTACAAGAAGACATGGCGGCCCTGGAGTGTATCCACAGAGGGGCACCAAAGCTGGGAGGGGTCTGGAGCGCAAGACTTAACGGGGAGTGGGAGAGGGAGCTGGGATGGTTCCGTGTAGAGAAGAGGAGGCTCAGGGCAGACCTTATCGCTCCGTCCAGCTACCTGGAGGGAGGTTACAGTGAGATGGGACCTCTTCTCCCAGGTAAATAGCAATAGGACTACAGGGAATGGCCTCACATTGCACCATGGGAGGTTCAGATTGGATATTAAGAAAAGTTTCTCCCAGAAGGGGTGGCGAGGCATTGGCACAGGCTGCCCAGGGAAGCGGTGGAGTCTCTGGAGGTGCGTAAGGAAAGGGTAGCTGTGGTACTTCAGGACAGGGTTTGTTGGGCAGTGTTGGTGGCAGGTGGATGGTTAGACTGGATGAGCTTTCCAACCTTAATGATTCCGTGATTCTCCTCTCAGTACCTTACGTTCGCAGAAGTAGCACTAAATATACTGTGGATCTTTCTAAAGTGCAGAAAGTTACAGTGAGATGCGTCTGTTCCATAATGTTCTTTTATTGGCTCTGGAGCATCATTCTCCAATTGATGTGGATCCAGGGTGTCCCTTAAGGAGAACTGCATAGACAGGAAGAGCAGTTGCTTAATCTGACACTGCATGGACAACGTGACTGCCCATCTCCCCAGCCCTGTCTGCTTAATGCCACCTGGCACTTGCCTTGCTTTTCCTTACATCAGACTTCTCTTCTAAAGTCTGCACTGAATGTTTCAGGTCCTTTGTAGCAGCTGCCACCTGCTCTCCTCAGAGAACACGGGTGCAGAAGGGTTTCTCTTACGTTTAAACAAAGAACAGTAAGCGTAACAAAGCGTAACACAGGTTACCAAGAAATAGAACGTACTCCTCAGCTGTATGCCTCCACTGAAGTTCACCTTCCCAAAAGATAACTATACAAGAAATATGTCACGTACATAGATAGGAAATGATAAATATTAATATGAAAGGCATATTAATTAAACAGTAAGCTGACTAAGGACACAGTGAGACAAACTGCTAAGGAGAGACAAACATTAGCTCCCTGAAACTCAAAGAACAGCACTCATTAAAAGGGCTATAAATGATCAGAGATTAAGGGGAGAGGAAATTGGGATAACAATAGAAACTGCAAAGGTTGAGACCGGCAGCTGGAAAGGTGGCTTCCAACGTGGTCAGCCTAATCAGGACAGGTGGAAATACCTGTAAAATGAGGGCAGTTACATGCACAGAATGAGAGAGTGTTTTAAGTGCAAGAACAGTGGAAGATTGGTATTTCTTTCCATACAGTGAATATCCATCCTGAAAGGTCACATTTTCTCATAATAGAAATTCCACTTATTGTGTGCATGTTTCACTGACAGGATTGAACCAGGGCAGCTCATGAGGAGGTGCTGAGTGTTTGAAAAACACTGAAGATGACTTCAGGTTTTCAAGCAGAGCTCCACCATGTGAACACAAGCAGCCGGTGCCATCTCGAGAGGCCCTGGTGTTCCTGAGGTACCTGCCTGGGACTAAAAGTTGTCAGAGAGAACCTGCAGGAGACCAGAGCCCTTTGGGACTGCAGATGGAGCCTGGAAGGAGAGCCCCAAGGGACCTAATTGCTAGCATTTGTCTGTCCCTGTAGCTGCAGCCCAGCCCGGCACTAAATCCTCCCCCCCCACAATAAGACAGTGGATCGTTGGGGATGATCCACAGTTGAAGTGGCCACTGGAATCCAAGAAACTCTTCCTGGTTCTTAGTAGATATCCAGATATCCACAAAACATCCTGGATTATCTGTGGCAAACTCAGACTGAAAGAGTCGAGTGCAGGTCATGCCAAGTAACTGTGGTAGAATCCATTATTTGGGGAGAACATCTCCTTTCAGCTAGGGAAGTTAAGTGGAACAGTGTGAAAAGATCCATCCGGCCAATCCTCTGAGTAAGGGAAAATCAAATGTATTGTGCTATAGTGGCAGAAGGCAAACATTATTGGACTGTGCCTCAATTTACTAAAAGCTGTCTAATCCACTTAACCCATGAGCAAAAACAAATGGTCTAAGCGGAGTGAAGGACACTGATTTGTGGCATAACATGAGGAAGACAGTAGATTGCTGATGTAAGAACTGTCATGCTTGTGCCCTGACCAGTGCTGATTATGCTGGAGTAAAAGCCTCAGGCCAGCACCAGTGTGCCGAAGGCCCATGGGAATGACTGCAGATTGCCTTTGCAGAACTTCAGCCCACGACAGCTCAGAGCAACAAATGCATCTTGGTATTAGTAGTTCCTTTTTGCAACGGGGCAATAGCCATTTATCCCTTCACAAAGGCCAGTGCTGAGAAACCAAAGGCTCTACAATATCATTCATATAACTCTATGTGTAGAGAAAATGGCTTTGATCCAAAAAGCTAATAGTATAGACAGATAACAGAAAAGGCAGAATACCAGAAGGCATGCCACAACAGCAAAATGACACATCAGTGACAATGAGCTTGTGTTTCTCTGTTTATTTCAAATATGTTTTTTTCTCTCTTCTGCATTGATTGCCACATTGTAGAAAGGATTGAAGGGAATAAAAAGCTAAATATATTAGAATTATTCGGGAAGAAAATGAATGTAAGCAACCTCAAAAAACACTTTTTTATTTTTCGCATAAGCGTGACTTAGTAAAAGGTGCTCCTTTTCTGTAGGTATGAAACAACGGATACACCAGGAAATTTTGGCTGACCTGCCCAGATCACAGCCTTTAAAGGGATCATTAATTGCAATGGAGAAAGATTTTGGTGGGCTACATCAAGGGGAAAATGAAAAAGCTTTGTCAGGATTATAAAGCACCAGGACTACAGCACCCTCTTATGACTTCAATTTAAATGGACTGGGTGCCCTGCCACTGGCTGGGAGGGCGGGTAGAAGGCAAGGCCAAGTGAGGAAGAATTGAAGGAAGAATGGAGGGAGGGATGGAGGGAAGAAGAGATGGAGGGAGAGGGAAGCAGAGGGCAGGGGCTGCAGCTGCCCCACAGGGAGAGTGCAGGAGGGACAGAATGCATCCAAACCTTATGATCGCTTTATTTGGTCTGTATGGCACCAGAACCCTTTGTGTTCTTTGTGTGACCTTATGGGGTCCTTATGGTACCACGACGATCACCTGCACCTTACAGGGACGGCACTCTTCTTCTTGGATCCTTTTTGATCTCCTCCACACCTCCCAATCCAGAGGGATTTGGGGTCCCCCCACAGCCCAGGACCCTGCAGGATACAGGGGTCCCCCAGTGTCACTCACCTTGATAGGAAGATTCACAATCACGGGATCTGGAAGCGCCAGCAGCACAGGGGGATGGGAAAGGGAATTCCGCTTTCCTCGTAGCAACTTAAGCTGCAGTGGGAGAAATGAGGAGATCCCAGTGGGCACCAGAACCTCCTCAAAAACCACTGAGGACCTGGGGCTCCCCAAATGGGAGGCACCTCCTGAGGGCACCGTAGTACTCACTCCTAAATCAAAAGCTCCGCTTGCTCCCACCTCGAAGTCATCCAGGAGCTGAGGAAGGAGGATGAGGGACAGTTTGGGTTGGAGTTAATAGGAAAGCATATGGCAGAGGGTGATGCCTTCGCAACAACCCCATATGGCCTCCCCTTGGTCTTAAAGGGAAAATCCCTACTGGTTCCCACAGACCCAATTGCTTCCACATGTCATCTGGAGTCCCTGGAATGTGGGGATCGGCTGGGGGTGGAGACCAGAAGATGGAGATCCAAAGAAGGAAACAAGGGGACCCAAGAAGGGGGGCCGAGAGGATCCAAGGAGAGGGGACAGAGGGGACCTAAAGAGGAAACCCCAAGAGAAGAAACCAAGAAGACCCAAAGAAAGGGAATCAATAGGACTCACAAAGAGGAAACCAAGTGAACCCAGGGACCCAAAGAGAAGGAACCAAAGGAACCCAGAGAGGAAACCAAGGGGACAGAGGGGACGCAAAGAGCAGGAAGCAAGGGAACCCAAGGAGAAAGTGGTTGCGAGCCAGCCCGTTACCAAGAACCTGTCTGCACACCCTAGCCTGTGCCTGGAGGCACATGGAGGCGAGGAGCAGGAGCACGATGACAGCAACTGCTTTCATCTTCCACTGTACGCTGGGAGCTGGGTGAGGCTGCAAGAAGCCAGGGATGCATTTATTCTCTTGGGACCCCCCCTCACGTTCCAAAATGCCCCTGGGCTTGGCAGAGTCCCCTGGCACAGGCTGAGCCTGGCAGGTAGGAGCCAGCCCCTACCTTGGCTACAGGGCATGGGAAGGAGCCAGGGATCAGGGGAAGAGCACTAAGTGCTGGGAACCCAATGGCACCGAGCCCCAAAGGGGGGAATCCTAATATCATGCAAGAATCCTAGAGTCCTATTGTCCTAGAATCACAGAAGAACTGAAGTTGGAGAAGATCTCTAAGAACATCAAGCCCAACCAAGGATGTGCCATGCCATTGTCCCCGCACCTACTCCCCAGCACCACAAGCCCGGGGCCCAGCAGGGTGACATGATGCAGATATGGTGACATGTCACAGGTTGTGGGTTTAGTGGTGGAATTGGCAGCACTGAGTTAATGGTTGGATGACCTGAGAGGTCTTTTCCAAGTTAAAAGAAGCCATGATTCCATGCTCAGCTGCTGGCTGAGCAGCCTGAGAACCTCGGACCCCATCACACTTTACGTTTCAGCATTGTACAGTTACAAAGAACTTAGTATTTCTTTTTAGGTATCATCAAACCAGCAAAGAGGGTTTTCCTGAGTGGAACCTTTAATGTGAAGTTACTACCAAGTATCACCCACCTGCTTTGCCTTTATCTTAAAAACAGTCTTCACCTCACCTAAGTGTGATGTCAGTCTGTATTTAAATACAGCAAATAACGCAGCACTGATAAGCTCCCTGACAAATGCTGCAGAGCAGAAGCAGCCCAAAGGAAACTCTTCCAGCTGATTGCTCTCTGGGCAATTTCCAAAGCAGACATTCAAGTGATCTTTTCAGAGCACAGCAGCTCTCTTATTTATGGCAAACGTCCCATAAGGCTGTGACCATCCTGCCAGACATAACACTTAAAATTAGCACACCGCTTTTCCTTGAGGAACCGTTGAGCCATTTACAGTTTTAAGCCATTTATCAGTGTTTTATTATTTCTTTTCATCTGGATAAAACAAGAGTCACTTTCTTGAAGCCATGACAGGAGGCTGGATCATCACGGGAACAAAACCAGTAGGACACCTTTTGTCCTGCTGAAACTCAGACACACAGCCCAGTGACTCCAAACCCCAACACAAATTTTTGATTGCCTGACTGCATGTCCTAAGGACAAATTGTCCTCATGGACAGAGGCAGCACTACTGCCATTTCAGATACATGATGCAGATTTCTGGATGTAACGTGGTGACTCCTAATGTTGGTTATGTAAAGAGAGCAGAAAATACATGACTGTCTCCTGATGAGACTGTAGGGGTCTTGTCACACCCAAGTGATTCCTTGACTTTACAGTTCTACGATACTGTGATTCTGTGGTTCTATGATTCCATGATTTGTTCATTCTGTGACTCTAAGACCCCACGATTCTGAGATTTCAAAGATCTAAAAGTCATGGTCTTTGGGTTTTGCAGCAATAAATGACAAGGAAACCCAGCTGCCACTGCCAGATTTTTATTCACTTCTGATCTCCTGCTTGGCAACAAGGGCGCTGAGTGGACACTGCCAGGGACGCGTGTCTTTGTTGCCCTGTATTCTGATGTCCCTGTCACCCACCTGCTTCTATGTGTCCCCCTGTCCTCATGTCGCAAAGATGTCCCCATATCACCATGATGTCCCCACTGTCCATGTCCCCACTGGCCTCTCACTTCTCAGTGTCCCCAGATGTCATGTTCCTAGGGCCCCAAGGGATCGGTCTCTCACCTTGGTGCCTCACAGGACTTGAGAGGACTCTGGCATACCTACTTGGACAAATCCTTGATATAGGGACAGCAAGTACCAGATGCTTGATTTGGTGGCTTTGGGGCTCGGTGCCATTGGGTTCCCAGCACTCAGTGCCTGTCCCCTGATCCACGGCTCCTTCCCATGCCCTGGGGCCAAAGTATGAGCTGGCTGCAAACCAGGCTCAGCCTGTGCCAGGGGACTCTGCCAAGCCCAGGGGCATTTGGGAAGTTATTCAAAAGTTAATTAACTATGGCTGAAAAAAGGACCTGGGCTCGTGGTGGTTAGCCTTGCTCCCAACTCCTCTTCTCGAGTCCCCTCATCTCGCCTTACCTCCTGTCTTGTCTTGCCTTTTGTTTCGCCCCTTCTGGTGTCCCCTTCTGTCCTCCCCTCATCACATCTCACCTTTCATCTTGCCCTATCTGGTGTCCCCTTCTGAAATCCCTGTCTGGTGTCATCTCATCTCACTTCTTATTGACCCCCTTCTGGTGTCCTATTCCGGCACCCCCTTCTCCCATTGCCTTCTCATCTCCCTTTGTCTCATTTAGCCTTTTGTCTCACCTCTTTTGCTATCCTCTTCTGGCCTCCCCTTACCTCGTCTCGCTTCTTGTCTTGCCCCTTCTGGCTTTTTTTGTATTCCAGCAATACCAGAAGACATTCATTTTGTATTTTTTGTCACTGATGACACACTCCCTGGAGGTTCTCTCAGTCAGAAGGCAGTATCCAGAGATGCTGGAGGAATACGCTCTGAGGCACGTGATTTGATGTCCAGGAGCTGACCTTGATGCCCCTTGTCTCGTCTGAAGCTTCTCTCCTCCTACCCTGTGGGTTTTGTGACCCAGCAGGGACACACACACAGCAGCAGTGGGAACCCAGAGTCCTTTCAGAGGAGATCCAATTCTGTCATGGCCTACTAACGGGGCAAAAAAGGTGACTCTCACATCCAGCGTGTTCTGATGGTAATAATGAAACTTAATGGTACATGATTGCATGACTTGCACAAGGGGCAATGGGAAGGGAAGAGAAAGAAACTGATGGGAGACGCCACAAGGTAATGGAAGAGAAAGGAGACCAGGAGGAGACACCCCATGGGAAGGGAAGGGATGGAAATGGGAGAGATGACATAAGGGAAGGGAAGGCATGGGAAGGAAATTGTGGGGAAATGCTGTATAGGAAGGGAAGGGGACAGGGGAAATCGTGTAAGGGAAGAGAAGGGAATGGGATTGGGACTGGGAGAATTTGCCACATGGGAAGGGAAGGAAACCAGGGTGAGACATTACAAGGAAAGGGGACCAGGGGGAAACACTGGAACGAAAGGGAAGGTGACCAGTATGAGATGCCGCGAGGGAAGAGAAGGAAAGGAAACCGGGATGAGATGATGCAAGGGAAGGGAAGGAGACCAAAGGGAGATGTGGGAAGGGGACTGGGGGGAAACGCCGCAAGGGAGGGGAAGGGAAGGAAACTGGTGGGAGATGCTGCAAGGTAACGGCAGGGGACGGGAACGGGGCAGGGGAGAGACGCCGCAAGGGAGCTGAAGGGAAGGGGAGCGAGAAGAGAGCCGGCGGCGCCGGCGCTGACCAATGAGAGGGAGGCCGAGGGCGCGGCGGTGCCGGCGCTGACCAATGAGAGGCCGGGCCTTCGCCGTCGCCCCGCGCTGATGGCCGCCGGCTCAGCCTGCGTGCCACCGTTCCCCACGGCTGAAGCAGCGGCCGGGCGAGGCTCAGAGCTGGCGGGCCTCTGCCCGGAGGGACCGCGTGCAGCACGGCAGGGTTTGTCTGCTCAGTGTGCGAGGTCGGGAAAACTCGCAGGCTGTGGCTCCAGGGCGGGCAGAGGAAGTCACAGCGCCGGTGACAGCCGGGCTGCTGGAACCCGCGTGCTGTCACGCTGCATTTCCATGAGGACGGCGGGCCCTCCCCGAGGAGCCGAGGGCAGCTTTGCTGCTGTGTTCGTTACCCGATGAAGCCCATTGCAGGGGGGCTGGGCAGGCAGTCTTGCTAAAGAGGCCCGTGCTACAGCAGGATTGACAGCACGACTCCTTTCGTTCCCCTTGAGCCCTGGCCAGGCTGCGGGGAGAAAGCCACGAGGAGAAAGAGGGCAGCGGCTGTTCCCCCGGACTGCTCTGTACATTGATTTATTCCGTGCTAGAAAGGCTGGAGCTGCTTGCAGCAGCTCTGGATGCCTCACCCGTGGGATGGATGCATTGCTGTGCAACTTCCCCATGGCTGGGAGAGGTTCTCCTGATCCTCATTGCAAATGGGGCTCCCCAGTGACTGTGGGTCTGGGTGATGGTAAAGAACTGGGGCAATTGGTGATGCACCTGAGCTCATGTGGCAGTGAGGGATCAGGAGGGGGCAGAAAGGTGGACCCCGGGGGTCAGAACGAGGGAGGCACAGACAGGAGGGATGGAAGAGGACTACAGTGATCAGAATGGGGGAACTGGAAGGGGAATAAAGGGGAGGGGAGGCGCAACCCTGGGGGTCACACAGAGGGACGGGGGAGGTTGTGGGCGACCAGTGGCAGGGGGAGGGGAGGAGGGCAGTGAAACACACGGGGTGGGGGAGGCGGGGAGACACAGGGCAGCCGCCCCCGCCGAGCGGAAGCCCCGAGCGGCACAGAGACCCCACGGGGCCAACGCGGAGCGGCACGCGGCCCCCAACCCCCTTCACCCCGGCCCCCGCCCCGGTGCCCCCCCGAACGCCCACCCGTCGAAGCCGAGGCGGCGCTCGGAGCCCCGCGGTGCCCCGCACCACTTCCGCACGGCCGCCTCCCGCTCGGGTCGCGGGGCTGATGACGTCACTCGGCGGGGACGGCGCAGGCGCCGCGGCAACGGAGCGGCGCAGGCGCGCTGAGGTGCCGTCGCTCCGGCGACGCCGTCGCGCATGCGCCGTCGCCGCGGGGCCGGCTTCGCGCGCTGCGATGAGGGAGGGCGCGCCGTCGCCACGGCAACGCGGCCTGCACGCACGGCCTGAAGCCGGAGTGGGGCTGGAGGGACGGCGGGGGGCGAAGATGAGTGGGGGGGAACGGAGAGCCCTCAGGGATCTCCTGCGGAGCTGGGGGAGGGGAAGGGGGAAGGCAGAGCTCCGGGGATGGCGGCCCGGAGGGAGTGGGGCTGTGGGGTGGGAGATCCGCAGGGAGACGCAGTGGAACGCTGGGATCCGGGCATGTGGTGTTGGTGACTAAGTGCTTGTTTTTTCCTGTAAGTCAGGAGCCCCTTCTTTTTCTTGACTGTATTTTGTATTGCTTTTCACTTGTAGTTTTCCTGTTTTTTAACCCCCTCTGCCCATTGTTGTGTCCTTCTCTGCAGCCCTGGATTCCACTCTGAGCAGATTCCTGACCTAACCCAGGGCAGCTCTGTCTTTGACATTTGCAGCATGAGCTCCCTCTGCAAAATGTACTTCAGGGAGCTCCCAAACCCTCTGCTGACCGTATGAGAAGTTCTCAGTAAGTACAAGACAATGAAAGCATTTACCCCTTTCCTGGTACAGCATGTCACGTACACATACATCTGCACACCTTTTCTGGTCTTCATTCTGTTTAATTTGGGCTTTTTATAGAGATCCAAAGGGTGAATGGTTATTTTGACATCATCTTCCAGTGGCTAGAATAGCCAGGACTTAGAAAAATACAGCACCTCCCCCAGATCTGCAATGGCTGTGCTGCTGCCTGCTGATCCTCCCTCTTATCTGTGGTTTTCCTTTACAGGACGCAGTTCTTTATTATGGCCAAGTCCCTGTCTTCTCCTTCTACAAAGCTGCTCACACTGGAGGAGGCACAGGCACTGAGGGACGTGGGCAGGTGGGGGGGTGAGGGGTGGGACTTGGTGATCTTAGAGGTCTTTGCCAACATAGGGATTCTGTGATTCTGTGAATCGAGTCACTAATTGGAACGAGAGGTAATCAGCAGCAAACAACCAAAAAGTAAAGCCTCGAGAGCATCATGGAAACACGGAAACACTTGACTGAGATACTAATGGAGCCACAGGCCTGGTGGGGCCAGGAGGGTGGATGCGTCGCCCAGTGCCTTCAGTGGCACCAACACGCCGGGTTCCACTCTGTGCTCACTGCTGTTACTCTCCCCTCTCCAGCATGCGTGCTGTGTGGCCGAGTGGATGATGACTCGAGCACCCAACACACCGGGTTCCAGCGGGGCTGCGTCCGGCACCGGGCCCCTCACCCTGCGCTGGCTGCAAGAGCCACCGCCCTCCTGCCTGGGTGCCCTCATCCCCTGTGAGGTGTGATGGCTTCACAGAGGGTGGCACGGAACGGCCACTGTGACACACGGGGTGTGAAACAGAGCTAAGGCTGCGGGGCTCAGGCTGAGCTCAGTGCGACCTGGTGAGGTGAGCAGGGAGGAAGGGGCTGCCTTAGGCTGCCGAGTGAGGAGAATTCCCCAGCGCTCAGGGGCCTGAGCTGAGAACTCAGCCTCGTCCCGCTTCTCCCATAGTTTGGCACATGGAGGACGAAGCCCAGAACTGCTGGGACAGAGACTCTGTGAGTGCTGGTCATCAACACACACAGTGTCCATGGAGACACAGGAGGCTACTGGCTCAAGGGAGCAGGGTGAGAGACCTGCACGCAGCTCCCCATCGCCGGGCAGAGGGGTGCTGGGGGTCTGCCTGCTGCAGAGGGGGAGGCGGGGGCACGCAGGGGCTCCCCAGCTGCCACGGGCAGAGCTCCTCTGCTCCTTGGCCGGGGGGGCCGCGGTTGAGATGTGGCTGCCTGCTGGCACCACTGGGCCTGCAGTGCCCCTTCCCCTCCACGGCCTCTGGCCCTGCCCCTCAGCTGGCATGGCCGGCACAGAGCTGCCCCTGTGCTGCCCCTGGGGACACCTGGCGCCGCAAGGCGCTCACTGCTGTTACTCTCCCCTCTCCAGCATGCGTGCTCTGCGGCCGAGTGGATGAAGACTCGAGCATCCTTGGGCACAAAGCAGAGAACGGTGGATTCTATTTCCATACTTTTTGTGTGGTGAGTTCCCACGTGGCTCCAGACGCCTTCCTCCAACCAGTGATTCCCTCCTTTCTGCCCTAACAAGAGCATGCTCGTTTCTCTTGCACAGCTATTTGCCAATGGTCTTTATGAACGTGTGGAAGGCAGTATAAAGACAGGCTTTTGCACAGAAGATCTGGTACGCACAATGAGGCAGGCAGAGCAGACGGTGAGCACCGGACCAGAACAGGGAGCTTTGTGATGGGAGAGCCATGGAGAGCTTAGCCTGGTCCAAAGAAAGCAATCCCAGCCCTTTCAACTAGCTTCAAGAGAAATTCCTGCTCTTGCAGAGGAGCCCTGTTCACCAGGCAGCTCTGCAGAGTGCCACCCAGCCCTGCCCGCATCCTGTGCCCTGCCCAGAGGTGCGGGCTCTGCTGCGTAGGCCCTGGGGCTGCTGCTGATGGGGGCTGCTCTGCTTTCCAGCTCTGCTTCGTTTGTGGCAATTGGGGGGCCAGCATCACCTGTGCAGATCCGGGATGTGACCGCAGCTTCCATCTCCCCTGCGCCTTGGAGGGTGAATGCATCACCCAGTACATTAGAGAGTTCAGGTAAGGGCTGCCAGGTGTCGCCTGCAGGCCTCCAACCTCTGCTGTCAGCAGCAGCCGAAGAAGCGAGGGAACGCGCTGTGACACTCCCAGCAGCCTGACAGAGCCAGAGCCAAGGCCTGGGGCTCTTCCCTGTGCCCTCCTCTGCCCTCCTCGCAGCACTTCTCACCGTGCCCATCCCTCCCATCTTCCCCCAGGTCCTTCTGCTGGGAGCACCGCCCACATCAGGCAGTGGAGGCAACACCAACGCAGGACGCAACCTGCATCGTCTGCATGGACCCTGTGGGGGACGGCAGGTCATACAGCACCATGGTATGCCCAGCCTGCCAACATGCCTGGTTCCACCGGCTCTGCATCCAGGTAGGAGCCCTCCCCTCACCCTGCAAGCACCGCAGGTGCTCAGCAGCACCAGGCCCGGATCACACTCATACTGCTTGTGTTTCTGCTGCAGGAACAGGCTCTGCGTGCAGGGATTTATTGCTTCCAGTGCCCCCTCTGCAGAGACCGGGTCGGGTTTATCAGAGACTTGGTCTTTATGGGGATCCGCATCCCATTCAGGTTGGTGTTTTCCAGTCAGCTCTTGAGATGTGAGGGCACAAGAGCTGTCCTTTGCAAGGGACTGCCCCGGCAGGCCTGGCCCTTTACAGCCATCAACATGGGCCTCAGCACCATTGGGAAGCTGGAACAGGAGACAGGGTGGAGGGGGAGGGATTCCATGGATTACTTTTAGTCCTGGGGCAGCGGGTGCTCATCACATTCCCTCCCTTCTCTGGCAGAAGACCAACATGGGAGGACGAGAACACCTATGCATCACTACTAGAGAGGCACAGGAGATGCGATGCCAGCGACTGCCATTACCCACAGGGCAGGGAGCAGGCAGAGGGAGAGGGGTGAGTTACTTCAGCAGCCCTCTGAGGGGCTCTGCATGGGATCGCAGCCTCGCCACAGCCTGGGGCAGCACAGACTGAGCACCAGAGCCATGCCAGGCCCTCCCTGGCTCGGGTCGCTTTGTCCTCATGGCCGCAACCGCTTGGTTTCCCCAGGCCCTGGCAGCTGCTCCTCTGCAGCTCCTGTGCTGCGCAAGGCACTCATCGGTGCTGTTCCAACTTGAGTCAGAGCACAGCCAGCTGGGAATGCAATGCCTGTGCTGGAGAGGGCACCGGTAAGAGGCAAACAGCCGCGGGCTGCTGGGCTGGGGCCAGGCGAGGCCTGGCAGCGGCTGCTCGGAGCGGCCTTGCTCAAATCCCTCTAGCCCTGGACAGATGGGAGCCAGTTCCAGCCCATGGCTGAAATTCCACCCTGCTCACCTTCCTGCCTCCCCTTACAGCCTCCAGCACCAACTCAGGTCTTGCTGGATACGGCACTACCAGCCAGCACGGACCGGGGCCATCCCGAGGCTCCGCAACACCAGAGAGGAGCAGCTCCAGCACCACCAGCCAGGCACCATCGGGGCCAGCTAACTGTTCCCGCGTGCCTGAGAGCAGCGGCCTGTCCAGGCAGCGTGGGACAGGCCAGAGGAGAATCCGCCCACGTCTACGCCGGGATGCAAATAGCTTTAATGAGCCCCGAGGACACTGTGGGGGCAGCCGTGCTGCAGCGCTGATTGCTGAGAGCAGCGCCCTAAACTCTGCCAGCCAGGGGACACCAGAGTCCTCAAGGAACTCCCCTGCTGTCGGCTACAACCTCCGGTGCAGACAGGGTGAGCGGGCCCGGGCACGAAGCCGCTCTCCATTGCAGCGCCGGGCCCCAAATTCTCCGAGCCAGCCCCGAACACGCCGTGGGAGCAGGCAGGCACCAACCCCAAGCGCTGAGAGCTGCACCAACAGATGCACCAGACCGGGAGCACTACGGTCCTCGAGGGTTTCCACAGCAGCTGATGGAAGCCGGTCTAGGCAGCCAGGGCGAGCCCGGACTCGAAGCTGCTCCCCTCTTGAACCTCGGGCTGCAGAGACCAACAGCCAGCCCCGAAGATGCCGCAGGAGCCGGTCCAGGCGGCGAGGGCCAGCCCAGGGGCGAAGCCGCTCCCGAGTTCCACGTCGGGCACAGAAAACCGACCGACGGCCCCACTGATGTTGCGGGAGCAGCCGTGTGCAAGCTCCACTTGCTGTGCAAAGTCATCAGAGACCATCACAATAAAACTGAGAGTTCCATCATGCCACTGTCAGTTTTGTTCTTCTCTGCCTTTCCCGAGGTGGGCAGCTGTAGGGGCTGCAACCGTGGGGACCCCTTCCCCCCAGCACCCAACCCACTCCTCCCTCCCTGCGGCCTGGTTCAGGCTGAGCTGGGTTCTGGTCCCGACTCCAGCGGGGCGCAACGTTTCCAACACGCAGCGGGGCGGAGGCCAGGCTGGCAGCTGCAGCCCCGTTCTGGGGATGTTTCTGTCATCTTGGGCACGTCACTGTGTTTGGGACATGCAGGCAGCCCTGGGGCTGCTGCCGGCTGTGGGGTGGGCCAGCACCTGTCTTTCCTCCTGCATTCGGGCTGTGCCTCAGGGTCTGCTGCCACTGCTCGTGACGTCCACCCTATATTTACTTGGTCCAATTGTCTAGAGAAATAGCCCGCTGGTCTCTTCCTGGATGCAGTGTGTTCTGCCAACTCTCCCAGTGCAAAGTGACGTCTTTCATGCCCATACAACTCAAAAGGCTTTTCCAGACTGGGCAGTCCTGGAGCAGGGGTAGACATCAGAGCTGCTCTCCATTGAATAAAGGCTGTTTGGCATTCTGGGTTCCAGCCCAAAATTTCTCCTTCTCCTTTCACAGCTTCACAATCCACAATCCTCGATCAATCCACAGTTTGGTATCCATAATCTACAGCATCCTGCTGTACGTAGGGAAGCTCGCATTTCCTGTTTTGACTTTGGCTCCGGTATTTGACGTACGGCCTGAGCTGGATTCTGGTCTCGACTCCAGCATGGACATGGTAATCTTAGAGGTCTTTACCAACCATGACTCTGATTCTAATGGCAGTGCAGGACTGCACCTGACAGCAGAATGCGGTGCTGAGGGGGCTCTGCTGATACACTCTGGTCCTGTCTTTGCCATTCTGAGGACTGCGTGCTGCTCCCGGTTCCCTGACTGCCCGTAACTGCCTCCAAAATCCCACAATCTCCCTCTCATTGCCTCTAAATTGCCCCAAACAACCCCTAAAATGCCACCGATTTGCCTCAGAAATTCCCCAAACCACCCCAGATTGCCTCAAACCGCCCCTGATCTCCCGCTGCCCATGGGACTCTGCCCACATCAGGAGGGGCCCCAAGACACCGCCCTGCAGCCAACCTCAGTGCCGGAACAAATCCCTGCCTGGCTGTCACCCATACCGCACACAATCATAAGTGAAATCAAAACATTTGCTTCTATTGCGGCCCCCAGGAAGTGTTCATGTTCCTCGTAGAGGAGAGCGCGGTAGGAGGGAACAGGATCTCCATGCCCCATATTCCCATGTTCCCCCCTACACCCCCATAGCCTCCTCCATGTTCCCTTGTGTGAGAAAAGCTCAGAATCCGTAATTTTTGATCAGGCAAAGATCTCGGTGAAGCAGCAAAGATTTTTTCTTCACTATTGTAATAGTGGGCACACTCCCCTTGTGGCAAGGAGAAAACGCGCACTTGATCAGCAAACCACTGCTCCTTACACAAGTCTCCTCTCGTGGCCGGTAATTACCCTCCTGTTCCTCCACTGGCCAAGTACTGCAGACTCACAATCTATGCGACACATTTGCTAATCCATTTTTCCACGTGAGGTTTATCACCGACCTGTGGTTTTTCAGATCATTTTGTACGTTTTGATGGACACAGGAAGGCAATACTTCTTGAAGCTGTCGTACCTGTCTCATCTTATTGCAGGCTTTCCTTACACTGCTCTGTACTTCTGTCCGGTTTCTCACTACTAACAGAAGCCGTGTCTAAGAAAGAAGAAACCCATAACAGGAAATGTCTTAAGACCCAGTTCCTGATTTATGACACTTATGACGCTGATGGCACTGTGCCTCACACCACATTTTTGCACCGTTCCTGCCTGGTCTGACAGGCAAGCTTTTCAACAAACTGTGGCACGTGTGAGGTAGCCTGTCCCTCAGCAGCTGTCCCTGCATTAAATCCTGTTGGTGTGGTACTGCCTTCTGTGCACCGTTTTTGTAGCAGTCTGTACCTGCTGCTCTGTTACTTGTAGCAGCCCCACACAGACGGACTTGCTGACAAGCCAGGCACGACAGACAGCTGCTTAACTTTGTCTGTGTCTACAGCAGCTATTTCAAATGCCAATCGATACCCCTTGGGATCCTTGAAATACCCCCTTCTGAGGTAATTGATGCCAAGCATACAGGGAGCCCCCAGGCCAGTCACAATGGGGTGTTCTTGCCAGTCTTTACCAGTGAGGCTTATTTCAGCCTCCAACACAGGACATTTTTGGGAACCGCCAGTCGCCCCAGGAATATGAATTGATTCTGTCCCTTCGTGACTCGAGGGCATTAGAGTGCACTGCACGCCAGTGCCCACGAGCGCCTCGTATTTCTGTGGTTCTGATGTGCCACGCTATCGAATCCACTCAGTCCAGTATATTCTGTTGCCCCTTCCCCCTCCTGGCTGGGGACGGGGCCCTTATGTTTGTTAACTCTATCTTTCTTCTTCCTTGACTCACGATCAGTATCCTTAGAGTTTTTGCCGTGTCCTGCAGCAACTGGAGCACTCACCTTTTTGGAGGAGTTCACCTTGGTGGTTGGTCTGTCTGGTAATTCTTTTACCCATGCTCATTGTGCCATGACACACTGCGAGGCTGTGTGGTGGTTCCAGCACACTGTAGCTTCCCCATGGAAAGCACGTGGTAGCTCCCCCAGGCAGCTCAGTGCCAGAGCAGCCGGCAGCCGACATGGTGCTGGCAGTATGGGGGGAGCTGCAGGAGGATGAGCTACAGCCGGGCTTCTGGCAACAGGCAGACACCTTCTGCTGGCACACGGAGGAGGGGGTCTTTTTGTGGCGGATGAAGTCAGTACTCTTTCTCACTGTGTTTGCTGGTCGAACCCGATCTTCACACACGTTCAGTTATCTCCTTGCCTTGATTGCACAATATCTGCTTTCACAAAATACGCTGATTCCAGCAGAAGTTCCTTACCTGCCTGGCATAAGGAGTTCGATATTTCATTGTTAGCTCCTTGGTACAGAGGCACAGATTCTTCCTGTTTTCTAAACAAAGTACACAGCTATTCGTCAGTGAGCATCACCAAGCTTCATATCACTGTAATTTGCATCACTATGAATACGTTCCGAGTGCACCATGGAGGTGCTGTGTGGGACTGCAGGTGAGAAGTGGTTGTAAAAGGTGTTGCGGTGTCGCTGTGCCACGTTGCTCTGTGGTTGCCCTGCCGTGCTGTGGCTGTACCGTGGAGGTGCTGCGCAGTGCTACCGGGACACGGTGGCTGCAACACAGCGCTGTGAGGCGTTCCCAGCACCACTCCATGTCCCACAGGAGCATGGGGCACTGATGCAGGAGTGCTTCGGGCATGAGGCAATGGTGCTGCAGCTGTAGACGGAGTGGCTGCAAGAGGAGAAGCACTGCATCCACCAGCCATGGGCCTCCTGGGTGCCCTGGTTGTGCTGTCTCTGCCCACAGTGGTTGGAGGAGACGCGGGAGCTCGGAACAGAACGAGCTGCATTTTTGCACCATTCCTGCCAAGTCTGGCAGGAAAGCTTTTCAGCATACTGCAGCACACGTGATGTGGACTTTCCCCCAGCAGCTGTCCCTGCACTAAATGCAATGGAACTGGGCTGGCATTAGCATTTCTGGGAAGTGCGGGGCTCCATTCCAGGAAAGCAAAGGAAGCGTAAGCAGAGGGTTGACTAGGGGAGCTGGATGTACTTCCATTTTCAGTTCTGGAGCGTCGGCCAACACAGGAAGGTCATAGAATCATAGAATGTCTTGGGTCGGAAGGGGTGTCAAAGAGCCGGCGGAGCCGCGGGGCTCCATGCGGGGAAAGCGCCGCTCCGCCGCCCCGCATCCCCGCCGCCGCCCGCCCCGTGCCTCGGGGACGCCGGGCGGTCAGGGGAAGGCGGCGCGGAGGCCGGTCCGTCCGCCGGAGTCGCCGTTCGGACGGGAGCCGGTTGGGAACGCGGTCATTTCTCTGGTTGTCGCTCTTGCGTTCATTGATTAAATGTTTAACGTTCGTTTCTTCTGCCCGCGGTCGTTTCTGCAGCTCCAGGAACCCACCGCGTCCAGTGCCCACCGCTGGGGAAGGACGGGGCGGCGCAAACGGCCGTGTCGTAGGACTGCGACCGCCGGCCCCGTTCCTCCCCCGCTTCCCCTCCCCTCCTCAGCACTGCGTGGGAAACGATTGGGGTGGGATTCTGGGAGAGCTGGGGCGGCTCAGCCTGCAGAAGAGGAGGCGCGGGGGGATCCCGGGCACGGCCATCAGTCCCTGCAGGGAGGTGCGGAGAGCACGGAGCCGGGCTGCGCCCGGCGGTGCCCAGCAGCAGGACCGGAGGCTCACGCTGCGGCACAGCGGGTTCCCCGCAGAGCTGCCACTGCCGCGCTGCTTCCCCCTGCTTGCGCTAGGAGGCTGCACAGCCCGTGCAGGCGGTGCGCACCCAGAGGTGCCCGCACGTCCCACGCAGCACATCCAGCAGCTGGGGGACGTTGGGGTGGTTGCAGCGAGACGAGAGCTGCAGCTCCTCCGGCTCAGGTTTCCCTGTATGTCACCACTGAGCCCCCAGCTCGGGTCAGCGCCGTTGGATATTTTCGCCGATGATCACGGTGCAGGAGATGAGTGCATCCTCGTGAAATCCAACGGGCATCCTAAGGCACGAGGTGCTGCTGGCACTCCTGAGGTTTTTAAGGGGCAGCGGGGAAAACTGGGGGGCTCAGGGCAGTAGCTGGGGGCTCTTGAAGGGACTTTGAGGTGCTGTGGGTTCAGAATTGCGTTTTTTCCTCATGTTTCACACAGCAGGTGGCAGTTTGGCTCAGCACCTCGAGGTGGCAGCAGGACCCCCAGCAACAGAAACGTCCGCTGCCCAGAGCCCCGTGTCTGGCTGTGGGAAAGATGGAGGGTGGAATAAACGTAGAACGTGCACAGGAGGTTACCACATCAAATTGAGAGTTGGCACCAAGCTTCCCCCAGCAGCTCTTTGCAGGCAGCTCAGTCATCGTGTTTTATTCTCTGCTCACCTCGGTCCCAAAGCATTATCCACATCTGCCAGGAGGTGTTACCTCTGACCTTGTCACTGGGCAGTGCTTCAGGAGCACCAAGTTGCCCCTGTGGCAACTCCTCATTCACATCGCTGCGTTAGCACTCAAATGTTATTCTCATTAAACTACTTTCTCTCTTTCCTCCTCCAAGTAAAGTATTTGTCAGACTAGAGAAATAGAAGGCTGAATCTGGGACAGCCACCGTCTGCAGAATAGTCTGGCACAAGGAAACAATGCTGCAGGCCGAGAGAGGTCTGTGCCAAGGAGCACATCTGCAAGCCACAAGAGAAATATCACCCTGCAGCCCTACTCCTCTGAAACAGAAGGGAACACCTCAGAAAGACAGAGCACACTTCAAAAGCTCAAAATCCAACACGTCAAGCTGGCAAGAGAGGACTCAGAACTGCCATCCTTTACGCTTCCCTCCACATGGGGTCCGTCACGCAGAGCTGAGTTGGAACTTACTGGCACTGGCAGGGCCCTTCCTTGCAGCACTCCTGATATTTAGGATTAAAATCATAAAGAAATCATGACAGAAGTTCTCTGTGAAAACTACACGTAACGTTGTTCCTTCTACAAGGGAACAAGCCCAGTACATGCTAGTAAAAAGTCCTGCATCAAAAAGAAACAAAGATGGCACGGCAGGAGAGAAACAGGTAGTGTGTGTGTTTAAAGGCATTTCAGAGCCTAATGGTTCTTGCTACAGCACACCTGACTCATGTTAAAAGCTGATCAGTCACAACATTACCTGTTTCCATCAGCTGCCATCATCCAGAACAGCCAGACTTCTGAGGTTCTGGCCCAAACATTCTTTTTGCTCAGCACTTTATTCCTGCAAAAGAGATTTGATCACGGCACGTGCATCGGTCTTCAAACACCCCATCCTAGCAGCAAGGAGCAAGGAGTGGCACTAATACTTCTTCACCGGTGGGAATCTCAACAGAAGGTGTTGTGCTGAAGGTGTGAGGTGAAGGGAGCATCCCTATCAAGATATAAGCCTTAGTATGGAAGGTTTAGTTATGGCCTGCTGCCTAGAAGAAAAAAAAGTGACTGTTACCTTGTACTTTTTTCGTTTTGTCTCTTTCATCACGAAGATCTGAGGATGACCAAAGCCTGTTGAGGTGAGCTTTGCTGAACCCATATTGTGGCCACCCATATATTGTGGCTTAGAGGTATGACACCAGCACATGGAGTAGGAGAGCTCTGTAAGCTAAGTGCCAAGGGTAGAAGAAGGGGGACTGTTTAAATTCATGACCTCCCGTAAACTGATAGTCATTGACTTCCTGTCACACCCTGCTCCTGTAAAGCAGGATAACAAGGATTTAATGATGTTTACAAATGGGGTAGACATTGCTGTATACAACCAAGCACACACGGCTGAGCGCACTCTCCTGTCTCTATCCCCATTCTAGAAATACCCAGAAGAGCTCTGTGTTCTCCTGCTTTCAGTTACGTACATGAACTATTTTCAAATGCATGTTGTTATAGGCTGGCACAAGCTTTAGTGCCCAAAGCCACAGCTTGAGAGGCCAACACCAGCCCTGGGCCTAAAAACGCAGCCAGAGAGACCGGCACTGGCCCCAGGACTGAAGCCACAGCCAGGGATGCTGACAGCAGCCATGGGGCTGAAAGCCACAGCTACAGCCTGGGAGGCCGGCATCGGCCCTGGGGCCTAAAGCCACAGTGAGAGGCCAGCACCGGCCCTGGGGCATACAGATGTGCATTCCTATTGCTGCTACTGGTTCCCTGGGACTCCATCGACCACGGTGAGGCCACACTGGTCTTTACTGGCTTTTATTGGGCTGCACAAGAGTCATCCTCACTTCTCCGTTATTTTACTTCACATAACCCCACTGGGAGACCCTGGTGTTGGTTTCCTAAAATTTGGGTCTGGGAGGCGTCCGTTTCCTTCCCTTACGATGAAAGCACAGAAGCGATGCGGGCACTCGCTGAGGTCACAGTCGGTGCCAGGGTGGGAGCGTTTGTGCCACAGCTGGTGAGCAGAGCTGGTGCTCTGGTGAGCGTGCTGCACGCAGAGACTGAGCTCTGTGCTTTTCTTGAGAGAGATCACCCTGTGAGAGCCCACTGGAAGCAGCGCTGCGGCGTGTGTGTGAGCTGGGCACAGCTCGGGCTGAGCAGTGACCAGGTGAGCTGGGTTTGGTGCTGGCTGGTTGCCGGGAGGTGTCTCAGCAGAAAAGCTGGGCTGGGGAGGAGTTCCCAGCTCCAGCGGTGCCCCTCAGCACGGCTGTTTCCAGGAGAAGTGCGTTCTTGTTGAGATTCCATCCCACAATTCGATGAGGGCGCTGACATGTCATTACTGCCTTGGAAATCCACTGCTGGGCCCCCACCTTCGTGTCAGACATTGAAAAGGAAGGAGAGTGCAGACTGCACAGAGCGCAACTCGTGCCTCACTGCCCCACGGATGGCTGGGTGCAGAGCTATTGAGGGGATGGAGAAGAGCACTTGCTGACACAAGCCATGGCAGTCAGAGCTGGAGCTAGCGTTGGCAGCTCTTGCAGCCAGCTGATGTCCAGACATTGCCCTCCTCAAGGGACTGAATAGCATGGCAGAAGAAAGCTGGGAAAATGCTTCTTCCTCATGGTCTTTCCCTTGTTGATAATTTCTGCAGGGTTCCTGCCCAAAAGGAGATTTCAGAGATCGAGGCAGTCTCAGGAAGACTGAAGCCAGCTCTTTCCAAGAGCAGAGAAGTTCCTGTGGAGAGAGCCCTCGGAACTTCAGCTTCCTCTGAGACAGCGTCATGTCTCAGCAAGGGGACGACCGCAGTTCCAATTGCTGCTCTGTGAGAGGAACGGTATGGCTGGGTTTCTTCTGCTTGGTTCTTCTTCCTTTTTCTCATTTCTAAGGGAAGGGATGGAGCAGGGGCAGCCCTACTGGTCCTTTGTGACCTCAGGAACCAGTTGGATTCTGTGCTGGCTGCTGACAGCCTGGGCTAATGGCACGGCCATGACTCAGGCTGTATTTTCCCTTAGTGATAAATAACGTCCCAGCACTCTGATATCCCATCTCTGGCACGATCTGGAACGTCTCTGCAAACCTTGGCTGCCCATTCCCACCAACGTTTCTTCCTTTCTCTCTTCAGAAGCAGAGCGGCGCGTTTTCCCGTGTTTGGGATCAGCAGCCAGCAGGCTGCCAGAGACCCAACAGCGCCTTGCAGCGCACAGAGGGACGCGATGGGGACGGGCCGTCCTTACTGCCACGCAAAAGTGAGTTTCGTCAGTCCTCTGTCATGAAGTATGTAGGAATGAATGTTGAGTATTACTGCTGGGCAGGTGCAGTGCTGCAGGGGATGTCAAGTAACCACTGTCAAAGCATTAAGAGATGCCAGCAGTGGGAGTGGAGGGCAGTAGTGAGACAGATGCCTGTGTATCAACGATGGTGCTTTAAGTGGAGTGAATTCCTTTTAGGGCCAAAAAATACCTTCCTCAACTTCTGCACCTTCTCTTTGCTGGTGCACCTTTGCTCTGCAGAACGCAGAGCTGTCAGGCAGACCGGGGTTCCTCCGCTGCCATCTGAGCAGGAGTGAGAGCAGTAATGCTTGGTGTAAGTGCATTGCAGTTTAAACATCATTTTCTGTTCTGGCTGTAGAACGGTGTCTTTTGGTTTTTGGGGGGTGGACATGGGCTAACAGGACAACGCTGCTCCTGGTGTCTGTGAAATCAGCACACGATCTGTTGTTCTAGGGACAGAGCCTGCGCGTCCGTGGAATGGTGCTGGGCATGGGGGGAAACGGAAAGCCTCTGCAGGTAAGAAGCTCTTGTGAGCTGTGGTGTGGGTACCTGCCTCTAAACAGGGCTGCACGAGGGGCAGCGTGTGATGGAGGAGAGAAGAAAGGGCACTGCAGTTCTGTGCTGACTGCAGAAGTGGCACAAGGCTGTAGCAGCAGAAGGGCCAATTGAAGAAACTACACTTGAGGACCAGAAGTTTGTGGCTGACTGTGCTGAAGTCTTTCTCCAAGGAGATGCTCTTCATGTCTTCCTTGTTTTCTTTCTGTCAGAAGCTGATGCCAGTGGCCTTCCTCTGAAGCGCAGCCATGTGGAAAGGCAGAGGAGGAGCACCGAGTGTGACATGGCACCCAAGAGAGGTATACAGACACACAACAGGCATTGGGGTTTGGTGCACTGGCTTTCTAGTTAGGCTTTCTGTCTGTCCCTTCCTGGGACTGTTGTCGTTGCGTGTTGGTTGTGGTCCTAATCACAGTTAGCATTCCTGCACTGATTAGAAATGTGAACCCACAGTTCACCCGGGATCCTAAGATCCATGACCGTGAACACTCCAGATGAGATGTCCTAGCATTGTGGCCCATTTTGCAGATGAAAGTAGCGTTGGGCTCTTGCTAAATCTTGTTGCTTCTCCTTTCTAACAAAGATTGGTGCTGAGCCAAATGGCAATATCTGTGTGAAAGTGGTGCAGCAGGTGTGTTCTGAGAGAGCTTGTCACCAAACAGCAGCTGAAGCTCCTCTCCAGGCTGGAGGGCTTCCCAGAAGAGCAGGTCCCAGCACAGGGGGAAGACCTTCCCCTGCCATGTGCCCCCACTCCGACTCCAAGGCCCAGGCTGAATGTAAATGCAAGGGCTTGGAAGAAGGGAGACCAACAGCAGCGCAGCTGCCTGCCAAAAAGAGAGCGAGGGGTCAGAGCGGAGACAGCGTGCCGGCTCCAGCAGCACAGCCTGGGCCTGCCACAGCGCGGAGCTCCAGGCAAAGAGGTGAGCAGGTGCTGTGGTACCGCCGTGCTGAGCTGCTTCCCTTTCCAAGCACCCTGAGTTTGCTTAGGGTTTGCTTTGCTTTTTCTTCCTCTGAAGAGGGGAAATGGTTGAAGGCTACCAAGCCCAAAGGCAGTGAGGCGCCAGAATGCGCAAGCCCGTCTCTTTCCGTTGGCTCCATGGTGGTCTTCTGCACGGCCCATGGAAATGTCATTCACTGAGAGGCTTCCCAGTCCCATTTCCTTTGTCTTTTTTCTGCCAGCTACTTTTATGGTGCCCATGTTTCTGCAGTTTTGCTGTTAACAAAACAAGTTCATCTTTTTTCTTGCCTTATAGCAAGAAGACAGCGACGAAAAGAGAGAAGCATGGAACTGAAGAAGGCTTCTCTGAGAGCTGCTGCTGCACGTGCAGAGGTGAGTCCTTGGTGAATACAGACACGGCTCTTGTTGTTCTCAGGGCCTCTGTCTGTCAGACATGAAGGAGATTTCCCGAGGGAAATGGTGTCCTATTTCTACACTCGCTTTGTTTCTTTCCAGTCCTCCGCATTGAACAGCCTTGTGGAGATGATGCAGAAGCTGCAGCTGAAGGACTGAGAGGAAGAGCATCAGAAGGCAGCGGCTGCAGTGCACGGCGTTACAGGGCAGCATTCTGAGTGCTGCCCAACTCGGCTCTCCAACTTTGGATGTAATCAATAAAAAGAGTAACAATTAGAGATTGACAAGGAGCACACAGCCCGATTTGCCCAGCGGCACTCAGTGAGCTGCTGCACCACCTCCTTGTTATTCGTCTCGCGGCGCTCGCTCAGAACTCCACAGCTCCATCAGCAAATGCTGCTGTCTACTGATGCAGCGGAGGCAGCAGTCCTTTGCACTGCCCACAGTCAGACTGTCTGCAGAGCACGTGCAAAGAGCTGCGAGTAACAAAGCCTGGCCACGAGCGTGCTAAGTGAGAGAACAATGCCATAGAGATTGCTGAGTTTCCCAGGGCAGCACCGAATGTTTTTTGCTTTTACGATGAGTGTATAATGAGCAAAGTTCACCAAAAGGACAGTGTTTTCTCAAAAAAT
Source organism: Phasianus colchicus (assembly GCF_987193195.1). Lineage (NCBI taxonomy): Eukaryota > Metazoa > Chordata > Aves > Galliformes > Phasianidae > Phasianus > Phasianus colchicus. The sequence continues at coordinate 588,816 of NW_028325224.1, forward strand.
GACAGACTGTTGGTCCAGAGCAGCATCTTTGCAGCTTAGGACCACCAAGCTGCCGTCCCGGCACTGTTCTGCTTACAGACAGCACTGCAGGTTCTCCTGATGTGTCACTCAGAAGGCGTCCCTCTGTCGTGCAGCCCTCGCCAGTGCCTGCCAGCCTGTCCCTGTTTTGGCTGGGATGGAGCTGTTTCCTTTGGAGCGCCTGGTATGACGCTGTGTCCTGGTTCTATCGGTGCCATCCTGCAGGCTGTTGTGCAAAGCGCAGAGCTGCAGAGCTGTGCTTCCTGGCCCTGTGCTCTCCAGCACTCTCGTGTGAGTTCCACCCCTCCCAGGAATCTCCTGTTCCCAGGAACCTCCGCTGCTCCCTTGCACACATCTGCGTGCAAACTCCATCCACGTGCATGCAAATGTGTGCAAAACCTCTCCTATGAGGAAAGGTTGAGGGAACTGGAATTGTTTAGCTTGGAGAAGACAAGGCTCTGGGGAGACCTCACTGTGGCCTTCCAATACCTGAAGGGAGTTATAAACAGGAGGGGGAACAGCTGTTTATGAGGTTGGATAGTGATAGGACAAGGGGAATGGTTTTAAACTGAGACAGCGGAGGTTTAGGTTAGATATTTGGAGGAAGTTTTTCACCCAGAGGGTGGTGAGGCACTGGAACAGGTTGCCAAGGAGGTTGTGGATGCCCCATCCCTGAAGAAATTCAAGGCCAGGCTGGATGTGGCTCTGGGCAGCCTGGTCTGGTGGTTGGCGAGACTGCACATAGCAGGGGGTTGGAACAAGATCATCACTGTGGTCCTTTTCAACCCAGACATTCTATGATTCTATGATCTCTGCACACCCCTGTTTGCACACGTACCTGCACTCACAGCTCTATGACCAAATGCCACTCCCACAACACAGCCAACACGCAGACGGTGGGAAATGTCAGGAGGAAAGATGCCCCGTTACGCTCCTTCATTCTCCTCTCTTTAATGAAGGCACTGGGGCACAGCTGTAGCCCCATCCTGAGATGAGGGTTGCTGCGGGATTCCTGATTTGGACGCTGCAGGGTTAACCTGGAGCACAGTCTGAGGGACACTCTTCATGTGCTCTGCAGATGGAAGATGTGCCAGGAGCAAAGAAAAGACTTCCACAGGCAGCGCAGGGATGGCGTTCCTGGGCCGGGTGGAGACATACAGAGCAGTGCCCGCTGCCCTGGGATCTGCAGCACTGCAGAAGGGCTCAGGGTGCAGCACTGTGGCACAATACAGTGAGGACGCCAGGTTCAGCAGCGCCAGGTGGGCTGTGGGGGTCCTGGAACGGTGATGGGGGTCCAGTCAGAAACTGTGGGGATCTGTGAGATCCAAGGGGGTCCTGGAATGGGTAAGGGAGGTCCGAAGGAGGAAACAGGGAGGGGATAAGGAGGAAGCCCAGAGCAGGGATAAGGGTTGTTGATGGGAACTGTGGGTCGCTGTGAGGTCCTGGGCTGGATGTGAGGGAGGAGTACCAGGTCTGAGGAGGTCCTTAATGAGCTATGGAGATCTGTGGGGGGTTGTATGAATATACATGTGGGGGACATGGGATGGATGTGGAAACAGAGCCTGCAGGAGCAGAATGCTCTTCAGGAGAAGGCAAGACATGCGCTGCAGGTGGGACACTGGCATATGGGGAGTTATGGGGACATAGAGGGAAGGGGGGGGAAGTGAGGAGTGGTTTGAGGCAAAAAGGTGGGGCGGTGTTGGAATGCCTTTATTTCTTCCTGAGATGGGACTGGGGATCCCTGTGGCCCAAAGGTGGGGCCACGAGCCATGACCCCACATGAGCCAAACCCCAAGACGACCACATAACTCTGTATGTGCGTGACCCCATGGCTGCACGTGACCCACAGCCCTGTGTGAACCATACCCCCACACGACCCTGGCACTCCCTGACCCTGCCTGCCCCCAACACGCTGCGACCCACTGCCATGTGGCCCCAGAACTCTGGGATCCCTGCCCCCACCTCACCCCCACCATATAACACTCTGAGACCCGTAACTCCCTATCACCCAACCTGACCCTACCATCCCTTCTGAGCCCATTGCTGTGACCCAGAACCCCATCTGACCACGCAGTGCCATCTGACCCTACATCACCCCATAACTCTGTGACCTGCAGGACCCCCATGTGACCCACCACCCCCTGTGCTAACCCCATGTGGCCATAGAACCATCTGTGTGTGGGGGAAAGGCATCTTCTCCTCGGGGTTGGACTGCCCCAGAGCTGCCCCAAAGGCGACATGGGGTGGGCTGCAGCCGTTTCTCTCAGTTTGGAGAGATGGGAACTGTCCAAAAGAGCCAGAAGGAGGACATGAATGCTTCTGCAGGGAAACACCTGTCACAAGGTTTGGTGACAAAGCGATCCCACCGAGACTGAGGAAGGGGCTGGAGCTTGGGTGCTGCGGTGCTGCGTGGCAATGAAGGAGACTTGAACCAGGGATGGAGCTGGGATGGACTGCAGGAAATCAACTCCTTAATGGCGACAGTGGGAGAAGAAATCCAAGTCAGCTGCAGAAGGAACAGCAGACCTCCTTTCAAAAAGGCGTCCCAGACTGGGGACGTTGGAGCAGTTGGGACAGTGGTAAAGAAATGGCTCCAACATCAGGTCTTGGAGCAATTACTGCAAAGACCCCGAGAAATGGACAAAGAGCTCTGATGGCAGCGCAGCACGAGGAGGAAGGAATGCATGGTGGTGCAGAAGGAGAAGGATGGAGAACAGCAGCGGTGGGATTCCCCTTTTGCACGGTCACCCACCGCTATGGGACTCTGCAACAAGAAGCTGCACCCTGCTGTGGTCAGCACGGCTGTGTGTCAGCTGGGTGCTGCTGGCAATCATCTGAGCTGTTGCGGTCAGGAAACATTCTAACATCTGCACGGATAGCAGGATAGGTAGGATCAGAGTGAGAGCTGTGCTGTTGTTCAGCAGACAGATGCTGAGCAGAGCACAGCAGGGCCAGGATGTTCTGGCCAAAGTAAGGTGGAGACTGCACATGAGGGAAGGCACAGGTGCAGGACAGAGCATGAGACACAGCAATGGCAACAGCTGTCAGAAATCCTGCCTGCCTGTCTGCATAGGAAAGCACACAATCACACCAAAAGGACCAGGTTGGCCACAGACCTCACCTGGAGAAACAGCAGAGCGGATGCGTGGCCTAGACTGTGAGCCTGCAGTCCCCAGCCAAGAGGGAACAGGAGAGCAGGGACTGCCAAGGGAGGAGAGCTACAGGAGCAGAAGGAGCTCAGTGAGCAGCTGCGCCTTTTCTCCCTCACCACAAGGAGGCAGAGTGCAGAGAAGCCATAGCAATAACAGATGAGCTTTGCTGCTGCAGCGAGAGCTGTGCCTGATGGAAGAGCAGTGATGAGAGCGTTTCTCACACAGCCCACGGGCACTTGGGGGGATCTGCTGGGATGGGGGAAGCCCTACAAAGCTGTGGGACGGACAAAGGACACGGATGGGAGGAACCAAAGGGGCACTTTGGGGCAGCTATGGGGCACAGCCGCACCTAGGAGCTCCCTTTACCCAACACACCACTGGTGGTGGAACTGCTGCTGGCCACGGGCCATGGGCAGTGATGGGGCTGTTCTGGGCTGCTCTAGGATGGCTCTGGGGCTGCTATGCTATGGGGCAGCTATGGGACACAGCCACAGCTCAGTGGGGTTGATGTTCCCACACACAGAGCTGGTGGTAAATCTGCTCTGATCATGGAACCTCTTCCATAGCCCCCCGGACTCCCAGCTTGCCCAGCAAGATGGGGGCAAGCCGGGGGTCAGGGGATGTTATAGGCAGCTGATGTACAGCGACCCCAGAGCCACCCTGTAGCGTCCCCTGAACGACCCCAGAACAGACCCATCACTGTCCACAGCCTCATCCGGGGTTATGGTGCTCACAGGGATATGGGTCATGTGGAGCCTTGGGGTCATGCTGAGCTCTATGGGGTTTTGGGGTCATGTGGGGTTATGGATCAGGGCCACAGGGAACCCCAATCCCCTCTCAGGAAGAAATCAAAAAATGCATTCCAGCACCACCCCACATCCCCCATTCTCACCCCAAACCCTTCCCCACATGCCCCCAGACCCTCTACATCCCCATGCCACCCCATGTCCCCACACCCACAAGTCCCACCTTTACCTCACACGTTGCCTTCTCCTGCGCAGCACTCTGCTCCTGCAGCCTGTGGCCCATATCCCCAGTGCTCCCACATCACTTTCACCCACATCTGTGTTGTGCAGGAAGTGCTGCAGCTCCACATTCCTCTCCAGCAGCAGCTGCCCCTGCCCCAGTATTATTTGGTTGTATGGGTTCTGGAGGGAGAATGGGGTGAGGAGGGGCCCAGGTTGGCTATTGGGGTCCTGGAATAGTGGCAGGGGTTCTGTCAAGGACTGTGGAGGTCTCTGACGTTGCTAAGGAGCCCTGGACACGATAAGGGAGATCTGAGGGAGGAAATAATGGGGGTCAGCTGGAGTCTAGTGGGGAATATGGGGTGCTGCTGGGGGCTATGGAGGTCTGTGAGGTTTTTGGCCAGCTATGGTGGAGAAGTTCCAGGTCTGAGGAGGTCATTAAGGGGAAAAGGGGTCTGTGCTGGGCTACTGGGATCTTGCAGGGAAAGTATTGAGGGAGGAGGGAGGTGTCGGGGCTCTGAGGGAATTATGGGTGGGCTGTAATGGAAAGGTAATGGGTTATCTTGGGGAAAGCAAGGGGCAGCCATGGGGGATGGAAGAGACACCTGCAGGAATGCAAGGGGAATCTGGGCTGGGGCAAGGGGACAGCTAGGGGAAGAACAGGGGAACGTCCCAGGAAATGAGTTCTTCTTTCAAATCCACATCTGCTACTTCCAGACGTAGCTGCAAGACTGCCAGAGAAGCTGCAGTACCACTGCCCATTCAGCTGCCTGTGTCAGAAAGAGCTGCCTGTTAGTGGGTGCAACTGCCACTACAAAGCCAACTCCATAATTGCAGACACAAAACCATCACCTTCAGTATCTGTTACAGGCTGACAACCGTGCCCTTGCACAGGAACCATTCCTACACAGCAAGGGAACTCCTTCACTGCCTTAGGATGCGGAAGAGGAAGAGCCCCAAAGCCTTCAAAACATGCTATCTTGCCACCAACTTTGGAAGCTACACACACCTTCTCCTTTGAGAATTAGCAAGATGAATCAATGCACGTTGCTGCTGGAGAGGGCTGTGCTGCATCTCCTGCTGCCATCCTTGGGTTGTCATTGTGCTGCCCATCCACAGCGCACTTTGAAGGGCAGTAACCTTGTAAGAAAGAACAGAGAGCTCTGCCGTGCGTTTCCTGTTAGAACACAGAGATGAGCTGTACAGCCCTTGCTCTCAGAACACACACCGCTTCTCTTACCAGCTTTCCATTCCTGCACAACGCTGTTCAAACCCCTCCTCCATCTCTCCCTTCATACACAATGCACAGCCTCTCCCCAGCGACGAGCTCTGTGCTGTTTAATGCCTGTGCCATCATCGGGACCTGCAGAAGAAACCTTGTGGTTAAGAGGGTTGATTAGACAAGCGCTCTGTCTGGCAGAATTCACCATCTTAAGCACTTTAAAGAAGCGTCTTCTTGAACGCCCTGAATCTCTGTGACACATCAGGAGATGCTGAACTAAACTCGCAGCCTTCTCAACAATGGAAGGGCTCTTCAGATCCAGCTGGAGGGGGAACAAGATCCCAGGGGGGCTGTGGAGCTGGTAAGGGAGGTCTGAGGGAGGAAATACAGATGCCTGGATGCCTGGTGCTCAGGCACAAGCAGAAGTGCTGATGGAAAATCACCACACAGCACAGACTGAGTCGCTGGTACCTTGCAGCGAGCAAAGGCTGAAATGCACAACGTCCTCACCTGCCTGCTTCTTGGAAGTGGAGGTTCAGCAGCAGCTCCACTCGTGATTAAGTCCTCCAAAAATCACCTTCTTTCTTCCTGATCAGGAGACTGGATAGTGAAACCTTCTCCAAAGCCATTATGAAACTATATCTGTACCTGAAGCCCAAGGAGAAAACACGTGTCAGATTTAAGACCACAAAACAGACCCCTCTACGTCTCCCCAAAACTTCCTATAGCATAACAACCCTCTCTATAGACCCTACCCAGCCCCCTATCATCCTATAGACCCTCCCACTGCCCACCACAAACCCCTATAGTCCCATTAACCCTCTAAAGGTCTATAACTTCCTGAAGGGAGGTTGTAGTGAGCTGGGGGTCGGCCTCTTCTCTCGTGTCATTAGTGATAGGACCAGAGGGAACGGTTTCAAGCTATGGCACGGGAGATTCAAGCTGGACATTAGGAAGTATTACTTTTCAGAAGGGGTGATCAGGCACTGGAATGGACAGCCCATGGAGGTGTCACCGACCCTGGGGGTGTTCAAGGAAAGACTGGATGTTGTATTGAGGGACATGGTTTAGTAGGAGCTATTGGTAGTGGGTGAACTGTTGGACTGGATGATCTTTTAGGTCTTTTACAACCTTGGTGATTCTATGAAAGGAAGGGGGGAGCCTTCTAGCCCCACAGCCCTTAGAGCCCACCCTAGAGCCCCCTATCACCCTAAGGCCCCACACAGCCCCTTCGAGAACCATATCCCCCATACACCCCCTTGTAGTCCCATATCCCATAAGAACTCTCCTATAGCCATCCCACGACCCCTTATAGATTCCCCTGTATAGCTCCCCAAATAGCCACAGACAGTCCCACGCCCCCCCAGCTCCCATAGCACCCTATATCCCTCTATAGCCCTAAAACACCCCCTAAAGCCCCCCCAGTGCCTTATAGCCACATAACCCCCTCTATCCCCCTCATAGCCCCATTTTCTCCCATATCCCCCATACCACTTCTAGAGTCCCCCCAGCTTGCTACTGCCCCAAATCTCCCTGTAGCCACACAATAAAGCACCCTATAGCCCCACGAACCCCTATATCCACCCCTAAGGCCCCCGAAGCCCTAGAGCCCCATACCCTCCTATCACCCACGCAGCCCTATATCCCTCTACAGCCCCTCTAAAGTGCCTCATAGCCCCACATCCCTCCTGAGAGCCCCCCAACCCCATATTCCCCACACAGTACCTATACCCTCACATCCCCCGACACTCCCCCACATCCCCTGATATTCCCCCACATTACCCCATACCCCCCCAAACCCCATATTACCCCACAGCCCCCCTGTAGCCCCCGCAGCCCCTAAACACCCACATCCCCCCGGATCTCCCCCACCGCCCCCCGGACCCACAGCTCACCTCAGCCCCGGGGGGCAGCGGGAGCAGCGCCGGAGGCCTCGGGGGGGCACGGCCCGGATGCGGGCAGCAGCGCTGCGGCGGTTGGGCCCCGAGTCCTTCAGCCGTCCCAAAGCCCCGCATCCCGCGCACGGTTCCTCTCCCCGGCCCCGGCCCGAGCCGTTCTCCCGCACACCTCCGGCTTGTGCCGCTTTCCTCAGCACCGCTCCCGTCGTGCCGCGGCTCCGTCTCGGTGCTGCCCGCACAGCTCCGGCGCGCAGCGCCTGCGCCTGCGGGACCGGCGGCGTCGGAGAGGAAAGACGGCCGGCTCCGAGCCGGATGCAACGGCCGCTCCCGCGCTCGGCGCCTCAGCCAATCGGAGCCGGCGGCGCTGCCGCCGACCAATCCGAGAGCGGAGGCGGGCCGGACCTGCCGCCGACCAATGAGAGGCGCGAACGGACCGGAAGTGTCGCCGACCAGTGAGAGGCCGGGGGCGGGGCGGAGCGGCTGTGGGGGCGGGGCCTCGGGGTGCTCTCTATTGCCATAGGGGATGGGATTGGGATCGGAATTGGGATCGGGGATGTGGGATTGCGATTGGGGTGAGGGATTGAGATTGACAGGTGGGTGATGGGCTTGGGATGAGGGCCTGGGAATGAGGTTTGGAACTGGGATTGGGATGTGGGCTGTAGGATGCGGGGTTGGGATGTTGACTGTGGGCTTGGAATGTGAGATTTGGGACTGGGCTGTGGGAATATGGATGTGGGATCTGAGGGCAGGGCTGTGATGCCTGAAGTCACCCGGAGGCACTCTGTGATCAGCGCACAGCTGTGTGTTCCAAAGAACAGCCACTGAGGTCAGGGGCAGCAGTCCAGGCAGGGAGATGCTGTGGTGGGAAGCAGGCTTGGTGCCGACGTCCTGCAGGGAAACGGGTGCAGACTGCATGGGACAGTGTAGGACAGCACGTGGTGGAGATGGCTGAGGGGCTGGCAACGCTGGAAGGCCCTGACGGAGCCAAAGTCTTTGTCCAGCAGGCCGTGGATGGTGTCTGTGGTACAGAGAACTGTGAGGGATACGCTGTCCTCGTGGCACTGGGGTCTCATGGCCTCCTTGTGCCCCATGCAAAGGCTCCCACTGCTCCAGGAATAGTCTCGATCCTGCATAAGGGACAGGATCTCCCTTCCAAAGGCCTGGGCATCAGGGTTTGGCCTTTCTGCTCCATAAGGCAAAGGATGCTGTTCTCAGCATCACAGCCACTGGCACATTGCCTTTGTCTCCTGGTAATCATGGCTTCCAATTATCTGCTCTAACAAGTCCCTGGGGGCCGTGTTGGCACTGGCTCTCAGCGGGGCCCATTCATACTCCCGGAAACTTCCTCCTGACTTTATCTTCCTGAACACTTTGTGCAGTCTTCTCTCAGCACTGGAGGATGATGGACTCAGCACCAAACACCCCAAGGAGACCAGTACAACCCCGAGAGCCCTCAAGTGCTTTGTGCCTTCCTGACATCTTCCTCAAGTCTTCAGAACCTGTACAGATAGCTGGAGAGCTATCAGGAGTGCACTTAAAGAGGAGGACCCTAAGGTACATTTAACGAGTCTCTTTATTTATTCATATTTTCTCCAGTATTAAAAGCAAATTAAGGCAGCACTTTGCAGACAGTAATCATCCAAGGCGTCTCCTAATGAGGTTTGCTCTCTTTCACTGTGTGGACAAACTTTCTCCTCAGCCTCCCAAGCCCATTACTGCTCACATTGGCCCCGTGGGATTTTCATCCCTTTTCCTCACATCAGTCTTCTCTGAAATTTGCAGCTCAGTGTTGCTTTTCCTTTGCATCAACTCCCACTTGCTTTCCTCAGAGACCAGCTGCACATGGGCACAGAGGGATTCCTCCTTGTTGCCAACAAACGGGAATAAACAGGATGCAATTGAATGAATAGTGAAACACTCTCCTCAGCTGGATGCCATGTTCAAGCTGTCTGCCTTCCAGGGGGAATTTCGGTGCCAGAAGAACTTTTGACAGAGAAAGTACATACAAACACAAATAAGAAGTTGAGTAAAGAATTCATTAGACTTTTGAGATGGCCCAAGTTTCCAACTTATGGGAGCTCCTAGAGTAACCAGATAGCTGGGAGGTATCTGAAAGAACAAAGAGCAAAGGGAGGGGGAAATCTGGAGAGCAGTGGGAAGGGCACATGCCCACACTGCCTGCAGAAAACACGACCTTAGCCATGGTCATTTATTCAGGAGAGCTGGAAACACCTGCAGGGAGTGGGAGATCAAATACAGAAGTGAGACCAAGCAGGGTTAGCAGCTGCCTGTGTCCCAGCACCTGAATGCTTTTGTGTCCTCCAAACACAGTTCTGGAAAACAGTGACGCAATAAATCTCCTCAAAGACTGGTATTTCCAATAAGGAGAGAAACCAGGCCCCAAAGCAGTTTAGAAACTGAGAGGTGTGTTGGCACATTTTCTGTGATTTGGATCTTTCTCTTCAGTTCTTTGTTCCAGTTTTATTGGCATTACATAACATCTTTCACACCTACAGCCTCAAAACAAACACACAAACAAACAAAACAACAGAAAAAAAAAACCATCTTTGACAGTGATAGGCCCAAGGAAAATGGTTACACACTAAAAGAGAAAGTAAGATTAGATGTTAGGAGGGAATTTCTAATGTCCTTAACATCAGGTTGTGAGGCAATGGAACAGACTGCCCAGAAAAGTTGTGGATGCCCCATGCTCAAGGCAAGGTCCCATGGAGCCCTGGACAGCCTGATTTCCTGGGTGGCAACTCTGACAGTGACACGGGGGTTGGAACTTGATGGGCTTGAAGGTCCCTGCCAATCCAAGCTATTCAATGACTCCATCACCCGTGTGGTTCCATTCCAAGCAGGATTCCCTGCATCCTGTTTGCTTGAGCATTCCCTGATCGCTTCCTCTTCCACCACAGGTACATGTGCCTGGTGCTAAATTTTTCCCCCAGTCTCTGGCACTCAGAATTCCATGAAGACCAGGCAGGCTAAAAAGGAGTGAGGTCAGGCAGGAATTGGGTATCACAGCACTTTCCATGTTTTGCCTTGCCAGGTACCCTGCTCCATTCAGCCACGCACCCAGTCTCCCTGTCTTTCCTTTTGTCACCTGCATCTTTCTAGAAGCCCTCACTGTCTTTGACATGTCCAGGCACATCCAGTAGCTTTTGAGCTCCAGCTGTCCTGAATTCACCCATGCACGTATACGTACATTGTTGCCAGCCTTCTGTTTTGTATCTGGATTTGACGAGGTTGGTTGTTCCATTCATGCGGGACTTGTGGCATTTGTGCCTGGCTTCCTCTTCACTGGGATGGACCTCTTTTGGTTGCACGAGGTGACCCTTGGGCATCTAACAGCTTTGTGGATCCTGTTGTCCCCAGACCTTTCAGTGTTGCAGTGTACAAAAGGACACTTGATGAAGCCAAGGCCTGCTCTCCTGAAGCCCAGGGCTGTGAGCTTGTCCTCTGCCCTCCCTTCAGTCTCCTCAGCTCTGCCTCCGCGTGGTCACTGCAGCCCTTGGTGTGTTTGACTCCACATTCCCAACAAGCCCCTCCTTGCTGGTGAGTCTGAGATCCAGCAGAGCACCTTTCCTCTTTGGCACCGCTATGATGGGGTCAGGCAGCCGTCATCTGCACTCTCCTGGCATCTTACGGCCAGCTTATGCCCTGTTGTGTTGTCCCTCCAGCACATACTGGAGTGAATAAGGTCCCCGATGGGGAAAAAGGGCCTGAAAGCATGAGAGTTCTGATTATCTTCTGTCGTTATGCCAGTGATTCAAAGCTGGGAGGAGTGGCTGACACACCTGAAGGCATTGCTGCCATTCAGCAGGACAGACTGGAGAGATGAGCAGCAATAAACCTGAGGAGGTTTAATAAAAGCAAGTGTGGAGTCCTGCACCTGGGAAAGAATAACCACAAGTGTCTGTACACGCTGGGGCATGAGCTGCTGCAGAGGAGCTCTGTGGAGAAGGACCTGGGGGTCCTGGTGGACGACAGGTTGGCCATGAACCAGCAGTGTGCTCTGGCGGCCAAGAAGGCCAATGGCATCCTGGGGTGCATTAAAAGGAGCGTGGCCAGCAGGACAAGGGAGGTGATCCTCCCCCTCTACTCTACCCTGGTCAGGCCTCAGCTGGAGTACTGTGTCCACTTCTGGGATCCCAGTACAAAACAGACGGGGATCTCCTGGAGAGAGTCCAGCGGAGGGCCACAAAGATGAGAAAGGCCCTGGAGCATTGTCCCTATGAGGAAAGGCTGAGTGAACGGGGTCTGTTCAGACTTGAGGAAAGAAGACTCAGAGGCGATCTTATTAATGTTTGTAAGTGTCTAAGTGTGGGAGTCAAAGGGACATGGCCAACCTCTTTTCAGCAGTCTGTGGGGACAGGACAAGGAGACATGGCCATAAACTGGAGCATAGGAAGTTCCGCACCAATATGTGAAGGAACTTCTTCATGGTGAGGGTGATGGAGCACTGGAACAGGCTGCCCAGGGAGGCTGTGGATTTTGCTTCTCTGGAGATACTCAAGACCTGCCTGGACGCCCACCTGTGCAGCCTGCTGTAAGGGGCCTGCTTTGCAGGGGGTTGGTGTTGATGATCTCCCCACAGTTCCGTGATTCTGTGATCCTGTTATTCTCTTCCACTTGTTCTTGCTGACCAGGAAGCCAGGAAGAGACAATGCTGATCTCTTCTTTAAGCCTGTTCCATTAGCTCTTATCTGGCTCATTTATCATGAAGAGCTCAGTGCATTCCCTCACACTGAGCAATAGCCTCTCCTTGCCTTATCTCCCACCTATCATAAAGAGCATTACCTCTCCTGTGCATCAGTCCAGTCACGGGAGCCATCCCACCATGTCACTGTGATCCAGTCAGGACCCTAGCCCTGCCACTGCACAGATTTCCAGCTCATCATTTTTCTTCTTTTGCTGCGTTCATTGCCGTAAAGGCCGCTCAGAAATCATCCAATTCCAGAAGCATCACTGGATTTTCCATGCACGGACCTTGCATCTACAGCATGCTATTGGTGTTTTTCAGGTGGCACACGGGCAATAGATCCCTTTGTGAAGAATGGTGTTGTTCCCAGACAGCCTTGCCCAGGGCACAGTGTTGGTGCTGGCCTGAGAAACCAGGAACACCCCCTGTGCTGGACGTATTTCACAGGGCTCTCTGTTTCTCTTTTCCATGACAGCAGAGTACTCCCTTCTCACTGTGACGTCCTATGACCGCTACGTTGCCATCTGCAAGCCCCTGCACTATGGGACACTGCTGGGCAGCAGAGCTTGTGCCACCATGGCAGCAGCTGCCTGGGGCTGTGGGTTTCTCAATGCTCTGCTATACACTGCCACTGCATTTTCACTGCCACTCTGCCGAGGCAATGCTGTGGATCAGTCCTTCTGTGAAATCCCCCAGATCCTCAGGCTCTCCTGCTCAAACTTCTAGCTCAGAGAAACGTGAGTTGTTGTGATTGCTGTCTGTTTAACATCTGGATGTTTTGTTTTCATTGTGTTTTCCTACACGCAGATCTCCAGGGCTGTGCTGAGGATGCCCTCTGAGCAGAGACGGCACGAAGCCTTTTCCACGTGCCTCCCTCACCTGGCTGTGCTGACCCTGTTTCTCAGCAGTGGTTTTTTTGCCTACCTGAAGCCCCCCTCCATCTCCTCTCCACCCCTGGACCTGGTGCTGACAGTTTTGTACTCGGTGGTGCCTCCAGCAGTGAACCCCCTCATCTACAGCATGAGGAACCAGGAGCTCAAGGATGCCCTTAGGGAATTATTTAAATACATCTTGCTTCAGCATCAGCAACACATTCATCATCTTCACATTCAGCATCTCCAAGTCTGTGGAGATGCTACAGTAGACGACATTGAATTTCTCTTATTTATTTTCTTGTTTATTTGTTTTCAACCTGAATTTGTTTGTTGTCCTTATGATAACTGTAATTCCAATTAAATATTATTATAAACCAGTCTTCTTCGGAATCCTTTCCTTTTTACCTCTTACAAGCATATTGTATGTAAGGACTGAGGCTCTTTGAATAGGGTAAACAGCAGCTGAGCTCCATGGTGATTTTTGGGTCCCAGCTCTGTGGAAGCTCCCTGCAGCACAGTGGCTCTGTGTGCGTTCCCCTCTGCAGGACAACCCAGCCCCACTGCCTCTCACACAGCCCCTGGGAGCTCTGTGCAGGCACCATGTGGGCAGCATGCGTGCAGGGGTACATTGACGTTCCCCCCTCACAGCCCCTGACAGCCCAAACTGCCCAGCTCCCCACTGCCCTTCTGCTCCAGCAGCCTTCCCCACCAGCCAGCCACTGCTCCAGCCCCGGTGTGTCCCACACAGTGTCATGGACAGCCCTGTTCCGGGCTCTGCTGAGCTCTGGACTGGGAGAGGGACCGGGCCGGGCTGCCCATTCCCCAGTGCAGGCACTGAGCCCGGTCAGAGCATGGAGGGCTCCCATTTCAGCCATCAGCCCTCAGCAGTCCGAGGTGAGAGTCTGCTGCTGGGAACTACAGGCTTAAGGCTCAGGAATGGTGGTCGTTACCTTGGGCAATGTCTCCTTTTTGCTCCTGCAAGAGGAAGCTGGCTGGATCCCTTCTGTGAAGCACCCTGCTCAAGGGCCCCATGGGCATGAGGTGCTCCAAGGGGCCCCAGGATCACCTCTGCCTGCTCCCTCCTCCTGTGGGCTCACAGAGGCTGCAGCCCCGCAGAGCCCCCAGCACAGGGATCATCCTGTGTATGGTCACAACCAGTGCACACTGCTCCAGTTGCCCCCAGCACCCACACAATCTTGTCCAGGGAAAAGATTTGGGGTATTGCCACAGTCAGGACAGGCACTGAGGAACAGCCACAAGATCAGAAGGCTCCTGGTCATGCTTACATCTGCTGGGAATTTTCAATCCCAGATCAGTTCCTACCGCCCTGCCTCCCTCTTTGGAGCAGTTTGGCCATAGATGGGTGAGTCTGTACTGGCCGATCAGAAGGAGCAGAACTAAAACCAGTGATTAAGGAGATCCCACACTGAAGCAGATAAGTCCTGCCCTATTTCTGCTGTAGGAAAGTCCCCTGGTTATGCCTTGGAGCACCGTAAGCTGTAAGCCCCCTGCCCCAGGCAGCAGCTCTGTCAGCAGAAGGCCCCTGCCCTGCCGGGGGGCTCCTTCCCCCCACACGTCTCCCCACAGCTCCCTGGGCAGCTCCCCAGGCAGGCTGAGTGCTGAGCCTGGCAGGCAGCAGAGTCCCTGCCCCAGCACACAGCCCTGGGGCACAGCAGGGACCTGCTCTGCAGGACAGCCCTGGGCTGGTTCTGAAGGAGACTCAAGTAAGCAACAATTGCTCTTCTCTAAAGCGTAGACAGAGACCGATTCCAGCAGCATGATTTGTTCGAGCAACGTGTGCCTGTCTGTGTGAGGTGTAGATGTTCTCCTCTGCACATCCAGAATGAAAGGACACATAGAAGAAAAGAGGGGTCTGTGCGTTTCTCCTGCTCAGAGCACTGATTCAGGAGACGTGATGCAGCCATCTCACCCCTCGCTGCAAGATCTCCGCTGAAGCAGAATTCAGTTCCCCCATGCAACCCACACCCACAGGAGCTGGGATTCCCTCTGGTTCATCTCAGGTGTGCACAGAGCAGTTCCCTGCATGGGATCCCCCGCCCTGAGCCCCTGGTCTGCATTCAGGGGGGTCAGCTGCTCCCACACAGACACCTGGCCATGAGTGAGGTGCCAGCAGTGCTCCAAGAGGTGTGCGAGTGTTTGCAGGCTCAGATGGAAAATCTCAGAGAACACTCACATCCCTAGTGACAGTCTTCGGTGAGACTGAAGTCTCAGCTGATACGGGAGAACCAGCCTGGCTTCGCTAAGGGCAAATCCTGCTTGACCAACCTGGTGGCCTCCTATGATGGTGTCACTGCATCAGTGCACAAGGGAAGAGCCACTGATGACATCTGTCTACACGCAGCTAAATCATGATGCCTCAGATTCCTTCTGAGCACGTGCGGGGATGTCACTCATCTAGGTGGGAAACAAGCTGTCTTCCTGTCTGCTCTGCAGTTCTGACTTCAGTTATCCCAGTTCAGGAAAGCGTGGCAATGGCCAGTGATTCAGATGGCCCAGACTACAAACACAGAAGCGATGCTGCTCTGTAAGACCATAGCCATGTAAAATGGCAGACGGCTGGTGTCAGCCCTTTTCAGTCCAGCTGTTTGCTGATCCTTAGCTGAAAGCTGAAATGTGGTCTTCCCTGGATAAGATGCAAATGCTCAATACCTCATTTTTTGTTGGAGATTACTTTTTTCTGTATTAATTTGTCAGGCCACCTGTTTGTTTCACATTATGCTTGTTGAAATTGGTTCATTTTTTCCTACCATAGGCTCTGCAACGGGAAGAAGGTGAGCCTCTGCGTATTTGGAGTATTAATGATCAGTCATTCCAGATGACTTCTTAAATAAATTTGTTAAGGAGTTACAGAAAGTTACTGTAAGTTTTGACCAACTCCTGAGTAAACTGGAATACTGGATAGCACCCCCAAAGTCCTCCAAAAAGATGTTTTTCTCTGTTGGAGATAACTGCATGCACGATCCCTACCATTGCCTCCTTTGGGCACAGTTAGGAGCACTTTGCTTTTCTCCAGAGAGATTTTGAATTCTTGACAGCATCCCCGCACCCTCCCAGGGCAGGTACCCAAGAACTGCTGCCTTTTGGGGGTTAGGTCTGTGTACTAGTGATGGGCTCAGTTCATTTTCAAGCGTCACAGGACATACCAGTGCAACCCACTGTTTACACTAAAGAGAAAGATAAATTGGTAAGTTTTGGAATCTGTGTGCCTTCTGCTGGGATTATTGAAGGCAGAGACATAAAGATAAAATAAATATATTATTTATTTTCTGGATCCTACTAACCAACAGTGGTATTTCTGACTCTTCTTCTGCAGGACAGGAGGGGAAGCCCAAGCAGTTCCAAGCTGAACTTCAAAACTCAATTTGTTTGATGCTGATGATGAATGGATTGGTTCCAACAGTCCCCTTCCCGCAGTGAAGAACTGTGACAGCTCCCAGCAATTCCCAAGAGCGCTGCAGGTCATTTCTCTTCTGCACTGTGGAGGTGTCAGGGCTGGGAGCCTATAGTTTTCTAAACTTATTTTGGCTGAAAACGAGCCCCGTGTCAAAGAAAGCAAAACCTGCCCCTTGATCTTCATTGAGCTCTGAGGCCAGCCTGCCCTAGGTGCCCAAAGAGCACAAGTGAGGGCCGCAGCCACCGAGATGCACAGCAACCAAATTACAGTTGGCAAAGGTCGAGAAGTTTGGGCCTGAGAAGGCGTAGGGCTCAGCATCTCATTCTCAGGCCAGCCTGCACGAGGAGGCCACCTACAGCTCCTCAGGTGAGGTGCCACTGGCACTCAAGGGGTGCATCTCCAGAGAGTGTCGGCCTCCAAAGTCCTGAGAATCTTAGAATCATAGAATCGCAAGCTTGGAAGGACCCACAAGATCACCTCGTCCAGCCGTCCTCCCACCACCATTGCTACCACAGGCACTGAGCCGTATCTCGCAGCTCCTCATCCAGACACCTCTTGAACACTGCCAGGGACGGCGTCTCCACCACCTCCCTGAGCAGCCATTCCAGTGCCTGACCACTGAGCAAAAAAGTTTTTCCTTCTGTCTAACCTAAACCTCCTTAGACCTCCTCTGATACAACTTGCGGCCATCTCCTCGGCTCCTGTTTGTTGCCTGGGAGAAGAGGCCAAAGCCCTCCTCATCATCACAGCCTCCCTTCAGGAAGCTGTAGAGCGCAGTGAGGCTCCCCTGAGCCTCCTCTTCTCCAGACTGAACAATCCCAGCTCCCTCAGCCGCTCCTCGTAAGATCTGTGCTCCAGACCCCTCACCAGCTTTGTTGCCCTTCTCTGGACACGCTCCAGGGCCTCAATGTCTTTCCTGTAGTGAGGGCCCAAAACTGGACACAGCACTCGAGGTGCGGCCTCAGCAGAGCTGAGTACAGGGGACGATCACCTCCCTGCTCCTGCTGGCCACGCTCTTTCTAATGCAGGCCAGGATGGCGTCGGCCCTCTTGGTCACCTGGGCACACTGCTGGCTCACGTTCAGCCCAGCATCAACAGACACCCCCACGTCCCTTTCCTCTTCACGGTCATCCAGCCACTCAGCCCCAAGCCCGTATGCTGCATATTTTGTTATGGGGTTGTTGTGGCCAAAGCGCAGGACCCGGCACTTGGCCTTGTTGGACCTCATCGCATCACCCCAGCCCAGCAATGCAGCTTATCCAGATCCCTCTGCAGGGCCTCCTACCCTCAGAGCTGGGCTCCTGCAGCGTCAGCGCAGGCAGAAGGTTGCTGGTGCCAGCGTCATAATGGGCAACGGCCAGCACTGGCCCCGTTGCTACGGTGTCACAATGGGTGCTCTGTGACACGGCACCAGGAGCACTATAAAAGCGGCTGCACAGTGGTGGGTGCTGCATCCTGAAGGAGCTTCTGGCTGACGACTGGAAGCGTCTGGAAGGGATCAGCTCCCACATGGCTGGTGCCAACAAGGAGCGATCTGCACGTGCGATACGGAAGAAGATAAGCTTCTGGGAGGATGGCCCCGCAACGGAGCGTGCCTCCAGAAGTCCCGATGTCACCGCCAAAGGTACCGGGATCCACAGCCACCACAGGGCACTGCTGCGAGCGGGTCCTGGCAACGAGTGGGCCAGAGCCAGCACTCTGACTGCCTCGGGACCGCCTCTGTTTGGGGCCGGGGACAGCGGTGACCTTTTCCATCTGCCACCTCACTGCCGCTCTCAGGCACTCGCAGTGCTGAGAAGTGGCAGACGCAGAGTGTGACCTGCTTTTCCTTTGCCCTGCAGAGCGAGTAGCCGTCTGGGACGCGGTGGCCGTCTGTGTGCAACAACACCTCCTGCTGCACAAGGTGGGTCAGCACCCGCTTCCCGCTGCTCTGCTTGGAGGGGTGGGCAGTCCCCTTGGCCCTGGGCCACGCCGTGCACTGACTCTTCCCCTCCCCGGAAAGCACGAAACTCCCCCCCAAAGTCCCTGCGAAGCACCAATGGGCCTCCCACAGGCGCGGTACCGCTTGGGGCAGGTGGTGCTGTATCTCAGGGCTGATCCCAGTCGCTGGAGGCCTCTGGATTCCCTGAGGCTGCTTCTGCCAGGACTGCTGTGCTGCAGTTTGGAGGGCAGTGGGAAGGAGAGGGTTGGGCAGCTCCTTCCCAAATCTCTCCCAGCTGCCCTGGCCTGCACCTCTGGACAGCGGCAGGGGACCTGAAGCACAGTCCCTGCACAGGGCAACCTCTGGTCCTTTCCTTCAGCCTTAACCCTTTGGCCCTTCCCTTCTCTCCCACGTGTAGGGGGTCCGAATTCCCACCTTCGGTTCCTTCGACATCATCTCCAAAGAGATCCAGACTAAGGACGGGACCCTGGTTGTGCGGTGGCCTGCGTTTCGCCTGGCCAGGAACCTTCTCGACGTCCACAGTCTGATGGGTGATGTGGAATTCCTGCCAGGTAGGAGGAGAACTAAACTCCTGCTGCCTGCACAGACGGGGCAAACAGGACGACTGCCTCCACTGCCCAAAGCAAGCGGCCCCCTCCGTGGAGCCAGTCCAAACCCAGGGCTGTCCTGGGTGGCAAATACAATGAGTAGCACTCAGAAGCACGGGCACGAGGGCTGCTAAATGACCAACTCCGACTCTCTTGTGTGATTTTCCAGGCTGTAAGGAGGTGGAGACCATCAAGTACACTCAGGTGGCCGCAGCTGCATCTGTGTCCCGGCAGAGAGGGGAGATCTGCATATGTAACACCACATCTCTCGTCTCCCGCTGCCTGAAGAAGGGGGAGAACATTGCCTTTGTCCTGAAGGACATAGGAGTCCTCATCTTAGAAGGAGCACGGGCTCAGATGAAATTCTACTATGACTTCCTCGAGAAGGTCTGTGGGAAAGTGAACCTGGAAACAGCAGTTTTCAAGGTGAGGTTTTGGCTTCTCCCTGGCTCGGGCAGTCCCACAGCCCTTACCCTGCCTGCGTGTGGCCTGCCAGGACCTGGCCAGCTGCTGGGACAGGCAAGAGCCGCAGTGCTGTCAGTTCTCCCTGCCTCGGGCCCTCCACTCCCGAGTGCCTCAGCCATCACAAGGATGTTCCACAACCTCCGTGCTCCTCCCCTGCAGGTCCCCTGGCTGCTGGACATGGTGGTGTCCCGGGTGGCAGCGGTGGCCTCCCTGACGCTCTCTGGCCGGGTCATCGTCTTTCCTGAGTGAGTATGTTTGTGGCTGGAGCCTCTGCTCGACGCAGCTGCTCAGCTCTCCTTCGGTATCTTTTACTCCTTGTGACCACGGCTGTCCTGCCACCAGGACTCAGGGCAGCCGCTGCTGTTTCCATCCTGTCGATCCTTCATCAGCTCCAATAGTATCATCAAGTCCCCATCCCTGCAGGACAATCACCGAATCTGGCCATGGGACCTTCACCCAGCTCCACAATCAGCATAGTGCTTTCTCTTAAAGTCAGCATATCTGGCTCCCCTGGTGTTTGCTGTCAGCTGAGGCCGCAGGTCACGTTGCTTAGGGAACACATTATCCAGGGCATTCCCTCTTGGAGATTTTACCTTCTCTCCAGAGGTGGGCATTTTGAGAATTCCCACTGGGTACCTATTTTACACGTCCTGGAAGAGTAGAGATTTCTGCGAGGTAGATCTGATGGGAGAGATGAAGGAATTTAGGTGACATGTTCTCCCCATCGTGGCCTGGATTTCTTGGCTGGGTGACCCTATTTCCCAGGACAGCCCCTGGAACCAGGGCACTGTCAACTCTGGAGAATAGTGGACCGTGATGCAATGTGAAAATCGGCCTGTGAGCAGGCAATCCCAGTGAGCAGCAAGGGCTGCTGGAGCACTGGGTGACCCCTGTGTCTTCTCCTTTTGTACAGGTTTCAGTTGGAGTTGGTCCCCAAACCACCTCCCAGGAAACCATCCAAGGCCTCGGGAGAAGTCCCTGGTGAGAGCAAGCACGAGAAAGCAGAGCGTTTGCCACCTCTTGGCCAGAGCAAGAAAGGTAAAGCAGCAGCCAGCTCCTTTCCATGCCCCACACAGCCAAACCGTGATGGGAAAATGCCCACTCGGTGACCATCCTAAGGCTCTGACTTGTGAAAAGATTCACACCAGCTTGCCACAGCCTCTCCTAACCACATGTTAGCCTCATGACATCTCAGATGCGGGGCGCGATGTTCCCATGTGCCCCCATCCCTGGGTATGGCAGGAGGATGGGGGATCCTCGGCCCTGTCCTCCCCCCAGCAAATGAGCCCCTAAAAGAGACTGTCACCTCACCCGGTGACACCACCCGGCTCCTCTTTCCCAAAACAAATGCCAGGAAGGCAGGCCCAAATCAGAGCTGCACCTCTGAGAGGAGGAGCTGGGCAAGAGGGACAGAGGTCCCCGGGGAGAGTGTCTGTGAGGGAAGTGGAGCGGCCCTCTTCAGGTGCTTTGGGACAGGCCTGAGCACCTCTGCATGTCACAGGGACAGCAATTTCCCAGTGAATCTCCTCTGACGAGATCTGTCCTTCCCAGTTCCAGGGAAAATTCCTGAACTGCCACCCTTACCTGGCCGCTTGAGCATTACCAGCAGAGAGGGTACAAGCTCTGCGAAGACAACAAGGGTCAACCAGAAGAGCTCTGTGTCCAGGTGAGACTGGGTGCTCGGGGTTGGGATCCTTTTGGGGGTGTTTCAGTGACCCAGCAAGAGCCCATTCTCCAGCCTCTGACAGTCCCTGTCTGGGGCTGCCCAGCAGCACTGAATGCAGCAGATGGAGAGGTGGGATGGGGCTGCCGGGAGCCCCCCATTTCACAGTGCTGACCCCTCTCCAGCCCTCAGGAGAGCCCCAGCGCAACCTGTGAGCTCTGCGTGGGGAAGGCTGCGTTACAGCCAAGGCTGCAGGATGCGGCACCAAAGCCATCACCCACTGACATGGACCCTCTCTGCTCTGTTCTTTCAGTCAAGTTCCAGTGGTCCCAGTGGTGTCTTCTGCCAAAAAGATGGCTGTGCCTAGCAAAACCCAGGGCGAAGGCACTACCAAAAGCACAGCACCACCAACGGCTCCAGCACAGGCAACAAAAGCCCATAGGTGCAGAGAAGAACCAGGGGTGGTGAAGCCAGTGCTGACCAGTCAAGGTCAGCACAAACTTCCAGCCCAACGAAAAGCACCAGAAACAGGTCGCACTCATGGAGTGGAACCTCAGAGGTGCCAAGAAGAAAGAGGAGCGCTGAAGCCGGTGCTGCCCAGCCAGCTTCAGGGGAAACACGCAGCCAAAGCTCCAGCACAAGGGTCAGGTCGAGCTCAGGCAGTGGAATCTCAATGGCTCCGAAAACAAGGAGCAGTGAAGCCGGCGCTGACCACCCAGTTTCAGGGCAAACTCATCACCGCAAGAAAAACATCAGAAATACTTCCAGCACAGGCAATGAAGGCTCAGAGGTGTAAAGAAGAAGAAAGAGGAGCAGTGAAGCCAGCACTGACAAGCCAGTTCCTGGGCAAATACCCAGCCAAAGCTCCAGCACCAGAGGCAGGTCGAGCCCAGGCAGTGGCATCTCCGAGCATCAGAGGAGAAGGACGAGGAGCAGAGAAAATCTCCTATGATGGCACAGTGCTGGAGACAAACAAAGAGAAGCCGAGTGGCCCTCACGGAGCCCAGGCTCCGATGATCATTCCCAAAATAGTGATTCAGTCACCATCAAGCTCTGAGCACAGTCTGCCTGAGAAGCCCACCTACGACCCCAACTTTCTGATGCCACCACCACGCTTCCGCAAGCGACGACGAGCCCGAGACAGGGCGCAAAGGAGGTGCGTGATTCCTATCCGTATCATTCCGGGGTGCCATCTCCCTGTAGAAAGGCAGAGGTGGAGGAACAGCGGGGACTCTCCCAAGACCCCTTGGCTCTGAGGGATGGGACGGCTGCGCTTCCTGGAGCCTTGGGCTGGTGCATCACCAGAGGCGAGTTCCTCCTTCTCCAGTGTCTTGCTCTCTTCTGCGGACACACCCAACGCACCAAGGCCCACGATTTGGCAGCATCTGGAAGGCCCAGCAAAGCGCGAGGCTGCTTGGGGCCAGAGAGGAGACTTTCTTTCCAGCTCGATGCTCCTCTAGGTCCCTGGTGGGAAGAGCAGGGCTTTGGGGATGGGGGTGGCATAGCTCAGGAGCCAAACACTGCAGCTGGACACCTGCTAGGGAACAGGTAGAGAGAGGGAGTGAAATGGCTGCCCTGCCCTCAGCGTCCTGACCTGAAGCCTCCCATGGGGTCTGTGTGTGGGCAAACTGCTCCCCAGACCTGTGCTATTGTTTGAGAAGAGTTTCTCTTCTTTTACAGAAAATAATTGATCTTGTAACCGTGAAAATATAAGAAAGACTATCAGAGCAGATGCTGTGGAGCAAGATAAACAGGATGTGAACGCAAGGCTGAGAACCAAGGATATCTCTAGAAAAGAGAAAAGCAAAAGGAACGGCTCACAGCTCACAGTGGATAAGCGCCCGCATGCATGCACAAGGAGTGTTTGTGGAATACTCTGTTGACGTGTAAAGGTGGATGGGAAAGTTGTAAAGGCGGACAGGAAAGCCAAAAAAGGAAACTTGTAAATGTATCTAAGTGATTGGAAAATCTTTAATAAATGATTCGGACCACCCTTCACATCCGAGTCCGTGCCTGGTGTTCACATTTGACCGCCTGGAAAGAGATGGAGAAAAGTAAAACAAAGGTCTTGCAATAGATGGTGCAGTTTTCATTTCTTCCCAGTGCTCTTTCACGGGAATGAGGAGGAAGGCTTTCTCAGCTGGGCTGTGGCTCCGAAGCCGGCCCAACACACGGATGGAAGCGGGGCTGTCTCAGTGCTGCCCGCAGTGTGGAGGGACAGAGAGCTTGGAATCCTGTGATCCTACAGACGTGACAGCACGTGGCTGTGACGTGAGCTATCACAAGGCACTCTGTGATAGCTGCCCGTCAGCCTGAGGGACAGGGATGGTTCCTGAGCTGCTCAAACACGAGGGCTCCCCTCTGGAGCAGGATGGGGAGCGCAGAGCCGCCGAACGGCTGCTGGAGGATTCCTCCTCTGAAGACCCCGGGCACTGAGGAGAGGTGGCCCTTTGGGCTCTACAGGTTTGGCACAGCCCAGACAGAGCCCCAATGGATTGCTCGCCACTGGGAGCAGCTCCAGACACCTATGGGACACCTGCCCATGGTGCTTCCCTCTGTGGGGTGGCATGTTGTCCCCTAACCAGGTTCTATGCCCAGTGTGTGTGAGGCCAATAGGACACCACAGACCTATAGGAGGCATCCCTTAGGCAAAAAGTCTTTTCTTATCTGGCCTCATCCTGCTTACCTGCATTCCTATACAATGGTTAACCCTTATCTTGTCCTCTCCTAACTCAATGCAGTGTGACAACACACAGGCTCCAGGAACCCGGCTGACGTCACCTGCGCCGTGACATCCTCTGGCTGGCCTGAAGCCTCCCAGCTTCTTTGGCCTCGCACCCTGACCAGCCAAAGACTGCCGTGCTGCACTTGGTCCTTCCAGGCAGAAGCTCTTTGGCTGCAGGCAGCCTCGGGAGAAGAGGGAGGGCCCTGCAGAGAGGACAGCCTCTGTCGTGGAGTGTGTTTGCAACTCCATACATCCCGTCTGAAAACTGGCAGGTTATGTCTTTGTGCTGACTGAATGAAGATGGAGTCAAAAATATACCTACAAATTCATCCTTTCTTGGGAATCTTGAAACCTGTTCTCAAATCTCTTTATCATAATGGAAAGCAAGGCTGCTTAGTTTCTGCTTAGCCACTGTATCAAAATGCAGAACATGGCTTGCCACAACCAGAGCTTGCCATCATTTCTCTCGTCAAATGCTGTTATGGTTTGAGACAGCAGACAGAGGTTGATTTTCACCTTGAAGATGCACGTGTAACTCATTTCAGTGAGCAGTCAGCTCCACAAAAAGTGCGAAATGCGCACATCACCACCTAACTACTTAAACACCCTCTGCTGCTGGCAACATTTCCCTTCCTCTGGTGTTGCCACAAACAATCCGAGGCCAGTGGCATCCTGGCTTGGATCAGGCACGGTGTGGTGAGCAGGACTACGGAAGTCATCCTGCCCCAGTACTCGGCACTGGTGAGGCCTCACCTGGAGCTCTGTGTTCAGCTGTGGGCACTTCAGTACACAAAGGAGATGGAGGTGCTGGAGCAGGTCCAAAGAAGGGCAGCAAGGCTGGGGAAGGGCTTGGAGAATATGGCCTACGAGGAGAGACTGAAGGGACTGGGGCTGGTTAGTGTGGGGAAGAGGAGCTGAGGGGAGACCTTACTGCTCTCTTCCAGCAGCTGAGAGGTGATTGCAGCAGAGCGGGGTTGGTCTCTTCTCACTGCTGACAGGTGACAGGACGAGGGCAATGGCCTCGAGTTGTGAAAGAGGACGTTTAGGTCGGATACCCAGGTTGGAAAAACTTCTTTCCCAAAGGGCTGTCAGGCACTGCAATGGGCTGCCCAGGGAGGTGGTTGAGTCACCATGCCTGGATGTGTTTAACAGCCGTCTGGATGCGGTGCTCAGGGACGTGATTTAGCGCAGGGCTGTTAGTTAGGGTAGGATGGTCAGGCTGTGCTTGGACTCGATCATCCTGAAGCTCTTCCCAACCTCAGCCACTCCATCACTCTATTTGCACGCTCTGCAGATGCTGCTCGGAAACCGCATCATCTGCTCCACCCCCCGGCAGTCACAGAGGGAACGCGAGGGAGCACGGCCTCCCCGAGCACCTTTACTGCGGGACGGCGGCAGAGGACACGGGCAGCCCGGCCGGGCCGGCGGCTCTGACGGGAGCGCCGCGCCTACGGCACGCTGCACGGCACCGCAGGGAGCGGAGCCAGGAGCTGCGTGACGTCTGCGGCCGTTACTGGCCGCCCGCACGTGCCCGCCCCCCGTCTCCGCAGAGCCGATTGGCTGCCGCGGCCGTCACTCAACTCCGGGGCGGGCTTCCGCTCCACGGCCGACCGCTCCCGGCAGCTCGCCGTGCGCGTGCGCGTTCCGTCAGGCGGCGCCCGGCCCGCCATGTTGAGTGAGGGCGAGCCCGGGCGACGGCCGTGCGGCGTCGTGACGTCATCGTTGGGCGACGCGCGGTGCTGGGGGTGCGTGTCACGTGAGCGGGGGAGGCCGCGGTACGGGGCTGGGAGCGGCTGCGGGGCTCGGGATGGGGAATGGGGTCCTTGTGGGGCTGGGCTGTGGATCGTGGGGACTTACGGGGTCCCGCGGCGCGGGGAATGCGGGTCTCGTGGGGATATGGGGCGTCCCTTTGGAGCTGTGAAGGCCTGGGCGCGTTTTGGGGGCCGCTTGTGGCTGGGGGTTGGGGGAAATGGGGGTCTCGCTGGGCGGGAATCTTAGAGATTTTTAACTTCCTTTGGCAGGCTTTTCACTGCCCCACTTGCACAGGGAGCCTACTCTATCTTGAAGCCCTTTCTCTACACTAGCCCCTAAGCAAAATCTCTCTCAAATGCTCCTCAG
Source organism: Phasianus colchicus (assembly GCF_987193195.1). Classification (NCBI taxonomy): domain Eukaryota; kingdom Metazoa; phylum Chordata; class Aves; order Galliformes; family Phasianidae; genus Phasianus; species Phasianus colchicus. Next base: position 614,569 of record NW_028325224.1, read on the forward strand.
CCAGGGCATATTCAAATAAATTCTCAGAATGGAAGGCTCTTAGCTGCCTTGGTGGGTGTGGGGAGAGCAGTGGATGTTGTCTAGCTTGACTTCTGCAAGGCTTTTGCCACTGTCTCCCATGACATCCTTGTTATGAACCTTAGAAAGTGTGGGATAGGTGAAAGGATTGGCATCTAGCTGACTGGTAGAACTCAGAGGGTTGTTGTCAGCAGGGCAGTCTTGTTTAGAGCTACATCTAGGGGGGTTCCTTAGGAGTCAATGCTCGGTCCAGCATCTTCATCAGTGACCCCATTATGCTTGAGGCAAATCTGATACAAATCTGGGAGGAGTGGCTGACATACTGGCAGGCTGTACTGCCATTCAGTGGGTCCTGAACAGAATGGAGAGCTGGGCAGGGAGGAACCTGGTGAATTTTAGCAAGAGCAAGTGTAGAGTGTCTCACCTGTGGAGGAATAAATGCATGCGTGACAGATTGTGTTTTTGCACTAGAAACTTCCAGTACCAAGTTACTGAACTTGCAGTTTTCTTACAGAATGGCTGCATAAATGGCTGGTTACATTGTTTTTCACAATAAAGATGCTGAGCAGCAGGATAGAGCGGAGGCTGTGATGTCCTGATGGTGGTAAGAAATTAATCAAGAGAGTGTGGGCAATATCCACTGTGATCATAGATGAACAGTGCAAGCTTTTGTAAAGGAATATGCATGGGAGAGACTGCTAAATAAATTTATTTTATTTATTTATGCTTGCTAGCACAGCATAATAGGTATCATAAATCAGGAATTGGAGCTTAGTAACCTTTAGATATTTTCTAATCTGGGTTTCTTCTTAAACATGGCTTTCATATGTAATAAGGAAAGGAAAAATACAGAGCAGAGAAAGGAAAGCCTGGCACAGGATAAAACAGGTTTAATGGTTTCAAGAAATATTGCCCTCCTATGTCCATAGAAATGGACAAAATGATCCTAAACACAATAGGTTGCTGATAGACCTCATATGGAAAAATGGATTAATAAATGCATCGTGTGGATGATAAGCCTGGAGTACCCACCCAGGAAGGAAACAGAAAAGCGTCTCCTCTGATGGGAGAAAAGGATATATAATGAGAAGTGTTTCACTGATCCAGTGCGCGTTTTCTCCCTGGTTAGGAGGGGGTGCATGCCTGTTGTTGCAACAAATAAAAAAAAACTTTGCTGCTTCACTGAAATCTTTGCCTGAACAAACATTATTGAAGCTGGGTATTTCTCACACTTGTTTCTATACAGGTTGGGGCATGAGCTGCTGCAGAGGAGCCCTGTGGAGAAGGACCTGGGGTGTGGATGACAGGTTGGCCATGAGTCAGCAGTGTGCTCTGGTGGTCAAGAAGGCCAATGGCATCCTGGGGTGCATTAAAAGGAGTGTGGCCAGCAGGACAAGGGAGGTGATCCTACCCCTCTACTGTACCCTCGGGAGGCCACGTTTAGAAGAGCATGACTAGCTCTGGGCTCCCAGTTCAAAGAAGACAGGGATCTCCTAGAAGGAGTTCATCAGAGGGTGACAAAGATGATAAAGGGCCTGGAGCATCTCCCATATGAGGAAAAGCTGGTTGACCTTGGGCTGTTCAGCCTGGGGAGAAGAAGACTGAGGAGGGTTCTGATGAATGTTCATAAATATTTAAAGGGAGGTGGGAGGCAAATGGTAGGGGCCAGGCTCTTCTTGGTGTGTAGTGGTAGGACAAGGAGCAGTGGCTTAAAACTTGAACATAAGGAGTTCCACACAGACATGTGAAAGAAGCTGTGTAATGAAGCACCAGAACAGGTTGCTCAGAGAGGTTGTGGAGCCTCCTTCTCTGATAGTATTCAAGATCCGTCCTGATGCCTACCTGTGCAACCTGTTGTATAGAACCTACTTTAGCAGGGGGGTTGGACTCAATGATCTCTTAGGTCCCTTCCAATTCTGTGATTCTGTGAATCATAGAATAGGAGAATCTAGAAGTACTGAATGACTGTGGAAACACCATAGCATCTACAATCTTAAAAATACAGTCAAAATACATAGCACTGTGATAGAATGGAGGAAAAAAATTACCCTTAATTGCCCTTGAAGTACTCCGAAATCAAGGAATTGTAGAATCCTCACAGAACTTGACTCAGGCAAGCAAGCACTAAGGACCTCATCCTTTCCTTCCCTGCATTTCCCCCACATCTCATAAAGGATGAGAATTCTCCTGTGTCCTCCTTCATCTGCTCATATATTTAGAACAGCATTTTTAATTGTCCTTAATGGCAGAAGGCAGATGAAGCTCCAGCTGTGCTTTGCCCTTCTAATTTCTCCCTGTGTGGCCTTACAACACCTTTGCAGTCCTAATTTTGTGCTGGGCAGAAGCAAATCAGCATTAACAGGACTTGGTGGGCACAAAACCACATTTTGCTTCCTTGCTCCCTCAGAGGGAAGTTTTGCAGGGAGCAAGCTCACAACTGATGGCATTAAACAGCATCACTCAGCACTGCTTATAGAATGGGTTATCTCAAAAATCAAAGCCCTGCAAGTTACAAGTGTTCAGAGGTTTACTTCCTCAAAAGATGTATTTTAAATTCTATTTCTAATACTGAATTTAATACAGGGAGGGAACTGAGGTTTATAATCTTCCTGAAAGGAATCCAAGACCACCGTGCCCTTCACAAAACCTCCTTTTGTGGGGAAGTCTCTGGACTCTCAGGAACGCAGTCAGAGACACAACAGGACACCAACGTGGTTAAAAGCTGTTAGTCTACTTTATTGTAGTGCTTGTACTGGCGCTTATCCAGTCAGAGCCGAGAGACGTTCTTGCTTCTTCTAAAGGTGCCCTTGGTTCTCATGCTGCTTATTTTGCTCCACAGCTGCTGCTCTGAACAGTTTTTCCAGCTGCTGAACTCTGAACAGTTTTTCTTGTATTCCCACATCCTTTGGTGTGATTCATGGAAGAAAGAGTGTTCACATGCACTACACAAACAAAAAGAGCATCCCAGGGAGTCTGACTTCATAGACTTGCACATTGCAATGCTAATACTCCATGGGAGAAACATAAAATTACCTCATTTTGCAGTTTCCTGCAATTGATCTGTCTTCTTTTTCCACACCGAGCATATATTCAAAAATTTCACTTGCAGCAAAAACATGGAGGCTAAAGTTAAAATACAACAACAAACACACTACTTTACATGCAGAAATTTGGGAGTGTGCTCTCTATGAGGATGGAGTTCTATCCTTCAGCATTCCAACAGCCTGTGTGCTTTAAAGCACAGCACTCGAGCAATTTTTTTTGAAGTTGCTATTGTATTCTGATTCTCTGACTCTAGATTTTCTGATTTCTTGATTCCACACCAGTGCACAAAGCTATGCACAGAAACAACCCCTCATGTGTCACTCCAGTTCCTTCCCCTCCATTGTGTCATCCAGCTCTGAGAACACTCCTTTTGGATCAGGATCCTGCAGGCAGCAGAGTTCTTCCCGTAAGAATGCTCAAAGACCAGAAGTGAAAGCAAAATTACCCATAACATCCAGCAGCAGAACATTCAGCAGCAGAACACTCTAAGTGGGGCTCAGACCGCAGCTGCTGCAAAGCCTATGGTCTCTCTGCGCCCGGGGATGCTTTCACCTTCATCTTCCTCCTCTGAGGATTGAATGAGCAACTCATGATCCCGTGAAGTCTGAGTCTAGGTGATAAATTCTGCGTCGCATGCTGATGAACAGCTAATCTCTGAGGGTCTAGGTGAGTGAAAATTCGGGGGAGCTAAGGATTCTAGATAGTAAAAAGGCTGTGCTAATTGCTAGAAGTTTTGTGCAACAGCAAGCTATGCTAAATGCTAGAAGTTGTAGGTAAAGGTAAACAGTGCTGCTTGCTAGAATGTTTATGTATTTCTGACACTCAGCTTGTAACCAGAGCCCTGAGATCTGTCCTCATACCTGCCAGCGATTCCAAAGTGGGATAAGCAGTGGCTCATGGCAATCCCAATGCCCTGTAAGCCCACGAGGGTGTGCACAGCTGTGCGTGAGAGTGGCTGGAACAGAAACATCTGGGGGAGCTGGAAGGAATGCAGTGGGAAATAATTGTTTCCACATTGATGATTAAACAGCGACTGTGACAGAGCAACAAAACTCCACTGCTTTGTACACACGTTTCAGGGTTAGGAACTGTTGAAATTGAAGCAGCTATTGTAAATACTTTGGCTTGGCTTGATGTGATGCAGACAGTTCCTTTAAACAACTTAAGCTCTGAAATTAAATTGTATGTATAATTAACCATTTAAAATTATTGGGCTTTAGGTGATCCTTTAGCATTGCCAGGCGGAATACCATCTGTTGGATTATGATAAATTATCAAATTACACTAACTGTAAACAAAGCAAACACAACATAAATGTCATTCAGACCCAGGTTCTCACTTTTCACCAAATGGTTCAGGAGCGATCTTTGATGAAGAGTCTAACAGCTGTTTGCTCTTGCCTCTAACATTTTCATGAAAGCTCCTATTGTAACTACAGCATGGTAACCAGTCATTCTGGAGGAATTCCCAGAAGAAAGTTCTTGTTCCCGTTGGATCAGGTGAGAGTCCCGAATATCCTGAAAGGCTCCTGCTGTAAAGAAGCCTCTTCACTGCAAGCACCTCTCTGCAGCAGCACTGTGGTGAACAATGGCATCAGGAGGCAGTAAGGAGAATGCAGTGGCCGAACTCCTGTGGTACACCCTTGAGCAACTGGAGAAGCATGCTCTCACAGAGTTCAAGACTGAACTCAGCAAGATCCAGCCTAAGGAGGGGTACGAGTGCATTGAGCTGGAGAGTGTGATGGATCTGTCGCCAGCAGCGCTCGCCAGCTTGCTGTACAGCCACTTTGGGCAGTCCCACTGCGTGGAGGTGGCAGCAGGTGTTTTGTGGGCCATGGGATGGATGGCCCTGGCCAATGATCTCCTGGACAAGCTGAACGAGGGTGAGCTGAGGGAGATGAGGTCCAGGAATGGGCCACAGCAGCACTGAGTCACCAAATCACCAAATTCCTCCTCCTCTTCTCTGCAAGGGGCAAGGTTTGTTGAATGGAGCAGTGACCTCTTAATCCAGAAAGTCTATAACGTGGATGGGACCATGAAGGAACTCCTCCAGGAAGGTGTGCTGAGCTCTGAGCAGCATGACAGCATCATGGCAGAGAACACCAACCTGAATAGAATGCAGAAGCTCTATGAACTGGTGCCAGCATGGGATGTCACCGCCAAATATTGCCTGTATGATGTACTGATGAGAAATAATCCCTCCATCTTCTTGCAATATGTAGGTAAGAATGTACTCTGATAATCTTCCCAGCTGGGAAATATGTCCAAAGAGAGGCCAAGCCTTCAGCAGAATGGGGGGAACATAGGCACATCTGTGTGCCTTTGTCCTTGGGTTGGACAGGAGACATTTCTATGGGAGCTGGTGCTCAATAGCAGCAGACATGTGGGAGAGAATGTTAAGAGCACCTGAGAAAGATGCATGCTTTGAGCTTCATGACTGCTGAAGTGGATCTTTAATCCTACATTTATTCACCACTGTATAATCTCTGCAGCAGATACCAGGGTTGAATCATGCTTTGAAGAAGGTGGGATTGAAGAACAAGGTGAGCTCTGAGCTGCTAAGCACTGTCACTCTTTGCTGAACTACATCACCCTCCCAACATCCCCTCCCTTCCCAGTCTATGCAGTAATCCCTTCTAAGATGGACAAGGATCCAGGCTGTCCTCAGCTTTTGTTTCTTCTCCCTGAGCTATGCACTCAGTGCTGCAGGATGCCATTCTCTTTTACTCTCACATTCCACAGCAAGTTCCTCCTCCTGTTGCTCAAATGCACTTCTTTCAGTTAGGAGCTATGTTGCTCTTCCCCAGTGAGACTTTCAAAAGGCATCAATGCACTCAGGTCACCCTGCACATCTGCACCTCACCACTGTCTCCTCTCTCCTGCAGATATCTCCTGGACCGGTCCTGTGACATATCCAAGTGGGATGGAAATGCCAGGTAAGCTCTGAACTACTTGGCACTGTCATCCCTTTGCAGAGCTGCATCACCTTTCCAGTGTCCCCTCCAGTCCCAATCTGTGCAGTAAGATGTAAGAGGATTCATACAGTCTTTGTCCTTTGGTTCCCCTCCCTGAGCTATGCACTCAGCAATGCAGGATGACACTCTATGGTTCTATGGTTCTTGCAGGCCAAAGCAACTCCCTCCTCCTGTTGCCCAAATCCATTTCACAGAATCACAGAATCTTGGGGGTTGGAAGGGACCTGCAGAGATCATCGAGTCCAACCCCCCTGCCAAAGCAGGTTCCCTACACCAGGTCGCACAAGCAGGCATCCAGGCGGGTCTTGAATATCTCCAGAGAAGGAGACTCCACAACCTCCCTGGGCAGCCTGTTCCAGTGCTCCATCACCTCACCTAAAGTTCTTGCGCACATTTGTGCAGAACTTCCTATGCTGCAGTTTCTGGCCGTTTCCCCTTCTCCTGTCTCCACACACTGCATCGCTCTTATAAGGAGCTGCTTTGCTCTGCCCCAAGGAGCCTTCCCCTAGGAAATCAAGACAATCGCTTCACCCTGCACACGTCAACTTCACACTGGTCTCCTCTCTCCGCAGAGACCTGCCTGTCCAGTTGTGTGAGCTATCCAGGTGGGATCGAAGTACCAGGTGAGCTCTGATCTGCTCAGCACTGTCACTCCTTTGCTGAACTACATCACCCTTCCAGTGTCCCCTCCCATTCCAATCTGCGCAGTAAGATGGACATGGATTCAAAGAGTCTTTGGCCTTTGATTCCCCTCTGTGAACTATGCTCTCAGAACTGCAAGATGACACTCTATGGTTCTTGCAGGCCAAAGCAACTCCCTCCTCCTGTTGCCCAAATGCATTTCTCTTGTTAGGAGTTGCTTTGCTCTGCCCTAAGGAGCCTTCCCCTAGGAAATCAAGACAATCACTTCACCCTGCACATGTCAACCTCACACTGGTCTCCTCTCTCTGCAGAGATCTGCCTGTCCAGTTCTGTGAGCTATCCGGGTGGGATAGAAGAAGCAGGTGAGCTCTGATCTGCTCAGCACTGTCACTCCTTTGCTGAACGACATCACCCTCCCAGTGTCCCTTCCTATTCCAATCTGTGCAGTGAGATGTACAAGAGTCCAGACAGTCCTTGGCATTTGCTTCCCCTCCATCAGTTATGCATTCAGCACTGCAAGATGACACTCTGTGATTCTACAGTTTTCAAAGGCCAAAGCAAGTTCCTCATCCTTTTGCCCAAATGTATTTCTCTTGTTAGGAGCTGCTTTGATCTTGATCAGAGTCTGCTGTGACAGGACAAGGAGAAATAGTTTCAAACTATTGGAGGGAAGATTTAGATTCCGTATAAGGAAGAATTTTTTTACACTAAGGGTGGTGAGGCACTGGCACAGGTTGCCCAGGGAGCAGGTGATGTCCCATTCTTGAAGACAATGAAGGTCAGATTGAACTGAGCAACCTGATCTAGCTGCAGATGTCCCTGTTCATGGCAGGGGATTTGGACTAGGTAACCTTTAAGGGATTCTTCCAATTCAAACGATTCTGAGATTCTATGATAATGATGGAAATGCAAGGACAGAATGGAGGGGAAGAGGCCACTGCAGATTCTGGGGATGGAGAGATACAGGAGATAACTCTGTGTTACTTTACAGCAACATCTGAGAGAACAGACACAAACTGGAGAAAACTAATGGGAAATCAAAATCTGCTCACACCGTGTACACCTCCAGAACATGAGCCTCCACAGATGGAGAGTGAGAGTGGGATTCGCTCAGGTGCCAAATGCATGGCATGTCCCTGGCAAGAGGTAAGGTTCTGGGCTCTCCTGCTCTTTTCAGAGAGGTTTTTTGGGCCGCCCTTGCATGCTTCCCTCTCTGGTATTTCTCACCAGGGATTCAGGGCCTGGAGCATTTCTGCCATGAAGAAAGCCTGAGAGCACTGGGTTGCCCAGAGAGGTTCTAGAGTTCCTTCTCTGAGGTTCTTCAAAAGCCAGCTGGACATGGGCCTGGGAAACCTGCTCTGGGTGGCCCTGCTGGAGGGTTTGGACTGTGTCATACGATTCTAGAATCATTAAGGTTGGAAGAGACCTCTCAGGTCATCAGGTCCAACCATTAACCTGTCTGAACATGGAGTTATAGAATCAAAGAACCATAGATTCATAGAATGGCAGAATCACAGAATTCATGGAATCATGTAGGCTGGAAAAAAAGTCATAAGATCAAGTCCAAATATCACCTAACACAACAAGTCCAGCACTATACACTTCCCTGAGTGCCTCATCCACACTTCTCTTATATCCCTCCAGAGATGAGGACTTCGTTAAGCAGAATTGTCTCCAACACTGAGCCTAAACATGTCTGTGCTTCTATGCTTCTTCAGGATGACAGGGCAGAAGAAGTGAAGCCAGAGATTACTGGAGGCAGAGAAGGCAAGAAAGAGACATACAGGTGAGCATGTGGTGGCTGGTACTGCCCTGTCCTGAGAAGTGGCCAACAGAAGGCAGGGTGATCCCACAGCCAGGTGTCCAGCCTGACAGTCTTTCTGCTCTCCTTCCATGCTGCACAGAGCTCATTTCCCTCGGGCCGGTTTCTTCCGCTGTGCTGAGACAGAGCTCAAGTTCCTGGTGAGGACAGCCACCACTGTTGAGTACGAGTACTCCTTCTGGGAACGTCACCTGCCTGATGGGATCCCCGCTGGATGGATGGAGGCTGGACCGGTGTTCGACATCCATGCTATCCTGGGTGCTGTTGAGGCCATTCATCTCCCTCATTTCTTGTGTCTCACAGGTAATGCAGTGAGGATAATGGCGTGGTGGCTGAAACAGCCCTGGGGGAACATCAACACTCCCCAGTAGGGCAATTTGATCTGTGACACATTTTGACCATTCACAGAGGGAAATGTGAACACATCTGAGATGCGTATCGGCCATGTCATCAATGGGAACCTCCTCCTGGAGAAGCCTGATGCAGTGAAGCCATTCCATGCAGAGTTGAGGGACCCCAGTTTCTCCCCCATGGGAGTCATCTTGCTTTCTGCCGCATTCCCCTTCATCCCCGTGCACTCCCTTGTGCTGCTCTACCGTGTCATCAGGGCTGCTGACATCACCCTTCACCTCTACCTCATCCCCAACAACCATGGCCTGGAAAAGGTGAGTGCAGCTCTGATTCCATATTTGATTTTGTGGCTCTCAAGATGGTCATGTTTGTGCAGTCAAGAGATGGGTTCCTCCATGGAGAGATTGGGTTCATGTGGTGCAAGCCTTTGGCAAAAAGGCTCCCCCAAGTCACGATGCTAATCCTGCTCACCAGATCTCCTTGTAGCTCTTCCTACTCACTTTATCTCCTTGCTTTTCAGTCACTTCTCCCATCATCATTTCTTCCCATGGTCAATGTGCAATCTTTTTGCAGGTGGTGGACAAGGATGAGAAGAGACGAGGCCGTTCACTCTTGGTGAACAAACCTCCCCAGACTAAACGACCACTGAACTTTAACACATGGTACCGCGTATCTGGTCCTTCACAGGCAGAGATAAACCCTAAAGTAAGTTGGGCCATGTGCCTCACAACTGCTATGAAGGATGGCAGTGCGCTGACACACTAACCTGCATCTGCCAGGAGCTGAAATTCGTCTACCTGACATCAGACAGCCGCCAGCTCCACACCGAGATCTACAACAAAGACCTCCAGGAGGGAATGCAGCTCTCTTTGACGAAGGTTGCCCAGGAGGGTGAAAAGGAGTGTGACCCACTGTGGGCTGCCTTCCTGAGGGCAGGTAGGAAGGACATGATGCAGCACTGGTTCAGTGAGGCCTGAAATGAAGCCTCAAGTTTGGGAAGGGAGCAGGGGTGGCTGACATCTGTCAGGGTGTGTGTCTAAGCCTCCTTTTTTCAATCTGTACCCTCCACTCTCCTTTTTGCTCTTCTCCAGGGGACATTGACCCTCCAGCTGCCTCTTCTCCTCCTTCGTACTCAGGTATGTTCTTCCTTTAGGGTGAGTGGGCTTGGCCTGGAGGTCCAGGTCTTAGTCAAACCAATGTGGAGAGAGAATTTCTTTGTTCTCCCTAACGTACCCTAGAGAGCTAGAGGGGAAGGTCATGTGGCCATGATGTCAAATCAGAATACTTCAGAAACCTAGATAGAGATTGAGGTGAGGACTGGGATGAGTTCTCTCTTTGGGCTGTTCACTTGTGCAAAGTCTTGGCAGAGGTGGGAGATATGAGATGGCTTAATCTGCCATGCCAAGGGAGAACAAGAAGCAGTAATAAGGGTCCTTCAGTCTTACCGAAGGCGGGATATTTCCTACTTAGCAGCAGCACCCAATCACTCACCCTTCTACTGTAGCAGGGCTGCATTTTGTGGAGCAGCACCGAGAGCAGCTGATCCAACGTGTGACATCTGTCAGCACTGTGCTGGACCGGCTCTATGGGCACGTCCTGAGCAATGAGCAGTACCAGAGCATCCGAGCAATGCCCACCGTGCAGGAGCAGATGCGGCTTCTCTACAGCTTCATGCCCAGCTGGGATGTCACCTGCAAGGATCTGTTCCTGGATGCTCTGAAGGATACCAACAGTCATCTCATCCAGGACCTGCAGGGACAGTGAAAACCATCTCAGGTTCTGAGTGAGCTCAGCTCATGGACGCCTTGGGGAAGATGAGCCCCTGGATGGGCTCTAAATGACTCAGGGAGCCCTGAACTTGGGCTGTCTTTAACCCAACCAACCTGCAGGAGATCCTCCTTAACACCCCCTTAGTCTCTGTTGCCACAGCACTGACCCCAGAACCATCCTGTTATCCCCATCAGGGACCAGGTTCATGCTGGTGTGCCAGCACACAGAGTCACAACCTTCTCAGAAGTTTCCATCTTAATTCTGCAGAACAAGGAGCTTGGCAATCTTTTGCTGAGGCAGCACCACCCAAGATAGAAGCACAGTTATTCCTACATGGATCATACATGTGATCTCTTTTTATAGTTTCTAATTGGGTACTTGATTTCATCTTTTCTGGGCTTGCTTTTTCTGGGACTGGAAGATTCTGTCTCATTACAATCTCATTTTCATACTGATAATACATGCTTTATCAAGTAATTAGCCCTTAATGAGCCTAAAGACCAATTTCAGGGCAATTTCCCTTCCTTGCTGACACCAGAATATTATCACTTTTGACACACTTGGGGCTGAATTGTTCCCTTTTCTCTCATTCTTCCTATATTTGTGTCAATTTTTTCCACTTTTCTGTCCTCGGTGGACAACTTTGAGACTGTGAACACATTGTTTTTCCTTTTCACTTTTCTTCAGTGGATTCTGGGAGCAATGTATTAGCAGCAATTGCTTCCAGAGGTAAAGAAGTGTACAGGAACAATTTTCCCTATCATCATGATTCTATGATTTAACTCATTTCATTTAAATTGACCTTTGTGGTTCAGCCATTCAGTTCTTGTAATTCCCAAACACACCAGGGCAAGGAATTATCCCTCCAATAATAACCTCCAACAGTGCGAGAAGATCCACATTAAAAGTGCCAAATTCTGACAGTATCAAATGCTTATTGACCTAATTCCTCTGTTGTGTTGGCCTCAAGGGAGTGGGAGGTGGTAATGTCCATGATACACAAGTCATCTGGGATATTAGCCATTTTGGGCCCAAGCTGCGAGGCTGGGGGCTGGATCTGACAGAGTGGGGCCTGAGGAGGTGAGTTCTACATAAGATTATGTGGTCTCCATCGGGTATAGGGTCTTCGTGAGGTATAGATTGTCAGTGGGGCCAGTCTCCAAGAGTTATGGTGTCCCCATGGAGGATAGGGTATCCGCAAGATCCAGGTTATCAATAAGATGGGGCTTTCATTTGTCATAGGGTCTACGTGAAAGTTAGGGCCTCCAAGGGGTGGATCTTCCAAGTGCTTATATATAGTCTGTGTGGGATACAGGGGGGTCAGAAAAACTGCCATTCTGGACTTCTGGATGGCAGACATCAAGCTGTTTAGAACAGCCACGTCCAAACCGTGGCCCAGCACAGCCTGCACTGCAATGCAGCCAGCTCCTTTCATCAGTGTGCTATTAACCCGATCTGGACTGAAACCAGGGACAGGGAGGGCACAGTGCAGTGCCAGCTCAGTTATGGCAAACCAGTTTATGTACTTCATTACATTGGCTTACAGTCCTGTGAGAAGCAAGAAAGATGCAGCCATGTTTTTCTTTGTAATAAAGGAATGTGAGAATAGGTTTCAACACAACTGCCTAACAAGATCCACTAGTTTATTTGTGACTCCATTTTCTATTGACGTAAATACTTTCCCTGTGGATTTGCAAGCAGATTCTATAAAATTGCAATCAAAAATCTGATCATGTCTCTTTACCAGACTTGGATAAGCCCTCTCTGACCAGAGAGAAACACTCCTTGTTTCACAGTCACACCATACTCATGTCACTGCTGTTTGGCTGTACGCACATTTGTGAACAAGTGTTTTCAAGGATGAAGCACAGGAAGAGTAAAATTTCATCATGAATTTCTGACTAACACCTTGACAACTCACTGAGAATTAAAAGCACTGCCACTGAATCAGACCGATACGTTACTTTCACAACAAGGTCACATATCCCACTAGTTTTATATTATTGTTACTTTCGTTTTTATACCTTATAATAAAAAATCATTAAAAAAAAATTGTTATGTTACCTGTATACATTACGTATACTATGCATTTAATGAGGACTGCTCCAAAGGTAATGCCTCCTGTTTGCACACAACAGAGCTGGACATTGGTGGGAAAGCAGTAAAGGTTGAACCTTCACACCAATTTTCTACTATATTTTGTTTTCACACGACAGGCAGCCTCCTCAGCTCTGGCAGCTCCTGGAGGCCTTCCAGCAGCTGCACGGACCCACTCAAACTCCACTCCAGTGCCTCCGCCACAGCCACCCCACGCCTTCCACCAGGCGCTGCTGCAGCAGTGAGAAGATCGCAGGGACACCGCTGGCAGTGGCACTCGGACCCCGTCTTCCTCCTCCTCCTCGCTCTGCGACGCCTCCCCCGGAACCTTCAGCCTCGCTCAGGGTGTTTTCGCCATCTTTCCCCTGAGCTCCGGCTCTGAGCCGCTCTCCGAGGCCTCGTCCAGCACCAGCGTGGGGGAAAGGCGGGCAGCCATGGCGTGGGAGAGGGGAACAAAAAGGAGAAAAGGGAGTCGAGAGAAGACGGCCTCCATTAGGCACGCAGACCCCCGGCCGCTACCACTGCCAGACCCTCGTCCCGAGTCCAAAAGGAACACCCCAAAAAACAGCCCCGTGCCACCCTCCGCCCAGCGAGACCCCCATTTCCCCCAACCCCCAGCCACAAGCGGCCCCCAAAACGCGCCCAGGCCTTCACAGCTCCAAAGGGACGCCCCATATCCCCACGAGACCCGCATTCCCCGCGCCGCGGGACCCCGTAAGTCCCCACGATCCACAGCCCAACCCCACAAGGACCCCATTCCCCATCCCGAGCCCCGCAGCCGCTCCCAGCCCCGTACCGCGGCCTCCCCCGCTCACGTGACACGCACCCCCAGCACCGCGCGTCGCCCAACGATGACGTCACGACGCCGCACGGCCGTCGCCCGGGCTCGCCCTCACTCAACATGGCGGGCCGGGCGCCGCCTGACGGAACGCGCACGCGCACGGCGAGCTGCCGGGAGCGGTCGGCCGTGGAGCGGAAGCCCGCCCCGGAGTTGAGTGACGGCCGCGGCAGCCAATCGGCTCTGCGGAGACGGGGGGCGGGCACGTGCGGGCGGCCAGTAACGGCCGCAGACGTCACGCAGCTCCTGGCTCCGCTCCCTGCGGTGCCGTGCAGCGTGCCGTAGGTGCGGCGCTCCCGTCAGAGCCGCCGGCCCGGCCGGGCTGCCCGTGTCCTCTGCCGCCGTCCCGCAGTAAAGGTGCTCGGGGAGGCCGTGCTCCCTCGCGTTCCCTCTGTGACTGCCGGGGGGTGGAGCAGATGATGCGGTTTCCGAGCAGCATCTGCAGAGCGTGCAAATAGAGTGATGGAGTGGCTGAGGTTGGGAAGAGCTTCAGGATGATCGAGTCCAAGCACAGCCTGACCATCCTACCCTAACTAACAGCCCTGCGCTAAATCACGTCCCTGAGCACCGCATCCAGACGGCTGTTAAACACATCCAGGCATGGTGACTCAACCACCTCCCTGGGCAGCCCATTGCAGTGCCTGACAGCCCTTTGGGAAAGAAGTTTTTCCAACCTGGGTATCCGACCTAAACGTCCTCTTTCACAACTCGAGGCCATTGCCCTCGTCCTGTCACCTGTCAGCAGTGAGAAGAGACCAACCCCGCTCTGCTGCAATCACCTCTCAGCTGCTGGAAGAGAGCAGTAAGGTCTCCCCTCAGCTCCTCTTCCCCACACTAACCAGCCCCAGTCCCTTCAGTCTCTCCTCGTAGGCCATATTCTCCAAGCCCTTCCCCAGCCTTGCTGCCCTTCTTTGGACCTGCTCCAGCACCTCCATCTCCTTTGTGTACTGAAGTGCCCACAGCTGAACACAGAGCTCCAGGTGAGGCCTCACCAGTGCCGAGTACTGGGGCAGGATGACTTCCGTAGTCCTGCTCACCACACCGTGCCTGATCCAAGCCAGGATGCCACTGGCCTCGGATTGTTTGTGGCAACACCAGAGGAAGGGAAATGTTGCCAGCAGCAGAGGGTGTTTAAGTAGTTAGGTGGTGATGTGCGCATTTCGCACTTTTTGTGGAGCTGACTGCTCACTGAAATGAGTTACACGTGCATCTTCAAGGTGAAAATCAACCTCTGTCTGCTGTCTCAAACCATAACAGCATTTGACGAGAGAAATGATGGCAAGCTCTGGTTGTGGCAAGCCATGTTCTGCATTTTGATACAGTGGCTAAGCAGAAACTAAGCAGCCTTGCTTTCCATTATGATAAAGAGATTTGAGAACAGGTTTCAAGATTCCCAAGAAAGGATGAATTTGTAGGTATATTTTTGACTCCATCTTCATTCAGTCAGCACAAAGACATAACCTGCCAGTTTTCAGACGGGATGTATGGAGTTGCAAACACACTCCACGACAGAGGCTGTCCTCTCTGCAGGGCCCTCCCTCTTCTCCCGAGGCTGCCTGCAGCCAAAGAGCTTCTGCCTGGAAGGACCAAGTGCAGCACGGCAGTCTTTGGCTGGTCAGGGTGCGAGGCCAAAGAAGCTGGGAGGCTTCAGGCCAGCCAGAGGATGTCACGGCGCAGGTGACGTCAGCCGGGTTCCTGGAGCCTGTGTGTTGTCACACTGCATTGAGTTAGGAGAGGACAAGATAAGGGTTAACCATTGTATAGGAATGCAGGTAAGCAGGATGAGGCCAGATAAGAAAAGACTTTTTGCCTAAGGGGTGCCTCCTATAGGTCTGTGGTGTCCTATTGGCCTCACACACACTGGGCATAGAACCTGGTTAGGGGACAACATGCCACCCCACAGAGGGAAGCACCATGGGCAGGTGTTCCATAGGTGTCTGGAGCTGCTCCCAGTGGCGAGCAATCCATCGGGGCTCTGTCTGGGCTGTGCCAAACCTGTAGAGCCCAAAGGGCCACCTCTCCTCAGTGCCCGGGGTCTTCAGAGGAGGAATCCTCCAGCAGCCGTTCGGCGGCTCTGTGCTCCCCATCCTGCTCCAGAGGGGAGCCCTCGTGTTTGAGCAGCTCAGGAACCATCCCTGTCCCTCAGGCTGACGGGCAGCTATCACAGAGTGCCTTGTGATAGCTCACGTCACAGCCACGTGCTGTCACGTCTGTAGGATCACAGGATTCCAAGCTCTCTGTCCCTCCACACTGCGGGCAGCACTGAGACAGCCCCGCTTCCATCCGTGTGTTGGGCCGGCTTCGGAGCCACAGCCCAGCTGAGAAAGCCTTCCTCCTCATTCCCGTGAAAGAGCACTGGGAAGAAATGAAAACTGCACCATCTATTGCAAGACCTTTGTTTTACTTTTCTCCATCTCTTTCCAGGCGGTCAAATGTGAACACCAGGCACGGACTCGGATGTGAAGGGTGGTCCGAATCATTTATTAAAGATTTTCCAATCACTTAGATACATTTACAAGTTTCCTTTTTTGGCTTTCCTGTCCGCCTTTACAACTTTCCCATCCACCTTTACACGTCAACAGAGTATTCCACAAACACTCCTTGTGCATGCATGCGGGCGCTTATCCACTGTGAGCTGTGAGCCGTTCCTTTTGCTTTTCTCTTTTCTAGAGATATCCTTGGTTCTCAGCCTTGCGTTCACATCCTGTTTATCTTGCTCCACAGCATCTGCTCTGATAGTCTTTCTTATATTTTCACGGTTACAAGATCAATTATTTTCTGTAAAAGAAGAGAAACTCTTCTCAAACAATAGCACAGGTCTGGGGAGCAGTTTGCCCACACACAGACCCCATGGGAGGCTTCAGGTCAGGACGCTGAGGGCAGGGCAGCCATTTCACTCCCTCTCTCTACCTGTTCCCTAGCAGGTGTCCAGCTGCAGTGTTTGGCTCCTGAGCTATGCCACCCCCATCCCCAAAGCCCTGCTCTTCCCACCAGGGACCTAGAGGAGCATCGAGCTGGAAAGAAAGTCTCCTCTCTGGCCCCAAGCAGCCTCGCGCTTTGCTGGGCCTTCCAGATGCTGCCAAATCGTGGGCCTTGGTGCGTTGGGTGTGTCCGCAGAAGAGAGCAAGACACTGGAGAAGGAGGAACTCGCCTCTGGTGATGCACCAGCCCAAGGCTCCAGGAAGCGCAGCCGTCCCATCCCTCAGAGCCAAGGGGTCTTGGGAGAGTCCCCGCTGTTCCTCCACCTCTGCCTTTCTACAGGGAGATGGCACCCCGGAATGATACGGATAGGAATCACGCACCTCCTTTGCGCCCTGTCTCGGGCTCGTCGTCGCTTGCGGAAGCGTGGTGGTGGCATCAGAAAGTTGGGGTCGTAGGTGGGCTTCTCAGGCAGACTGTGCTCAGAGCTTGATGGTGACTGAATCACTATTTTGGGAATGATCATCGGAGCCTGGGCTCCGTGAGGGCCACTCGGCTTCTCTTTGTTTGTCTCCAGCACTGTGCCATCATAGGAGATTTTCTCTGCTCCTCGTCCTTCTCCTCTGATGCTCGGAGATGCCACTGCCTGGGCTCGACCTGCCTCTGGTGCTGGAGCTTTGGCTGGGTATTTGCCCAGGAACTGGCTTGTCAGTGCTGGCTTCACTGCTCCTCTTTCTTCTTCTTTACACCTCTGAGCCTTCATTGCCTGTGCTGGAAGTATTTCTGATGTTTTTCTTGCGGTGATGAGTTTGCCCTGAAACTGGGTGGTCAGCGCCGGCTTCACTGCTCCTTGTTTTCGGAGCCATTGAGATTCCACTGCCTGAGCTCGACCTGACCCTTGTGCTGGAGCTTTGGCTGCGTGTTTCCCCTGAAGCTGGCTGGGCAGCACCGGCTTCAGCGCTCCTCTTTCTTCTTGGCACCTCTGAGGTTCCACTCCATGAGTGCGACCTGTTTCTGGTGCTTTTCGTTGGGCTGGAAGTTTGTGCTGACCTTGACTGGTCAGCACTGGCTTCACCACCCCTGGTTCTTCTCTGCACCTGTGGGCTTTTGTTGCCTGTGCTGGAGCCGTTGGTGGTGCTGTGCTTTTGGTAGTGCCTTCGCCCTGGGTTTTGCTAGGCACAGCCATCTTTTTGGCAGAAGACACCACTGGGACCACTGGAACTTGACTGAAAGAACAGAGCAGAGAGGGTCCATGTCAGTGGGTGATGGCTTTGGTGCCGCATCCTGCAGCCTTGGCTGTAACGCAGCCTTCCCCACGCAGAGCTCACAGGTTGCGCTGGGGCTCTCCTGAGGGCTGGAGAGGGGTCAGCACTGTGAAATGGGGGGCTCCCGGCAGCCCCATCCCACCTCTCCATCTGCTGCATTCAGTGCTGCTGGGCAGCCCCAGACAGGGACTGTCAGAGGCTGGAGAATGGGCTCTTGCTGGGTCACTGAAACACCCCCAAAAGGATCCCAACCCCGAGCACCCAGTCTCACCTGGACACAGAGCTCTTCTGGTTGACCCTTGTTGTCTTCGCAGAGCTTGTACCCTCTCTGCTGGTAATGCTCAAGCGGCCAGGTAAGGGTGGCAGTTCAGGAATTTTCCCTGGAACTGGGAAGGACAGATCTCGTCAGAGGAGATTCACTGGGAAATTGCTGTCCCTGTGACATGCAGAGGTGCTCAGGCCTGTCCCAAAGCACCTGAAGAGGGCCGCTCCACTTCCCTCACAGACACTCTCCCCGGGGACCTCTGTCCCTCTTGCCCAGCTCCTCCTCTCAGAGGTGCAGCTCTGATTTGGGCCTGCCTTCCTGGCATTTGTTTTGGGAAAGAGGAGCCGGGTGGTGTCACCGGGTGAGGTGACAGTCTCTTTTAGGGGCTCATTTGCTGGGGGGAGGACAGGGCCGAGGATCCCCCATCCTCCTGCCATACCCAGGGATGGGGGCACATGGGAACATCGCGCCCCGCATCTGAGATGTCATGAGGCTAACATGTGGTTAGGAGAGGCTGTGGCAAGCTGGTGTGAATCTTTTCACAAGTCAGAGCCTTAGGATGGTCACCGAGTGGGCATTTTCCCATCACGGTTTGGCTGTGTGGGGCATGGAAAGGAGCTGGCTGCTGCTTTACCTTTCTTGCTCTGGCCAAGAGGTGGCAAACGCTCTGCTTTCTCGTGCTTGCTCTCACCAGGGACTTCTCCCGAGGCCTTGGATGGTTTCCTGGGAGGTGGTTTGGGGACCAACTCCAACTGAAACCTGTACAAAAGGAGAAGACACAGGGGTCACCCAGTGCTCCAGCAGCCCTTGCTGCTCACTGGGATTGCCTGCTCACAGGCCGATTTTCACATTGCATCACGGTCCACTATTCTCCAGAGTTGACAGTGCCCTGGTTCCAGGGGCTGTCCTGGGAAATAGGGTCACCCAGCCAAGAAATCCAGGCCACGATGGGGAGAACATGTCACCTAAATTCCTTCATCTCTCCCATCAGATCTACCTCGCAGAAATCTCTACTCTTCCAGGACGTGTAAAATAGGTACCCAGTGGGAATTCTCAAAATGCCCACCTCTGGAGAGAAGGTAAAATCTCCAAGAGGGAATGCCCTGGATAATCTGTTCCCTAAGCAACGTGACCTGCAGCCTCAGCTGACAGCAAACACCAGGGGAGCCAGATATGCTGACTTTAAGAGAAAGCACTATGCTGATTGTGGAGCTGGGTGAAGGTCCCATGGCCAGATTCGGTGATTGTCCTGCAGGGATGGGGACTTGATGATACTATTGGAGCTGATGAAGGATCGACAGGATGGAAACAGCAGCGGCTGCCCTGAGTCCTGGTGGCAGGACAGCCGTGGTCACAAGGAGTAAAAGATACCGAAGGAGAGCTGAGCAGCTGCGTCGAGCAGAGGCTCCAGCCACAAACATACTCACTCAGGAAAGACGATGACCCGGCCAGAGAGCGTCAGGGAGGCCACCGCTGCCACCCGGGACACCACCATGTCCAGCAGCCAGGGGACCTGCAGGGGAGGAGCACGGAGGTTGTGGAACATCCTTGTGATGGCTGAGGCACTCGGGAGTGGAGGGCCCGAGGCAGGGAGAACTGACAGCACTGCGGCTCTTGCCTGTCCCAGCAGCTGGCCAGGTCCTGGCAGGCCACACGCAGGCAGGGTAAGGGCTGTGGGACTGCCCGAGCCAGGGAGAAGCCAAAACCTCACCTTGAAAACTGCTGTTTCCAGGTTCACTTTCCCACAGACCTTCTCGAGGAAGTCATAGTAGAATTTCATCTGAGCCCGTGCTCCTTCTAAGATGAGGACTCCTATGTCCTTCAGGACAAAGGCAATGTTCTCCCCCTTCTTCAGGCAGCGGGAGACGAGAGATGTGGTGTTACATATGCAGATCTCCCCTCTCTGCCGGGACACAGATGCAGCTGCGGCCACCTGAGTGTACTTGATGGTCTCCACCTCCTTACAGCCTGGAAAATCACACAAGAGAGTCGGAGTTGGTCATTTAGCAGCCCTCGTGCCCGTGCTTCTGAGTGCTACTCATTGTATTTGCCACCCAGGACAGCCCTGGGTTTGGACTGGCTCCACGGAGGGGGCCGCTTGCTTTGGGCAGTGGAGGCAGTCGTCCTGTTTGCCCCGTCTGTGCAGGCAGCAGGAGTTTAGTTCTCCTCCTACCTGGCAGGAATTCCACATCACCCATCAGACTGTGGACGTCGAGAAGGTTCCTGGCCAGGCGAAACGCAGGCCACCGCACAACCAGGGTCCCGTCCTTAGTCTGGATCTCTTTGGAGATGATGTCGAAGGAACCGAAGGTGGGAATTCGGACCCCCTACACGTGGGAGAGAAGGGAAGGGCCAAAGGGTTAAGGCTGAAGGAAAGGACCAGAGGTTGCCCTGTGCAGGGACTGTGCTTCAGGTCCCCTGCCGCTGTCCAGAGGTGCAGGCCAGGGCAGCTGGGAGAGATTTGGGAAGGAGCTGCCCAACCCTCTCCTTCCCACTGCCCTCCAAACTGCAGCACAGCAGTCCTGGCAGAAGCAGCCTCAGGGAATCCAGAGGCCTCCAGCGACTGGGATCAGCCCTGAGATACAGCACCACCTGCCCCAAGCGGTACCGCGCCTGTGGGAGGCCCATTGGTGCTTCGCAGGGACTTTGGGGGGGAGTTTCGTGCTTTCCGGGGAGGGGAAGAGTCAGTGCACGGCGTGGCCCAGGGCCAAGGGGACTGCCCACCCCTCCAACAGAGCAGCGGGAAGCGGGTGCTGACCCACCTTGTGCAGCAGGAGGTGTTGTTGCACACAGACGGCCACCGCGTCCCAGACGGCTACTCGCTCTGCAGGGCAAAGGAAAAGCAGGTCACACTCTGCGTCTGCCACTTCTCAGCACTGCGAGTGCCTGAGAGCGGCAGTGAGGTGGCAGATGGAAAAGGTCACCGCTGTCCCCGGCCCCAAACAGAGGCGGTCCCGAGGCAGTCAGAGTGCTGGCTCTGGCCCACTCGTTGCCAGGACCCGCTCGCAGCAGTGCCCTGTGGTGGCTGTGGATCCCGGTACCTTTGGCGGTGACATCGGGACTTCTGGAGGCACGCTCCGTTGCGGGGCCATCCTCCCAGAAGCTTATCTTCTTCCGTATCGCACGTGCAGATCGCTCCTTGTTGGCACCAGCCATGTGGGAGCTGATCCCTTCCAGACGCTTCCAGTCGTCAGCCAGAAGCTCCTTCAGGATGCAGCACCCACCACTGTGCAGCCGCTTTTATAGTGCTCCTGGTGCCGTGTCACAGAGCACCCATTGTGACACCGTAGCAACGGGGCCAGTGCTGGCCGTTGCCCATTATGACGCTGGCACCAGCAACCTTCTGCCTGCGCTGACGCTGCAGGAGCCCAGCTCTGAGGGTAGGAGGCCCTGCAGAGGGATCTGGATAAGCTGCATTGCTGGGCTGGGGTGATGCGATGAGGTCCAACAAGGCCAAGTGCCGGGTCCTGCGCTTTGGCCACAACAACCCCATAACAAAATATGCAGCATACGGGCTTGGGGCTGAGTGGCTGGATGACCGTGAAGAGGAAAGGGACGTGGGGGTGTCTGTTGATGCTGGGCTGAACGTGAGCCAGCAGTGTGCCCAGGTGACCAAGAGGGCCGACGCCATCCTGGCCTGCATTAGAAAGAGCGTGGCCAGCAGGAGCAGGGAGGTGATCGTCCCCTGTACTCAGCTCTGCTGAGGCCGCACCTCGAGTGCTGTGTCCAGTTTTGGGCCCTCACTACAGGAAAGACATTGAGGCCCTGGAGCGTGTCCAGAGAAGGGCAACAAAGCTGGTGAGGGGTCTGGAGCACAGATCTTACGAGGAGCGGCTGAGGGAGCTGGGATTGTTCAGTCTGGAGAAGAGGAGGCTCAGGGGAGCCTCACTGCGCTCTACAGCTTCCTGAAGGGAGGCTGTGATGATGAGGAGGGCTTTGGCCTCTTCTCCCAGGCAACAAACAGGAGCCGAGGAGATGGCCGCAAGTTGTATCAGAGGAGGTCTAAGGAGGTTTAGGTTAGACAGAAGGAAAAACTTTTTTGCTCAGTGGTCAGGCACTGGAATGGCTGCTCAGGGAGGTGGTGGAGACGCCGTCCCTGGCAGTGTTCAAGAGGTGTCTGGATGAGGAGCTGCGAGATACGGCTCAGTGCCTGTGGTAGCAATGGTGGTGGGAGGACGGCTGGACGAGGTGATCTTGTGGGTCCTTCCAAGCTTGCGATTCTATGATTCTAAGATTCTCAGGACTTTGGAGGCCGACACTCTCTGGAGATGCACCCCTTGAGTGCCAGTGGCACCTCACCTGAGGAGCTGTAGGTGGCCTCCTCGTGCAGGCTGGCCTGAGAATGAGATGCTGAGCCCTACGCCTTCTCAGGCCCAAACTTCTCGACCTTTGCCAACTGTAATTTGGTTGCTGTGCATCTCGGTGGCTGCGGCCCTCACTTGTGCTCTTTGGGCACCTAGGGCAGGCTGGCCTCAGAGCTCAATGAAGATCAAGGGGCAGGTTTTGCTTTCTTTGACACGGGGCTCGTTTTCAGCCAAAATAAGTTTAGAAAACTATAGGCTCCCAGCCCTGACACCTCCACAGTGCAGAAGAGAAATGACCTGCAGCGCTCTTGGGAATTGCTGGGAGCTGTCACAGTTCTTCACTGCGGGAAGGGGACTGTTGGAACCAATCCATTCATCATCAGCATCAAACAAATTGAGTTTTGAAGTTCAGCTTGGAACTGCTTGGGCTTCCCCTCCTGTCCTGCAGAAGAAGAGTCAGAAATACCACTGTTGGTTAGTAGGATCCAGAAAATAAATAATATATTTATTTTATCTTTATGTCTCTGCCTTCAATAATCCCAGCAGAAGGCACACAGATTCCAAAACTTACCAATTTATCTTTCTCTTTAGTGTAAACAGTGGGTTGCACTGGTATGTCCTGTGACGCTTGAAAATGAACTGAGCCCATCACTAGTACACAGACCTAACCCCCAAAAGGCAGCAGTTCTTGGGTACCTGCCCTGGGAGGGTGCGGGGATGCTGTCAAGAATTCAAAATCTCTCTGGAGAAAAGCAAAGTGCTCCTAACTGTGCCCAAAGGAGGCAATGGTAGGGATCGTGCATGCAGTTATCTCCAACAGAGAAAAACATCTTTTTGGAGGACTTTGGGGGTGCTATCCAGTATTCCAGTTTACTCAGGAGTTGGTCAAAACTTACAGTAACTTTCTGTAACTCCTTAACAAATTTATTTAAGAAGTCATCTGGAATGACTGATCATTAATACTCCAAATACGCAGAGGCTCACCTTCTTCCCGTTGCAGAGCCTATGGTAGGAAAAAATGAACCAATTTCAACAAGCATAATGTGAAACAAACAGGTGGCCTGACAAATTAATACAGAAAAAAGTAATCTCCAACAAAAAATGAGGTATTGAGCATTTGCATCTTATCCAGGGAAGACCACATTTCAGCTTTCAGCTAAGGATCAGCAAACAGCTGGACTGAAAAGGGCTGACACCAGCCGTCTGCCATTTTACATGGCTATGGTCTTACAGAGCAGCATCGCTTCTGTGTTTGTAGTCTGGGCCATCTGAATCACTGGCCATTGCCACGCTTTCCTGAACTGGGATAACTGAAGTCAGAACTGCAGAGCAGACAGGAAGACAGCTTGTTTCCCACCTAGATGAGTGACATCCCCGCACGTGCTCAGAAGGAATCTGAGGCATCATGATTTAGCTGCGTGTAGACAGATGTCATCAGTGGCTCTTCCCTTGTGCACTGATGCAGTGACACCATCATAGGAGGCCACCAGGTTGGTCAAGCAGGATTTGCCCTTAGCGAAGCCAGGCTGGTTCTCCCGTATCAGCTGAGACTTCAGTCTCACCGAAGACTGTCACTAGGGATGTGAGTGTTCTCTGAGATTTTCCATCTGAGCCTGCAAACACTCGCACACCTCTTGGAGCACTGCTGGCACCTCACTCATGGCCAGGTGTCTGTGTGGGAGCAGCTGACCCCCCTGAATGCAGACCAGGGGCTCAGGGCGGGGGATCCCATGCAGGGAACTGCTCTGTGCACACCTGAGATGAACCAGAGGGAATCCCAGCTCCTGTGGGTGTGGGTTGCATGGGGGAACTGAATTCTGCTTCAGCGGAGATCTTGCAGCGAGGGGTGAGATGGCTGCATCACGTCTCCTGAATCAGTGCTCTGAGCAGGAGAAACGCACAGACCCCTCTTTTCTTCTATGTGTCCTTTCATTCTGGATGTGCAGAGGAGAACATCTACACCTCACACAGACAGGCACACGTTGCTCGAACAAATCATGCTGCTGGAATCGGTCTCTGTCTACGCTTTAGAGAAGAGCAATTGTTGCTTACTTGAGTCTCCTTCAGAACCAGCCCAGGGCTGTCCTGCAGAGCAGGTCCCTGCTGTGCCCCAGGGCTGTGTGCTGGGGCAGGGACTCTGCTGCCTGCCAGGCTCAGCACTCAGCCTGCCTGGGGAGCTGCCCAGGGAGCTGTGGGGAGACGTGTGGGGGGAAGGAGCCCCCCGGCAGGGCAGGGGCCTTCTGCTGACAGAGCTGCTGCCTGGGGCAGGGGGCTTACAGCTTACGGTGCTCCAAGGCATAACCAGGGGACTTTCCTACAGCAGAAATAGGGCAGGACTTATCTGCTTCAGTGTGGGATCTCCTTAATCACTGGTTTTAGTTCTGCTCCTTCTGATCGGCCAGTACAGACTCACCCATCTATGGCCAAACTGCTCCAAAGAGGGAGGCAGGGTGGTAGGAACTGATCTGGGATTGAAAATTCCCAGCAGATGTAAGCATGACCAGGAGCCTTCTGATCTTGTGGCTGTTCCTCAGTGCCTGTCCTGACTGTGGCAATACCCCAAATCTTTTCCCTGGACAAGATTGTGTGGGTGCTGGGGGCAACTGGAGCAGTGTGCACTGGTTGTGACCATACACAGGATGATCCCTGTGCTGGGGGCTCTGCGGGGCTGCAGCCTCTGTGAGCCCACAGGAGGAGGGAGCAGGCAGAGGTGATCCTGGGGCCCCTTGGAGCACCTCATGCCCATGGGGCCCTTGAGCAGGGTGCTTCACAGAAGGGATCCAGCCAGCTTCCTCTTGCAGGAGCAAAAAGGAGACATTGCCCAAGGTAACGACCACCATTCCTGAGCCTTAAGCCTGTAGTTCCCAGCAGCAGACTCTCACCTCGGACTGCTGAGGGCTGATGGCTGAAATGGGAGCCCTCCATGCTCTGACCGGGCTCTGTGCCTGCACTGGGGAATGGGCAGCCCGGCCCGGTCCCTCTCCCAGTCCAGAGCTCAGCAGAGCCCGGAACAGGGCTGTCCATGACACTGTGTGGGACACACCGGGGCTGGAGCAGTGGCTGGCTGGTGGGGAAGGCTGCTGGAGCAGAAGGGCAGTGGGGAGCTGGGCAGTTTGGGCTGTCAGGGGCTGTGAGGGGGGAACGTCAATGTACCCCTGCACGCATGCTGCCCACATGGTGCCTGCACAGAGCTCCCAGGGGCTGTGTGAGAGGCAGTGGGGCTGGGTTGTCCTGCAGAGGGGAACGCACACAGAGCCACTGTGCTGCAGGGAGCTTCCACAGAGCTGGGACCCAAAAATCACCATGGAGCTCAGCTGCTGTTTACCCTATTCAAAGAGCCTCAGTCCTTACATACAATATGCTTGTAAGAGGTAAAAAGGAAAGGATTCCGAAGAAGACTGGTTTATAATAATATTTAATTGGAATTACAGTTATCATAAGGACAACAAACAAATTCAGGTTGAAAACAAATAAACAAGAAAATAAATAAGAGAAATTCAATGTCGTCTACTGTAGCATCTCCACAGACTTGGAGATGCTGAATGTGAAGATGATGAATGTGTTGCTGATGCTGAAGCAAGATGTATTTAAATAATTCCCTAAGGGCATCCTTGAGCTCCTGGTTCCTCATGCTGTAGATGAGGGGGTTCACTGCTGGAGGCACCACCGAGTACAAAACTGTCAGCACCAGGTCCAGGGGTGGAGAGGAGATGGAGGGGGGCTTCAGGTAGGCAAAAAAACCACTGCTGAGAAACAGGGTCAGCACAGCCAGGTGAGGGAGGCACGTGGAAAAGGCTTCGTGCCGTCTCTGCTCAGAGGGCATCCTCAGCACAGCCCTGATGATCTGCGTGTAGGAAAACACAATGAAAACAAAACATCCAGATGTTAAACAGACAGCAATCACAACAACTCACGTTTCTCTGAGCTAGAAGTTTGAGCAGGAGAGCCTGAGGATCTGGGGGATTTCACAGAAGGACTGATCCACAGCATTGCCTCGGCAGAGTGGCAGTGAAAATGCAGTGGCAGTGTATAGCAGAGCATTGAGAAACCCACAGCCCCAGGCAGCTGCTGCCATGGTGGCACAAGCTCTGCTGCCCAGCAGCGTCCCATAGTGCAGGGGCTTGCAGATGGCAACGTAGCGGTCATAGGACGTCACAGTGAGAAGGGAGTACTCTGCTGTCATGGAAAAGAGAAACAGAGAGCCCTGTGAAATACGTCCAGCACAGGGGGTGTTCCTGGTTTCTCAGGCCAGCACCAACACTGTGCCCTGGGCAAGGCTGTCTGGGAACAACACCATTCTTCACAAAGGGATCTATTGCCCGTGTGCCACCTGAAAAACACCAATAGCATGCTGTAGATGCAAGGTCCGTGCATGGAAAATCCAGTGATGCTTCTGGAATTGGATGATTTCTGAGCGGCCTTTACGGCAATGAACGCAGCAAAAGAAGAAAAATGATGAGCTGGAAATCTGTGCAGTGGCAGGGCTAGGGTCCTGACTGGATCACAGTGACATGGTGGGATGGCTCCCGTGACTGGACTGATGCACAGGAGAGGTAATGCTCTTTATGATAGGTGGGAGATAAGGCAAGGAGAGGCTATTGCTCAGTGTGAGGGAATGCACTGAGCTCTTCATGATAAATGAGCCAGATAAGAGCTAATGGAACAGGCTTAAAGAAGAGATCAGCATTGTCTCTTCCTGGCTTCCTGGTCAGCAAGAACAAGTGGAAGAGAATAACAGGATCACAGAATCACGGAACTGTGGGGAGATCATCAACACCAACGCCCTGCAAAGCAGGCCCCTTACAGCAGGCTGCACAGGTGGGCGTCCAGGCAGGTCTTGAGTATCTCCAGAGAAGCAAAATCCACAGCCTCCCTGGGCAGCCTGTTCCAGTGCTCCATCACCCTCACCATGAAGAAGTTCCTTCACATATTGGTGCGGAACTTCCTATGCTCCAGTTTATGGCCATGTCTCCTTGTCCTGTCCCCACAGACTGCTGAAAAGAGGTTGGCCATGTCCCTTTGACTCCCACACTTAGACACTTACAAACATTAATAAGATCGCCTCTGAGTCTTCTTTCCTCAAGTCTGAACAGACCCCGTTCACTCAGCCTTTCCTCATAGGGACAATGCTCCAGGGCCTTTCTCATCTTTGTGGCCCTCCGCTGGACTCTCTCCAGGAGATCCCCGTCTGTTTTGTACTGGGATCCCAGAAGTGGACACAGTACTCCAGCTGAGGCCTGACCAGGGTAGAGTAGAGGGGGAGGATCACCTCCCTTGTCCTGCTGGCCACGCTCCTTTTAATGCACCCCAGGATGCCATTGGCCTTCTTGGCCGCCAGAGCACACTGCTGGTTCATGGCCAACCTGTCGTCCACCAGGACCCCCAGGTCCTTCTCCACAGAGCTCCTCTGCAGCAGCTCATGCCCCAGCGTGTACAGACACTTGTGGTTATTCTTTCCCAGGTGCAGGACTCCACACTTGCTTTTATTAAACCTCCTCAGGTTTATTGCTGCTCATCTCTCCAGTCTGTCCTGCTGAATGGCAGCAATGCCTTCAGGTGTGTCAGCCACTCCTCCCAGCTTTGAATCACTGGCATAACGACAGAAGATAATCAGAACTCTCATGCTTTCAGGCCCTTTTTCCCCATCGGGGACCTTATTCACTCCAGTATGTGCTGGAGGGACAACACAACAGGGCATAAGCTGGCCGTAAGATGCCAGGAGAGTGCAGATGACGGCTGCCTGACCCCATCATAGCGGTGCCAAAGAGGAAAGGTGCTCTGCTGGATCTCAGACTCACCAGCAAGGAGGGGCTTGTTGGGAATGTGGAGTCAAACACAC
Organism: Phasianus colchicus; assembly: GCF_987193195.1. NCBI lineage: Eukaryota > Metazoa > Chordata > Aves > Galliformes > Phasianidae > Phasianus > Phasianus colchicus. The sequence goes on from NW_028325224.1 coordinate 642,718, forward strand.
CAAGGGCTGCAGTGACCACGCGGAGGCAGAGCTGAGGAGACTGAAGGGAGGGCAGAGGACAAGCTCACAGCCCTGGGCTTCAGGAGAGCAGGCCTTGGCTTCATCAAGTGTCCTTTTGTACACTGCAACACTGAAAGGTCTGGGGACAACAGGATCCACAAAGCTGTTAGATGCCCAAGGGTCACCTCGTGCAACCAAAAGAGGTCCATCCCAGTGAAGAGGAAGCCAGGCACAAATGCCACAAGTCCCGCATGAATGGAACAACCAACCTCGTCAAATCCAGATACAAAACAGAAGGCTGGCAACAATGTACGTATACGTGCATGGGTGAATTCAGGACAGCTGGAGCTCAAAAGCTACTGGATGTGCCTGGACATGTCAAAGACAGTGAGGGCTTCTAGAAAGATGCAGGTGACAAAAGGAAAGACAGGGAGACTGGGTGCGTGGCTGAATGGAGCAGGGTACCTGGCAAGGCAAAACATGGAAAGTGCTGTGATACCCAATTCCTGCCTGACCTCACTCCTTTTTAGCCTGCCTGGTCTTCATGGAATTCTGAGTGCCAGAGACTGGGGGAAAAATTTAGCACCAGGCACATGTACCTGTGGTGGAAGAGGAAGCGATCAGGGAATGCTCAAGCAAACAGGATGCAGGGAATCCTGCTTGGAATGGAACCACACGGGTGATGGAGTCATTGAATAGCTTGGATTGGCAGGGACCTTCAAGCCCATCAAGTTCCAACCCCCGTGTCACTGTCAGAGTTGCCACCCAGGAAATCAGGCTGTCCAGGGCTCCATGGGACCTTGCCTTGAGCATGGGGCATCCACAACTTTTCTGGGCAGTCTGTTCCATTGCCTCACAACCTGATGTTAAGGACATTAGAAATTCCCTCCTAACATCTAATCTTACTTTCTCTTTTAGTGTGTAACCATTTTCCTTGGGCCTATCACTGTCAAAGATGGTTTTTTTTTTCTGTTGTTTTGTTTGTTTGTGTGTTTGTTTTGAGGCTGTAGGTGTGAAAGATGTTATGTAATGCCAATAAAACTGGAACAAAGAACTGAAGAGAAAGATCCAAATCACAGAAAATGTGCCAACACACCTCTCAGTTTCTAAACTGCTTTGGGGCCTGGTTTCTCTCCTTATTGGAAATACCAGTCTTTGAGGAGATTTATTGCGTCACTGTTTTCCAGAACTGTGTTTGGAGGACACAAAAGCATTCAGGTGCTGGGACACAGGCAGCTGCTAACCCTGCTTGGTCTCACTTCTGTATTTGATCTCCCACTCCCTGCAGGTGTTTCCAGCTCTCCTGAATAAATGACCATGGCTAAGGTCGTGTTTTCTGCAGGCAGTGTGGACGTGTGCCCTTCCCACTGCTCTCCAGATTTCCCCCTCCCTTTGCTCTTTGTTCTTTCAGATACCTCCCAGCTATCTGGTTACTCTAGGAGCTCCCATAAGTTGGAAACTTGGGCCATCTCAAAAGTCTAATGAATTCTTTACTCAACTTCTTATTTGTGTTTGTATGTACTTTCTCTGTCAAAAGTTCTTCTGGCACCGAAATTCCCCCTGGAAGGCAGACAGCTTGAACATGGCATCCAGCTGAGGAGAGTGTTTCACTATTCATTCAATTGCATCCTGTTTATTCCCGTTTGTTGGCAACAAGGAGGAATCCCTCTGTGCCCATGTGCAGCTGGTCTCTGAGGAAAGCAAGTGGGAGTTGATGCAAAGGAAAAGCAACACTGAGCTGCAAATTTCAGAGAAGACTGATGTGAGGAAAAGGGATGAAAATCCCACGGGGCCAATGTGAGCAGTAATGGGCTTGGGAGGCTGAGGAGAAAGTTTGTCCACACAGTGAAAGAGAGCAAACCTCATTAGGAGACGCCTTGGATGATTACTGTCTGCAAAGTGCTGCCTTAATTTGCTTTTAATACTGGAGAAAATATGAATAAATAAAGAGACTCGTTAAATGTACCTTAGGGTCCTCCTCTTTAAGTGCACTCCTGATAGCTCTCCAGCTATCTGTACAGGTTCTGAAGACTTGAGGAAGATGTCAGGAAGGCACAAAGCACTTGAGGGCTCTCGGGGTTGTACTGGTCTCCTTGGGGTGTTTGGTGCTGAGTCCATCATCCTCCAGTGCTGAGAGAAGACTGCACAAAGTGTTCAGGAAGATAAAGTCAGGAGGAAGTTTCCGGGAGTATGAATGGGCCCCGCTGAGAGCCAGTGCCAACACGGCCCCCAGGGACTTGTTAGAGCAGATAATTGGAAGCCATGATTACCAGGAGACAAAGGCAATGTGCCAGTGGCTGTGATGCTGAGAACAGCATCCTTTGCCTTATGGAGCAGAAAGGCCAAACCCTGATGCCCAGGCCTTTGGAAGGGAGATCCTGTCCCTTATGCAGGATCGAGACTATTCCTGGAGCAGTGGGAGCCTTTGCATGGGGCACAAGGAGGCCATGAGACCCCAGTGCCACGAGGACAGCGTATCCCTCACAGTTCTCTGTACCACAGACACCATCCACGGCCTGCTGGACAAAGACTTTGGCTCCGTCAGGGCCTTCCAGCGTTGCCAGCCCCTCAGCCATCTCCACCACGTGCTGTCCTACACTGTCCCATGCAGTCTGCACCCGTTTCCCTGCAGGACGTCGGCACCAAGCCTGCTTCCCACCACAGCATCTCCCTGCCTGGACTGCTGCCCCTGACCTCAGTGGCTGTTCTTTGGAACACACAGCTGTGCGCTGATCACAGAGTGCCTCCGGGTGACTTCAGGCATCACAGCCCTGCCCTCAGATCCCACATCCATATTCCCACAGCCCAGTCCCAAATCTCACATTCCAAGCCCACAGTCAACATCCCAACCCCGCATCCTACAGCCCACATCCCAATCCCAGTTCCAAACCTCATTCCCAGGCCCTCATCCCAAGGCCATCACTCACCTGTCAATCTCAATCCCCCACCCCAATCGCAATCCCACATCCCCGATCCCAATTCCGATCCCAATCCCATCCCCTATGGCAATAGAGAGCACCCCGAGGCCCCGCCCCCACAGCCGCTCCGCCCCGCCCCCGGCCTCTCACTGGTCGGCGACACTTCCGGTCCGTTCGCGCCTCTCATTGGTCGGCGGCAGGTCCGGCCCGCCTCCGCTCTCGGATTGGTCGGCGGCAGCGCCGCCGGCTCCGATTGGCTGAGGCGCCGAGCGCGGGAGCGGCCGTTGCATCCGGCTCGGAGCCGGCCGTCTTTCCTCTCCGACGCCGCCGGTCCCGCAGGCGCAGGCGCTGCGCGCCGGAGCTGTGCGGGCAGCACCGAGACGGAGCCGCGGCACGACGGGAGCGGTGCTGAGGAAAGCGGCACAAGCCGGAGGTGTGCGGGAGAACGGCTCGGGCCGGGGCCGGGGAGAGGAACCGTGCGCGGGATGCGGGGCTTTGGGACGGCTGAAGGACTCGGGGCCCAACCGCCGCAGCGCTGCTGCCCGCATCCGGGCCGTGCCCCCCCGAGGCCTCCGGCGCTGCTCCCGCTGCCCCCCGGGGCTGAGGTGAGCTGTGGGTCCGGGGGGCGGTGGGGGAGATCCGGGGGGATGTGGGTGTTTAGGGGCTGCGGGGGCTACAGGGGGGCTGTGGGGTAATATGGGGTTTGGGGGGGTATGGGGTAATGTGGGGGAATATCAGGGGATGTGGGGGAGTGTCGGGGGATGTGAGGGTTTAGGTACTGTGTGGGGAATATGGGGTTGGGGGGCTCTCAGGAGGGATGTGGGGCTATGAGGCACTTTAGAGGGGCTGTAGAGGGATATAGGGCTGCGTGGGTGATAGGAGGGTATGGGGCTCTAGGGCTTCGGGGGCCTTAGGGGTGGATATAGGGGTTCGTGGGGCTATAGGGTGCTTTATTGTGTGGCTACAGGGAGATTTGGGGCAGTAGCAAGCTGGGGGGACTCTAGAAGTGGTATGGGGGATATGGGAGAAAATGGGGCTATGAGGGGGATAGAGGGGGTTATGTGGCTATAAGGCACTGGGGGGGCTTTAGGGGGTGTTTTAGGGCTATAGAGGGATATAGGGTGCTATGGGAGCTGGGGGGGCGTGGGACTGTCTGTGGCTATTTGGGGAGCTATACAGGGGAATCTATAAGGGGTCGTGGGATGGCTATAGGAGAGTTCTTATGGGATATGGGACTACAAGGGGGTGTATGGGGGATATGGTTCTCGAAGGGGCTGTGTGGGGCCTTAGGGTGATAGGGGGCTCTAGGGTGGGCTCTAAGGGCTGTGGGGCTAGAAGGCTCCCCCCTTCCTTTCATAGAATCACCAAGGTTGTAAAAGACCTAAAAGATCATCCAGTCCAACAGTTCACCCACTACCAATAGCTCCTACTAAACCATGTCCCTCAATACAACATCCAGTCTTTCCTTGAACACCCCCAGGGTCGGTGACACCTCCATGGGCTGTCCATTCCAGTGCCTGATCACCCCTTCTGAAAAGTAATACTTCCTAATGTCCAGCTTGAATCTCCCGTGCCATAGCTTGAAACCGTTCCCTCTGGTCCTATCACTAATGACACGAGAGAAGAGGCCGACCCCCAGCTCACTACAACCTCCCTTCAGGAAGTTATAGACCTTTAGAGGGTTAATGGGACTATAGGGGTTTGTGGTGGGCAGTGGGAGGGTCTATAGGATGATAGGGGGCTGGGTAGGGTCTATAGAGAGGGTTGTTATGCTATAGGAAGTTTTGGGGAGACGTAGAGGGGTCTGTTTTGTGGTCTTAAATCTGACACGTGTTTTCTCCTTGGGCTTCAGGTACAGATATAGTTTCATAATGGCTTTGGAGAAGGTTTCACTATCCAGTCTCCTGATCAGGAAGAAAGAAGGTGATTTTTGGAGGACTTAATCACGAGTGGAGCTGCTGCTGAACCTCCACTTCCAAGAAGCAGGCAGGTGAGGACGTTGTGCATTTCAGCCTTTGCTCGCTGCAAGGTACCAGCGACTCAGTCTGTGCTGTGTGGTGATTTTCCATCAGCACTTCTGCTTGTGCCTGAGCACCAGGCATCCAGGCATCTGTATTTCCTCCCTCAGACCTCCCTTACCAGCTCCACAGCCCCCCTGGGATCTTGTTCCCCCTCCAGCTGGATCTGAAGAGCCCTTCCATTGTTGAGAAGGCTGCGAGTTTAGTTCAGCATCTCCTGATGTGTCACAGAGATTCAGGGCGTTCAAGAAGACGCTTCTTTAAAGTGCTTAAGATGGTGAATTCTGCCAGACAGAGCGCTTGTCTAATCAACCCTCTTAACCACAAGGTTTCTTCTGCAGGTCCCGATGATGGCACAGGCATTAAACAGCACAGAGCTCGTCGCTGGGGAGAGGCTGTGCATTGTGTATGAAGGGAGAGATGGAGGAGGGGTTTGAACAGCGTTGTGCAGGAATGGAAAGCTGGTAAGAGAAACGGTGTGTGTTGTGAGAGCAAGGGCTGTACAGCTCATCTCTGTGTTCTAACAGGAAACGCACGGCAGAGCTCTCTGCTCTCTGTTCTTTCTTGCAAGGTTACTGCCCTTCAAAGTGCGCTGTGGATGGGCAGCACAATGACAACCCAAGGATGGCAGCAGGAGATGCAGCACAGCCCTCTCCAGCAGCAACGTGCATTGATTCATCTTGCTAATTCTCAAAGGAGAAGGTGTGTGTAGCTTCCAAAGTTGGTGGCAAGATAGCATGTTTTGAAGGCTTTGGGGCTCTTCCTCTTCCGCATCCTAAGGCAGTGAAGGAGTTCCCTTGCTGTGTGGGAATGGTTCCTGTGCAAGGGCACGGTCGTCAGCCTGTAACAGATACTGAAGGTGATGGTTTTGTGTCTGCAATTATGGAGTTGGCCTTGTAGTGGCAGTTGCACCCACTAACATGCAGCTCTTTCTGACACAGGCAGCTGAATGGGCAGCGGTACTGCAGCTTCTCTGGCAGTCTTGCAGCTACATCAGGAAGTAGCAGATGTGGATTTGAAAGAAGAACTCATTTCCTGGGACGTTCCCCTGTTCTTCCCCTAGCTGTCCCCTTGCCCCAGCCCAGATTCCCCTTGCATTCCTGTAGGTGTTCCTTCCATCCCCCATGGCTGCCCCTTGCTTTCCCCAAGATAACCCATTACCTTTCCATTACAGCCCACCCATAATTCCCTCAGAGCCCCGACACCTCCCTCCTCCCTCAATACTTTCCCTGCAAGACCCCAGTAGCCACCCTACAGCCCAGCACAGACCCCATTGCCCCTTAATGACCTCCTCAGACTAGGAACTTCTCCACTACAGCTGGCCCAAAACCTCACACACCTCCATAGTCCCAAGCAGCACCCCATATTCCCCGCTAGACTCCAACTGACCCCCATTATTTCCTCCCTGAGATCTCCCTAATTGCCTCCAGGGCTTCTTAGCAACCTCAGAGACCCTCACAGTCCCTGACAGGAACCCTGCCACTATTCCAGGACCCCAGTAGCCAACCTGGGCCCCTCCTCACCGCCTTCTCCCTCCAGAGAGCACAGAATTGATCAATTCTGGGGCAGGGGCAGGGGCAGCTGCAGCAGGAGAGGAATGCAAAGCTGGAGCAGGTGCAGGGCACAGATCTGGTTGCGAGTGATGGGGGGGGCATGGGGATATGGGAGCAGAGGAACGTGGGAGGATATGGGGATATGGTCCACAGGCTGCAGGAGCAGAGTGCTGCGAAGGCAACATGTGAGGTAAAGCTGGGACTTGTGGGCGTGGGAACGTGGGGTGGCATGGGGATGTAGAGGGTCTGGGGTCATGTAGGGAGGGGTTTGGAGTGAGAATGGGGGATGTGGGGTGGTGCTGGAATGCATTTTTTGATTTCTTCCTGAGAGGGGATTGGGGTTCCCTGTGGCCCAAAGGTGGGGCCCTGATCCATAACCCCACATGACCCCAAAACCCCATAGAGCTCAGCGTGACCCCAAGGCTCCACATGACCCATATCCCTGTGAGCACCATAACCCCGGATGAGGCTGTGGACAGTGATGGGTCTGTTCTGGGGTCGTTCAGGGGACGCTACAGGGTGGCTCTGGGGTCGCTGTACATCAGCTGCCTATAACATCCCCTGACCCCCGGCTTGCCCCCATCTTGCTGGGCAAGCTGGGAGTCCGGGGGGCTATGGAAGAGGTTCCATGATCAGAGCAGATTTACCACCAGCTCTGTGTGTGGGAACATCAACCCCACTGAGCTGTGGCTGTGTCCCATAGCTGCCCCATAGCATAGCAGCCCCAGAGCCATCCTAGAGCAGCCCAGAACAGCCCCATCACTGCCCATGGCCCGTGGCCAGCAGCAGTTCCACCACCAGCGGTGTGTTGGGTAAAGGCAGCTCCTAGGTGTGGCTGTGCCCCATAGCTGCCCCAAAGTGCCCCTTTGGTTCCTCCCATCCGTGTCCTTTGTCCATCCCACAGCTTTGTAGGGCTTCCCCCATCCCAGCAGATCCCCCCAAGTGCCCGTGGGCTGTGCAAGAAACGCTCTCATCACTGCTCTTCCATCAGGCACAGCTCTCGCTGCAGCAGCAAAGCTCATCTGTTATTGCTATGGCTTCTCTGCACTCTGCCTCCTTGTGGTGAGGGAGAAAAGGCGCAGCTGCTCACTGAGCTCCTTCTGCTCCTTTAGCTCTCCTCCCTTGGCAGTCCCTGCTCTCCTGTTCCCTCCTGGCTGGGGACTGCAGGCTCACAGTCTAGGCCACGCATCCGCTCTGCTGTTTCTCCAGGTGAGGTCTGTGGCCAACCTGGTCCTTTTGGTGTGATTGTGTGCTTTCCTATGCAGACAGGCAGGCAGGATTTCTGACAGCTGTTGCCATTGCTGTGTCTCATGCTCTGTCCTGCACCTGTGCCTTCCCTCATGTGCAGTCTCCACCTTACTTTGGCCAGAACATCCTGGCCCTGCTGTGCTCTGCTCAGCATCTGTCTGCTGAACAACAGCACAGCTCTCACTCTGATCCTACTTATCCTGCTATCCGTGCAGATGTTAGAATGTTTCCTGACCGCAACAGCTCAGATGATTGCCAGCAGCACCCAGCTGACACACAGCCGTGCTGACCACAGCAGGGTGCAGCTTCTTGTTGCAGAGTCCCGTAGCGGTGGGTGACCGTGCAAAAGGGGAATCCCACCGCTGCTGTTCTCCATCCTTCTCCTTCTGCACCACCATGCATTCCTTCCTCCTCGTGCTGCGCTGCCATCAGAGCTCTTTGTCCATTTCTCAGGGTCCTTGCAGCAATTACTCCAAGACCTGATGTTGGAGCCATTTCTTTACCACTGTCCCAACTGCTCCAACAGCCCCAGTCTGGGACGCCTTTTTGAAAGGAGTTCTGCTGTTCCTTCTGCAGGTGATTTGGATTTCTTCTCCCACTGTCCCCATTAAGGAGTTGATTTCCTGCAGTCCATCCCAGCTCCATCCCTGGTTCAAGTCTCCTTCATTGCCACGCAGCACCGCAGCACCCAAGCTCCAGCCCCTTCCTCAGTCTCGGTGGGATCGCTTTGTCACCAAACCTTGTGACAGGTGTTTCCCTGCAGAAGCATTCATGTCCTCCTTCTGCCTCTTTTGGACAGTTCCCATCTCTCCAAACTGAGAGAAACGGCTGCAGCCCACCCCATGTCGCCTTTGGGGCAGCTCTGGGGCAGCCCCACCCCGAGGAGTAGATGCCTTTTCCCCACACACAGCTGGTTCTATGGCCACATGGGGTGAGGTCACGGGGTTGTGGGTGATGTGGGGGTCCTGCAGGTCACAGAGTTATGGGATGACATAGGGTCGGATGGCACTGCACAGAGTTATGTGGTCAGATGGGGTCAGAAGGGATGGTAGGGTCAGGTTGGGTGATAGGGAGTTACGGGTCTCAGAGTGTTATATGGTGGGGGTGAGGTGGGGGCAGGGATCCCAGAGTTCTGGGGCCACAAAATGTTGGGTCGCAGCGTGTTGGGGGCAGGCAGGGTCAGGGAGTGCCAGGGTCGTGTGGGGGTATGGTTCACACAGGGCTGTGGGTCACATGCTGCCATGGGGTCACGCACGTACAGGGTTATGTGGTCATCTTGGGGTATGGCTCATGTGGGGTCATGGCTCGTGGCCCCACCTTTGGGCCACAGGGATCCCCAGTCCCATCTCAGGAAGAAATAAAACCACTCCAACACTGCCCCAGCTTTTTACCTCAGACCACTCCTCACATCCCCCCCTTCCCTCTATGTCCCCATAACTCCCCATATGCCAGTGTCCCACCTGCAGCGCATGTCTTGCCTTCTCCTGAAGAGCATTCTGCTCCTGCAGGCTCTGTTTCCACATCCATCCCATGTCCCCCACATGTATATTCATACAACCCCCCACAGATCTCCATAGCTCATTAAGGACCTCCTCAGACCTGGTACTCCTCCCTCACATCCAGCCCAGGACCTCACAGCGACCCACAGTTCCCATCAACAACCCTTATCCCTGCTCTGGGCTTCCTCCTTATCCCCTCCCTGTTTCCTCCTTCGGACCTCCCTTACCCATTCCAGGACCCCCTTGGATCTCACAGATCCCCACAGTTTCTGACTGGACCCCCATCACCGTCCCAGGACCCCTACAGCCCACCTGGCGCTGCTGAACCTGGCGTCCTCACTGTATTGTGCCACAGTGCTGCACCCTGAGCCCTTCTGCAGTGCTGCAGATCCCAGGGCAGTGGGCACTGCTCTGTATGTCTCCGCCCGGCCCAGGAACGCCATCCCTGCGCTGTCTGTGGAAGTCTTTTCTTTGCTCCTGGCACATCTTCCATCTGCAGAGCACATGAGGAGTGTCCCTCAGACTGCGCTCCAGGTTAACCTGCAGCGTCCAAATCAGGAATCCCGCAGCAACCCTCATCTCAGGATGGGGCTACAGCAGTGCCCGAGTGCCTTCATTAAAGAGAGGAGAATGAAGGAGCGTAACGGGGCATCTTTCCTCCTGACATTTCCCACCATCTGTGTGTTGGCTGTGCTATGTGAGTGGCATTTGGTCATAGAGCTGTGAGTGCAGGTACGTGTGCAAACAGGGGTGTGCAGAGATCATAGAATCATAGAATGGCCTGGGTTTTTAGTTTTCCGTGTGTGTGTGTGCACATGGCTGTGTGCAAGGCTGGAGCTGCGCTCTTGTACTCCTGCATGTGGGTGTGCAAAGTGATGGGTCTGCACACGTGTGTTTGTATATGAACACTGATGTGTGCATCAAGGTCTTTGCACACGGCTGTGTGTGTTTTCACACATTTGCATGCACATGGGTGGAGTGTGCATGCAGGTGTGCAAGGATGTGCTTGCATGTGCATGTAAATGCACAGGTTTGTGTGCGGGGAAGTCGTTGCACGTGGGTGTGTGGTTCTGCACACCTATGTGCAGGCAGATGTGTGTGCAGGGGAGCAGCTGAGGTTCCTGGGAACAGGAGATTCCTGGGAGAGGCGGAACTCACACGAGAGTGCTGGAGAGCACAGGGCCGGGAAGCAGAGCTCTGCAGCTCTGCGCTCTGCACAACAGCCTGCGGGATGGCCTGGAGCGCTGATAGAAGCAGGATAGAGTCACAGAATCACACAGAATGGCCCAGGTTGGAATGGACTTTGAGCATCATCTCTACCACCTTCCCACCACAGGCAGGGCCACCAACCTCCACATTTCATACCAGACCAGGCTGCCCAGGGCCCCATCCAACCTGGCCTTGAACACCTCCAGGGATGGATGGGGCATCCACAGCCTCTCTGGGCAGCTGTTCCAGCACTGCAAGTAAAGAATGTCTCCCTGACATCCAACCTAAATCTTCCCTGCCTCAACTTCAAACCATTTCCCCTTGTCCTGCTGTTCTTTACCCTTTCAGAGAGTTGACTTCCCTCCTCTTTAGAGGCTCCCTTTAGGTCCTGAAAGGCTGCCATTCGCTCACCCCACAGCCTTCTTTTCTCCAAGCTGAACCAGCCCAGCTCCCTTGGCCTGTCTTCTTAGGAGAGGTGCTGCAGCATTCTGATCATCTTTGTGGCACTCCTCTGCACCTTCTCAACATCTCTCTGCCTTCCTTGTATTGAGGGCCCTAGACCTGGATGCACTACTCCAGATGGGGAATGTGCGCCGCCTCAGCTTCTACAGGTGGGTGTTTGGGGGGATAGGGGGGCACCAAGATGGGATCTGGGGCTAAGGGAGCCAGGGGCCGAATGCTGCTCTGCTTTGCCCCCGTGGGGCTTCTGTGTCACTCAGGGCCTCAGCTCGGCGGCAGGAGGTGCTCTGTGTCCCCCCCCAGTGGTTTACCCACAACCCCCCAGTCCCTCTTTCTGACCTCCAGGGTCATACCCTCCTCTGTGCTCCCCTTCCCACCTGAATACTGGAGCACCCTCCCAACTCCAGTTCCCCCATTCTGATCCCTGCAGTCCTCCTCCACCCCCCACCTCACTGCCCCCTTCTCAGTTCCCTCCCCATCCCAAATTCTGACCCCCAGAGTGCCTTTCCTCGTCCCCTTCCCCTGTCCCACCCCTTCTATTCCCCCATTCTGATGCTCCTCTTCCCTTCCCCCCCCTCCGCCAGTGTACCCCCTGAATCCCCCATCCAGAATCACACCATCACACCATCACCAGGGTTGAAATCACCAATAGCTCTCACTAATCCGTGTCCCTCAACACAACGTCTCAGTGTTCCTTGACCACCTCCAGGGCTGGTGACTCCACCACTCCCAGTGCAGCCCATTCCAGCACCCGACCACTCTGTTGGAGCAGTAATATTTCCTAACGTCCAGCCTGAATCTCCCCTGGTGCAACTTGAGGCCATTCCCTCTTGTCCTGTCGCTGTTACATGAGAGAAGAGACCAGCCTCCAGCTCACCACGGCCTCCCTTCAGGAGTTACAGAGGGCAGTGAGGTCTCCCTGAGATCCTTCTTGCAGTGAGGGGCCCAGAACTGAACATAGCGCTCGAGCTGCAGCCTCACCAGAGCTGAGTGCAGCGGGACAATCACTTCCCTGCTCTGCTGCCATCACCATTTCTGATACAGGCCAGGATGCCACTGGTCTTCTTGGCCACTTGGGCACATTGCTGGCTCAGCTGCGTGCCAACCAATAACCCCAGGTCCGTTTCCTCTACGTTGACTTCCAGCTGCTCTGCCCCACGCCCATAGCGGTGCCTGGGGTTGTGGTGGCCAAAGTGCATCTCCAGTTGACCAGGAAGGCTGACAGATGATGGAAAGCAGCTTGGCTTTTCACCTCCCCCAGCTCCCCAGCACGCTTGGATGAATCTCATCTGGCCCCACGGACTTGTGGCAGTCCAGGTGGAACAGGATGTGAACTTTGGTTGGAAATGCAATGCCAAGGGCTGCACAAGCGTGGGACAGCTCTGAGTGTAAGGAAGGGCATCTGCTGGGTGAGTGCTTTGCTGGGTGAGCATCGCCCTGCTGAAGAGCAGCCGTTGTCTTTGCAGACAGCCACATCCATGGGAATTGGAAGCTTTTTCTGCCTTCCGGCTCTTGGCTGTTGCTCTGAGAGTGGAGGTTCTTGCCTGGAGAGAACCACCAGCAGAAAGGATCCCACGCGTGGCCTCTGAGCCCCTTCAGACAAAGCAGCTGGATGAGCGTGGCCTGTGACCTTGGCTTGGAGTTAAGCCAGCAGGCTTTGCCCAAAGCAGAATGACCTGTGGGCACAGTGTCCAGCAGGGGGAAGTGACCAACAGCTGGAGACAGCAGCAGCTTGAGCAGCGCTCTTGAGGGAAAGCCTCACTGTGAACACAAGCCCAGCAGAAGAGTAGCTTGTCCCTGTGCTCACATAGTAAGGTCTTCCTTTCTGACCTGTTACCTCTCAGCTGGTGCCTACAGCTGTGTGATGTGCTCTGCAGGAAGTGCTGATGTTTTGCATTTCACCTTGTCTTTCATCTTGCTTTAAAGCTTAGAGGCCACCTTAATTTCCACAGCCGTGAGCTTCGTGCCACAAGAGCTCTCCAGCTTCTACCTGTGATGTGAGGCTGTATTGTATCTACTTTAAGTCATGCTCTTTTCCCTTTTCATTTTAAGGTAGGAAAATTCATTTCTGGGCCGGAAGGAGAAGAAATGCAACAATCTTCCCTGCACTGTTCAGCTTGCCTGAGTTGCCAAGTGTTCCTCATTTTTCTTGTACCCTTCAATTCCAAGTCCACCTACAGTTAAGGTAAGCACCTACAGTTAAGTAAGCGATTTCACTATTTATTTCTGACTGTGGCAATTCAGTTCACAAGTCACACTTCATTTACAGTGCCTGCCTTAATTCTGACAAAGCTTGCAGTTGCAGCTGACTTCCCAAGGCATGGGCTTCTGCATTTGTGCTAAGGCCACATTTCCTTTCCTGTCTTGCAGGTCAGCTGGCGCTAGAAGTGGACGGTATCCCAGTGTGAATGAAGGTCAGTAGGAGCAGCTGCTGATGGGAGGAAGGAAGTGCAGGCTAATGGACCTGAAGCATCTCCCGGTACGGTAGCAGAGGAGGCGGTAGTGATGCTGGGGGGCAGTTGCAGAAGAACGGGAGGAACTCCTCAGCAGGAAGCCACAACCCCTGCAGCAAGCTGCAGGAGACTCAGCACGTGTGGATGCCCAGGAAGAAATGCAGGCCCGGTGTTTGAGCAGCGCTGGCCACGGAGTGCTGCAGCCCAAGAACAAAGCTATTCTGCCTTTGCCGAGATGGCTTTTCAGGGTGGACTAGTCTGTTCTCACAAAAACCAGAGGGCTGACTCATCCAAATGCTTGCTGGTTGCTTGGAAGCCCAAATCCTTCAGTCTCCAAGCTGGGGGCAGCCTGGGGGCAACATCTCCTGCGTGTGATCATGCGGTGCCTGAGCGAGAGGATGAGCCAGGCTGCTTACACAACAGGCATCTTAATTTCTCTGTTTTGTTACTTCAGATCACGCCATTGGGTGGCCCTCGTGTCGTTTTCTTAAAATTTGGTACCAGCCCTGGTGACTCTGGGCCAGAGCCCAAAAGGCAGGAACCAGTCCAGGAGCTTAAAGTCACGGCCCCAGTTAGAGAGGCTGGCGCCAGCCCTGGGACATAAAGATGCTGCCAGAGAAGCCAGCAGTGGCCCTGGGGCCTACAAACAGAGCCAGAGAGACTGGCCCTGGCCACGGGACCTGAAGCCACAGCCTGAGTGGCCAGCACCGACCCTGGGGATTAAAGCCCAGCCCCAGCCAGAGAGGCTGGCACGAGTCCTGGGCCTAAACCTGAAGCCACAACACAAGAAGCCAGCACCAGCTTCGGGCCTGAAGCCACAGCCTGAGAGGCTGGTGCCGGCCCTGAAGTCTGCAGCTCCAGCCAGAGAGCCCAGCACCAGCCCTGGGGCCCAAAGCCAGAGGCAGAGGCCAGCACCGGCCCTGGGGCACACAGATGTGCTTCCCACTGGTTTCTACTCATTCCTATAGGACTCCACTGACCACTCTGAGCCCATACTGGTCCTCACTGGGTTTTACTTTGCCACACTGGACTTCTCTGGTCCATACTGCTGTGCACTCCTCCCAGTTCCCACTACTTCCTCTGGGACTCCTCTGACCACTGCGAGGCCATACTGCGTTTTCATTGGGCTGCACAAGAGTCATCTTCACTTCTCTGTTGCTTTCCTTCAATTAACCCCCATTCAATCACCCCCATTCACCCCACTGGGTGACCCTGGCGTTGGTTTCCTAAAACGTGGGTCTAGGAGGTGACCACTCCCTTTGCCTGTGATGAAAGCACAGAAGCGATGCGGGCACTCGCTGAGGTCACAGTCGGTGCCAGGGTGGGAGCGTTTGTGCCACAGCTGGTGAGCAGAGCTGGTGCTCTGGTGAGCGTGCTGCACGCAGAGACTGAGCTCTGTGCTTTTCTTGAGAGAGATCACCCTGTGAGAGCCCACTGGAAGCAGCGCTGCGGCGTGTGTGTGAGCTGGGCACAGCTCAGGCTGAGCAGTGACCAGGTGAGCTGGGTTTGGTGCTGGCTGGTTGCCGGGAGGTGTCTCAGCAGAAAAGCTGGGCTGGGGAGGAGTTCCCAGCTCCAGCAGTGCCCTTCTGGCTGTATCCAGAGGAAATGGGTTCTTGTTGAGATTCCATCCCACGATTCGGTGAGGATGATGAAATGTCATTCCTCCCCTGGAAAACTGCTGCCGAGCCCCCCCTTCATGTCAGACCTTTCCAAGGAAGCAGAGCGCAGACTTCACAGAGTGCAACTTGTGGCTCACTGCTCCATGGATTGCTTGGTGTGCCATACCCAGCAGGTTTTCACCACACCGCGCTGCAGTCACGGCAGAGAGCCAGCTGCTCAGCTGTGGACATGGACGCTCAGCACAGCTGTGGGGGAAAAGGGGACCGGGGGGCACTTGCTGACAGAAGCCATGGCAGTCAGACACAAGCTGGAGCTAGTGATGGGCAGCTGTTGCAGCCAGCTGATGTCCAAGCATTGCCCTCCTCCAGAGACTACATTGCATGGCAGAAGAAAGCTGGGACAATGCTTCTTCCTTGTGACTTTTCACTTGTTGATACTTTCTGTAGGGTTCCTGTCCAGAAGGAGAACTCAGGAGTCAAGGCAGCTGAAGATTGCAGTTGCAGTGCTGTAGGCGATGTCAAGTAAGCATCCGTTTGGAGTGCAGGAAGGGGCAGTGAGAAGAGTTTGTGTCAGTTTGTGTTTGGGCTATCAAAGTAGCACCTTTCTGCTTTCCGGGGGGACATGGGCTTACTGGACAATACTTCTCTGCCTGCTGGTGTCTGTGAAATCAACATACAATCTGTTGTTGTAGGGACAAAAGCAGTGCATCTGTGGAATGGTGTGGGGATTTACGGTTACCTTTCCTGTCCTGATTGATAGTGGGAAGCCAGTGTTTAGCCTAGATCCCTTACTGTGAACATGGTACGGGTGAGCTGGCATTGACTCTTTGGGATTTTGTTGCTTTTCCCTGCAGTGGCGACCAGCTCGGATGTGCTGGAGGACATCACGGACATCCAGGGTTTGCTGTCTTGGATCAACGGTGAGTTTGGGGGCTGCAGAGCTGCAGGTGCGTGTTTGCACAGAGTGGGTGCGGGAAGGCTATCATCACCATTCTGGGGGATGTTCTTGCATTTTCAGACGTGGCAAGAGCTGTAGAGGTCCCCCATGAGAACCCCGGCAGCCCTGCCCCAGGATGCTTCGTCGCTGAGCTCCCTGACAACCCCAGGGACAGCAGAGAGCTCAGCACACAGCCTGCCTCCGGGACGCCCGCCGACCCCTTCTGGGGGCTCCCACCATCCCCCGGGTTCCTGCCTGAGCTGCAGTGTGGGTTGTCGCAGCTGCGCCCCATCACGCCACCTGCGAGTGCCCGGCTCAGTCCACGGCCGACCATGCTGGCTGTCACCACGCCTCCCTCAGCCCAAAGCGCACAGCCCACCGAGGAGGTGCAGCAGATGGAGCCCCAGGAGGTTCAGGCTCACTCGCCCCCGTCACCGGGCTCTGTCCCCAGCCGGGCGGCCGAAAAGAAGAAGAGGGGCAGCACCAAGCGGGCCAAGCGCCCTGCGCCTGCCGGCACCCCCCAGAAAGGGGAGAGCTCCCAGCAGGAGCAGCCCACCACCAGCGCTCCAGCCAAGAAAAGGAAGCTGCCGCCGCGCAGGGAAAGAGCAGAGAGAAAAGGCCGCAAGCGCCCGTGCCAAGCGGAGCTGTCTGGGGCCAGCGCAGGAGCCAGCAGCAGCGGGCAAGCGGGCACTGCCAGCGAGCTGCGCGTGCACTTGTGTAAATCCATCCAGGTCGTGCACCCGCTGGGGCAGAGGGTGACTGCGGTGGGCCCGGTGCGCCAGCCACCCTCTGCGCAGCCCCAACCCTCGGCCAGCACCGGCCCTGCTGCCCTCCGGCCCCAAGACAGCGGCACAGACAAGGCAGCGCCGGCATCTCCAGGCAGCGCGGGGCAAGAGGGGGGCACTGCCGAGAAGACGGCGCCGAGCTGCCTGCGCCCGTCCCCGCAGAGGAGCTCACCGCTGCGGAGGGACCCACCATCACCACCACCACCACCAGCAGTGCTGCACCAGCAGCAGCCTCGGCCGCAGCGCCCCGGGGACTTTGTGCCCTGCGTGGGGCCACGGGCGGGCGGCGGTGCGGTACCCATAGTGATGGAGGTGTCGCTGCCCATCACAGCCGAGCAGCGGCCCGAGCGGGAGCGCATGAAGAAGCTGGCCCAGGAGGAGCGGCAGCGGGCGGCCCAGCAGATGAAGATCGGCCCCGTGCAGTTCCTGGTGCAGCGGGAGATAGACATGGCCATAGCCGACCAGTATGGCTACCCGTAACCCTGCGCTCCTCGCCGGCCCCACAGCACCAGGCAGCAGCGGCAGCGTTCCAGAGGCACCGCCAGCAGCCCCATCCCTCCTTTCCAGAACCAAGCTGTCCTCCGGAGTCATCGCGGCAGTGGGACGGGACGTCATCTGGCAATGAACTCTTGTGGGATGGGAATTTTAGGATTATCGTCCTTCCTGTTACTCCTTGTTTTCTATGATACGTTATTAAAAGCTTTGTGTTCCCTTTGCTGTGTCCCTCTGCCTGCAGTCATTTGGGCCCTGTCACTGCCCCCAGCTCCTCATACCTGCCTCTGGGGCAGGATGGGGCACCACAGATGGCCGTGTCCCTCTGCTGCCACCACCAGCCCCAGCCTTCCTCTCTCCCTGCAGTCCTTTGTGCAGCGGGATGCAGAGGGTGTTTCACACAGCTTCCTGTGCTGCCCAGTACCATGAATTGCTGTGGGGATGGGCAGCAGGCACGGGTAGATGGAGGGGAATTGCCCTGGCCAGAAGAGACTCCGACAGGGGCAGTTCCCATGCAGGGGTGAAGCAGGAGCAGCAGGGCCTGACGTGCAGAAAGGCATAAAGACAGCTCCCAAGCCATGGCTCTTCTGCCCCCACGTTGTTTGGGTCCTGCCGGTTTTGTCTTCAGACAGGGACCCAACCAACTCTGTACACACACAGCAGGATTTGCCATCTGGCTGCCGCTCACGAGCGCTGCCCCCCAGGGCTCAGTACTGGGGCTGCTCCTATTGAACACCTTCATCAATGATTTGATGAGGGGACTGAGGACACCCTCAGTGCCAAATCTCACATTCCAAGCCCACAGTCAACATCCCAACCCCACATCCTACAGCCCACATCCCAATCCCAGTTCCAAACCTCATTCCCAGGCCCTCATCCCAAGGCCATCACTCACCTGTCAATCTCAATCCCTCACCCCAATCGCAATCCCACATCCCCGATCCCAATTCCGATCCCAATCCCATCCCCTATGGCAATAGAGAGCACCCCGAGGCCCCGCCCCCACAGCCGCTCCACCCAAGTTTAGTTGCAGTCAAGAAAAAACAGTCACAATTAGGGATTGACAAAGAGCGCACGGCCTGATTTGTCCAGCGACATTCCATGAGCTGCTGCACTACTACTGGTCCGGAGTAGAAACTGTGCAGCTTTGGACCACCAAGCTGCCATCCTGGCACTGCTCTTGTTGGAGGCAGTGCTCCAAGTTCTCCTGCTGTTGCTGACACCTGACGTTGCCCAGGGAGGACTCGGCCACTGCGCTCGGCTCCACCCCCTGTGCCACACACACGTGTACAGCCCACCACCCTTCCACCTGCTGTGCGAAAACACCATCCCATCTTGCACACTGCGGCCATATTGCCTTCCTCCTCCTCCCCCCACCAGTTCCCATTCCTGCTTCTCTTCCTGTGCCCCCCCCGCTTCGTTGCTGTGGCCCCAATAGCCTGCCACCCCCCTTAGCCCTCCGGTTTGCATGAGGCTTTGCATCGCTTCCTTTGTGCACAACCCCCCATTGCTGTGCCCCTTCTTGCACCCCTCTTTTGCAGCACCGTTTAGCCATCCCCCCCTACTAAAAGCACAGCTAACTCAGAAATCCAGATTGTTTTTAATTAGCGTTTTTAATTAAAACACAGCTTGCAGCCAGTGCTGTGAATCTTTATCACCGGACTGTGAGCTACTCCTGGCAGGGAATTCTCTCTCTGTACCATTGGTTTTGTAGCAGTCACTGTTACCTTTGCCTCAGTATCCCTCTGGGTTCTCTGTACGTGTCCCTTTCTGGAATCTTACCTCTCATTGGGAAACCCCTCACAACCTTTCCTCTTTGCTTTTCTGTACGGAACATCTGTATTTTATCCTCCTTTATATGAACTTTATTATAACCTTTGGGCTGTAATACCCCTGGCAATGAAACACAAATTGCATTTTAAAGTGACGCTGCTGTGTTTTGTACCAATTTCCAAATTTTTATTTTATTATTATTATTATTATTTTTTTAATCAGGACACATTATACCTGTTGCGGAGCACTGTGGCTCCGCAGCTGCACAGCACAGCATCTTAGGGACAGCTTTTATTGAGCTGGCAGGCGTAACTGCCGGACGCCGGACAGGCGGTACATCCCCTGCACCACGCCTTGCTGCTCAGTGAATGCAGCGCCGCCCTGCAGGACCTGCGGGACTACAGAACAAGCGCCAGCCTTCAGCTGAGCTCGTTAGTCAAGACCTGGTTCAGGCTGCGCTCTTCTCTCATAAAAAATCATACATCATAAAATCAATTGAGCTGGAAGGGACCCTTAACGGCCACCTGGTCCAACCCCCCTACAGGGAGCAGGGACCCCCACAGCTCCATCAGGTGCTCAGAGACTCATCCAGCCTGACCTTGGGTGTCTGCAGGGATGGGACAACCACCACCTCTCTGGGCAACTTGTGCCAGTACTGCACTACTCTTACCATAAAACAATGTTTTCCTTATATCCAGTCTAAATCTCCCTTCTTTTCGTTTGAAATCATCCCATCCACCAAGCCCAGCCGGGCTACTGCTTGGTTCTTCCTCGGAGGAGAAAGCTGTCAGAGATGTCACTGCAGGAGCTGGTGAGAAAACTGGACGCAGATGTGTACTTGGCTTTAAAGAAGTGCCAGGACCTAGGAATCAGCCCGGAGAAAGTAATTCTGGGGAAGCCAGAGACACTGCAAGTCTCAACGCAGCTCCCACAAGAGCGGTGGTGTTAAATCGCACAGAATCATAGAGCCATAGAATTGCTCAGGTTGGAAAAGACATTAGAGATCACCGAGTCCAACCGCAACCTGACCATACTCCCCTCACTCTAACAACCCACCACTAAATCATGTCCCTGAGCACCACAGCCAGACGTCTTTTGGACGCATTCAGGGACGGTCAGGGACACATCCCCGCTTAGCCAGGGCTGCTGAAGGATGATGGAGAGCGGCTTTGCAGCCACATCTGCCAACTCCCTCAGCACCCCCGGCTGCAATCCATCCGGCCCCATGGACTTGTGGGTGTGCAGCTTTCGGAGCAGGTCCAAAGCCATCTCGCCGTGGGTTATGCCTATTCTGTTCCCCATCCCTATCTACCAGCACAAAGGGCTGTGTGCCTCACTGGGAAGGACTGAGGCAAAGAAGGCACTGAGTACCTCAGCCTGATCCTGATCCTTGCTCGCTGCGTTCCCCCCTGCGTCCAACAGGAGATGGAGATTCCCCTTCCCTTTCTTCCCTTCCCCTTCCCCTTCCCTTTCCCTTCCTTCCCTTCCCTTTCCTCCCTCCCTTCCCCCCTTCCTCCCTTCTTCCTTTCTCTCTCTCTCTCTTTCCTGTCTTTCTTCCCTTTCTTTGCCCTTCTTTCTTCTCTTTTTCACTTTCTTCCCTTCCTTTCCCTGCTTCCTTTCAGCCTAGCTCTCACCGTGTTGTCCAGATCCCGGTGCTCCTTTTCCCATATCTCCACGTTCTGCCCGGATCCCAGCGTTCCACTGCGTCTCCCTGCGGATCTCCCACCCCACAGCCCCACTCCCTCCGGGCCGCCATCCCCGGAGCTCCGCCCTTCCCCTCCCCCAGCTCCGCAGGAGATCCCTGAGGGCTCTCCGTTCCCCCCCACTCATCTTCGCCCCCCGCCGTCCCTCCAGCCCCACTCCGGCTTCAGGCCGTGCGTGCAGGCCGCGTTGCCGTGGCGACGGCGCATGCGCGACGGCGTCGCCGGAGCGACGGCGCCTCAGCGCGCCTGCGCCGCTCCGTTGCCGCGGCGCCTGCGCCGTCCCCGCTGAGTGACGTCATCAGCCCCGCGACCCGAGCGGGAGGCGGCCGTGCGGAAGTGGTGCGGGGCACCGCGGGGCTCCGAGCGCCGCCTCGGCTTCGACGGGTGGGCGTTCGGGGGGGCACCGGGGCGGGGGCCGGGGTGAAGGGGGTTGGGGGCCGCGTGCCGCTCCGCGTTGGCCCCGTGGGGTCTCTGTGCCGCTCGGGGCTTCCGCTCGGCGGGGGCGGCTGCCCTGTGTCTCCCCGCCTCCCCCACCCCGTGTGTTTCACTGCCCTCCTCCCCTCCCCCTGCCGCTGGTCGCCCACAACCCCCCCGTCCCTCCGTGTGACCCCCGGGGTTGCACCTCCGCCCCCCCCGTTTACTCCCCTTCCAGTTCCCCCGTTCTGATCACTGTAGTCCTCTTCTACCCCTCCCCTCTGTGCCTCCCCCATTCTGACCCCCAGGGTCCACCTGTCTGCACCTTCCCCCCCCGATCCCTCCCCAGCCCCCCGTTCTAAATCCCTCGTGTCCCCCCACCCCCTCACGAGTCTCCCCATTCTGTCCCCGAGAGTTCCCCCACTTTCCCAGTCCCCTCTATCTGACCCCCAGAATCCCCTCTCCTCCCCCAGGTACTCCCACTCCAATTCCCCCATTCTGATCCACAGAGCCTCCGATTATTCCCCTATTCCCCTCTCTTTGACCCCCAGGGTCCCATGTCCTCCCTTCTCCCCCCACCTCCTGGCCCCTTTTTCTGACCTTAGAGCCCCCTGTACCCCCCCCGTGTACTCTTCCCTGACCCCTGGAGTCTGTTTCCCCCAGATGGACCTCCATTCCCCCCCCACCCGGACTCCTTTTCTGCCCAGTAGAAGCCCCCCGCAACCCCTGGCTCTCTCCTCCCACCCCTCCCTCCGGCCTCAGATGCACTTTCTGCCTTGTAGAGGCTCTGTTCACCCCTTTCCCTTCCACAGCCCACTAAATTCCCCTCCAACTCTTTTTCAACCCCATAAGCAAGCCACTCTCCTCTTCTCCCCCCAGTACTCCCCTGAGGTCTACCCCAGACTCCCCTTCCAACCCGTAGAAGCCCCCCACAACCCCCCAGATTTCCCCTGCCACCCTCTCTCCACTCCTATACCCCCTTTCCTCTCAGTAGAGACCCCACTCACCTTTTTTCCCCCCTCACAATCCCCCGTCCACTCCCAGACCCCCCTTTCTGCCCTACAAAAGCCCCCTTTTCCCCTTTCAACCCCTCAAGTTCCCCTCCAAAATATTCCCCACCACAATGTACCCCTCCACCCCCAGATCCCCTTTCCACTCACAGAAGCCTTTCTCCCCTTTTCCCCCTCAAAATCCCCTCTCTCTACCCTCAGGCCCCCTTTCCACATCACAGGGCTTCGGGCTCACTACAATTCCCCAGTTTCCCTGTTCCACCCTTTCTCCAACTCCAGACCCTGTTTCCACCTCATAGAAGCCCCACTCACACCTTTCCCGCCATAGATCCCAGAGATGTCCCAGAGGGGTACTCTATGTCAATGTCATACTGTGTCAGTTTTGTTGTATTTTTTCCCCGCTTCCTTTCAGAAATGGATGGTTCTTGCCAATCCCCCGTGCTAGGCATCAAGGAAACAACTCTCCCCAGGCCACCAGGTGACACCAGGACAACCACTGGCGGTGCCAGCACTGGGACAACCACCTGTCCCCAAAGTTGTCACTGTGACCGTGGAACCCGGGGCCGTACCAATGTACCTCGAGAGCCCCATCAGCATCCTGCAGCTCCTGGAGCCGGGTGATGCTGTCCAAGACTGTCCCCAGCTGTCTCCCCTGCCATGGTGGCACAACTGCAGCGCGGTGACATCCTCATTGAAGAGGTGGCGAGGAGGGGTTCAGGGAGGGGGGCTGGGGACAGTCGGGGGACACGTGGGCTGTGACATGGGGTTGGTGGTGTCACCTTCACTGGATGGCACTGAGTGTCACTGTCTTCAGGTGACACCGTGACACAGGGTGACCTCGATGTGGAACAGCCGTGACGCTGTTCCACATCAAAATACAACAGAATACAACAAAATAGAACAAAATTGACGTATTGTAGACGGAAAACTTAACATGAGCCAGCAGCGTGTCCTTGCGGCTCGGAAGGCAAATGGGATCCTGGGCTCCATCAAAAGAGGGGTGGCCAGCAGGGACAGAGAGGTGATTGTTCCCCTCTACTCTGCTCTTGTGAGGCCCCATCTGGAATACTGTGTCCAGGTCTGGAGCCCCCAGTACAAGAAAGACAGGGAGCTGTCGGAGAGGGTCCAGAGGAGGGCCACGAAGATGATCAGGGGACTGGAGCACCTTCCCTATGAGGACAGGCTGAGGGAGCTGGGCTTGTTCAGCCTGGAAAAAAGAAGGCTGCGGGGTGACCTCATTGCAGCCTTTCAGTACCTAAAGGGAGCCTACAAACAGGAGGGGAATCAACTCTTTGAAAGGGTGAGTGACAGCAGGACAAGGGGAAATGGTTTTAAGCTGAGGGAAGGGAGATTTAGGTTGGACGTCAGGGGGAAATTCTTTACGGAGAGAGTGGTGAGGTACTGGAACAGGCTGCCCAGGGAGGTTGTGGATGCCCCGTCCCTGGAGGTGTTCAAGGCCAGATTGGATGGGGCCCTCGGCAGTCTGGTCCAGCATTAGGTGGAATGGTTGGTGGCCCTGCATGTGGCAGGGGGGTTGGAGATTCATGATCCTTGAGGTCCCTTCCAACCCTGGCAATTCTGTGATTCTGTATTTATTTTAATGGAAACAGACATTTTTTGGGGTGATCTCATGGGGACAGAGCAGACTGAGAACATGTCACTATGTGAGGTTGTCCTGAAAATCCCCATTTGAGAACACTGGAGCACAGCAGGAACCACTAGGGACACTCTGGTCACCCTGACAACCCTCTGGGACATCTCCAGACCCTTCTGGATGAGTCCAGGAGCCTCATAGACACCTCAAGACATCTCTGGGACATCTCCAGAGCCTTTCAGAAGACTACAGATCCTTGCAGAAG